>NC_057726.1:46695769-46759271 GCF_004010195.1 Chiloscyllium plagiosum
GGAGTTCAGAATTATGCAAATATATGATCAACAGTACATTTGAGTATATTGAGTTATTTTATATTAAGTTTTGTGAGACCGATATTCTTTAGCCAACTCTTGGTGTTTACACTGTTGAATTTGCCCCCCTTATTCAGGCTCATTATGAAACATCAGACATTGGAGTTTACTTTTAGGAGAAGATTTAACAAAATAAACGCTCAAGGCTGCCTCAGGGAATCTGAACTCTGAACTTAATGGAGGCAACATAAAAGCAACTTCTAAAGAGTTGGAACAGGCAGGCATGTACATACAGCATCTTGGTGCAGAGATGTGCTGTGTCAAAAGCATCATGATTTCATTACTACATGATTAGTTCAGAGAGGCATCGAGCAGAAGGATGCTGATTCTCTAAAGCAATGGAAGGAAAATTAAAGACTTTGACTGCTCCAGTGAATATGCCAGGATGAAAGGAGTAGCCCATGTCTGTATTCTGGCCAAGGAAGTTTTAACAACATGGTTGAGGACTATAGTAGTGAAGCTAAAATCGAGAAACAAAGAAATCAAGATAAATGTAAAGAGTTGACAGCACATCTGAAACATATCACACATATGGGAAGATTAACATGTCAACTAGGCTGGGATTCAAACCCACAGCACAGCTGTGTATGCAGGCAATGAACATTCTTATCAGCTGTCTATTCGTGAGTCCGTAATGATGCCATATTTGTGGCTGGAAGTCACTCTATCCTCACACAAAATCACATATACAGTTTACAACAGTCTAAGAGCTGCATTTGTGTCTCACTGAGATAATCCGACATGATAACAATTACAAAATGTAAAAGACATCTGGATGGGTATATGAATAAGAAGGTTTAGAGGGTTATGGGGCAAATGCTGGCAAATAAGACTAGGTCAAATCGGGATGTCTGGTCAGTGTGACCAAGTTGGACTGAAGGGTCTGCTTCCATGCTGTATGACTGTATGATGGCACTTACTAAACTGCACTTGGTAGTGTCATTATGGATAGATCACATAAGCAAGTGGCTAAAAGCCTCAATGATGTATGCAACTGGTCCACAAAAATGTAGAACATGTTTGGAAGTCTAAGCAATAACCTCTATGTAATTGAATTGTCTTTACATGTCTTTACGAAGCTCAAATTTGCATTTAACAACAACATGCTGTCAGGCTAATTTATTTTCCACCAGTTAGGAGAGAGGTTCAAATCAGGTCTATTCTTGGCAAGAAGCTGTTTATTGAATTTAGAAAATTAAATCAAAGAACAAGGCAAGTTAAATAAGCTGTTTGCAATGTTACAAATAATTTAGGCACTGAAGGTAGATTCATCCTGAATGATAACAGTAGCTTTGTCTCTTATTGAAAGTAAAATAGTCATAATGTTAGTTTAGATGTTAGATGTATTGGTTGATTACAAAAACTGAGACTCATTTTAATTACTGTGGTATTCTGAATTGCTGAGAAAAGAAAATATTTCTTAACATCAGCACAATTTTGGATGCAATTATGTACTTAGATCACCTACTGGGTTCGGTGAAAACACAAAAAAGGAACAGGAATATTCAAGTTAACCACTGGAGTCTATACTGCCATTTAATTAGACCATGACCGATCTGTCACCTAACTCCATATATCCCATATCCCTTCATACCTTCTGTTAATCAAAATCTTATCAATTTCAGGTTTAAAATTAGATCTAGAATCAATTACAGTTTGGGATGGAGAAATGAGAATTGCCACTACATTTAATGCTAGTATCATTTCCTAATTTCATCCTTGAAATATTTGTCTCTAACTTTAAGGTTATGCAGCCTATTCCTAGAGTCCTGAAATCAAGGGAAAGGTTTCCCTCTATCAGATCCCAGCTGATCTTGAAAACCAATTAATTTGCCCTTTAACCTTCTAAATTACAGGGAATACACCCCTACTTTCTGCAATCTGCTCTTTCAATTTAAAGCTTGAAGTCCAGTACTGTTCTGGTAAATCGATATTGCACTCCCGTCGAGGTCAGTATATTCATCCTAAAGTGTGGCGCCATGTCTTGCTCAAGATACCACAGGTTCAGTCAATCCAGAGCACTGCTTAGCCAAGGAATGGCACCAAAATCATAATTTCTAGTTCCTTATGTATAAAAGGCCAACATCCCATTACCCACTTAATTAATTTCTATACCTGTTCTTAAAATTTAATGATCTATTAAGTCTCTTCAGAACACCACTTTTTCCAATTTCCATCATTTAGAAAGTACTTTGTTCTACTGTTTTTGTTCGAAATGAATAGCCTCATGTTTGCCAACATTGAAATCAATTTGGCTCAGATATAGCCGTTCAGTTAATCTATTAACATCACTTTATAATTTTACCCTTCCATCCACAATGTTGCCTGTTTTTGTGTCATTAGCAAAGTTTGGCACGAGGTTTCTATCTCAACCTCTAAGTCTTTAATAAATGCAATCTGTAATTGACACCAGTGGTCACATCCTGCCAACTTGAGTACTTGTACATTATCCCTATTCTCTGTCTCGTGTCACTCAGCTGATCTTCTAACTTTTCAGTTCTATGAGTCTCAATTTAACTTGCATTTTCTTATGAAGAACATGTATCACATGCCTTCAGGAAGTCGATGTAAGTAACTGTATTAGACATTAAAACAACCAACGATGCGAAATTGCTGGAGAAACTCAGCAGTCTGGCAACATCTGTGAAGAGAAAACAAAGTTAACATTTCAAGCCCAGTGATCCCTTTTCAGGGCAGAATGTCATTAGACATTCCCCTTGCAACTACTTTAGTCATTTTTGCAAAGCTTCTATCAGCTGCTTCAGGCGTGACTTTGCCTTTAACAGTCCATGCTGGTTTTCACTGATCAGCTGAAACTTTTCAATGTGTTTAGTCATCTTATTCTTAATTATGGACTCTAGTAATTTCCTAGCAACAGATGTCAGGCTAACTGATTTATAATTCCCTGGTTTCTCTTTTTCATCTTTCTTTGTGTTTTGGCTATGAAGTTAAATAAACACACTAACATAAATATTCTTGTTTCCTCATTGGTAGAAATGGTGTCAAAATTACAATGGAGTATCATTATGTTTTCCCTTGTAATTGCTTTGCAGACCATAATTGATTTGTACTTGTTCCATGGTCTTTCACATTTGTGAATATGAAACTTGAAACAAAACAGAGCTAAGATGAGTATTCATGGCAAATAAACAGAATAAGGGCTCAAATTTGTCCTGTAGCTGGGGAGTGATGTGGTGACAACACACTCAGGAAGAAAATGACCCTGCAGCACTATCGTTTGTACATGCTGGCAAGGTTTCCAATGTATTCCACAATCTGGATACAAAATTGACAAGGGAACTGTCAGGTGAAAAAAGGGGTCATCTGGTGTCCATTCTTACTGCAATGTACACAGCTTTGCCAATGGGGATAGCTAATACAGTTTGAATTGGTTTCGCATGTTTTAACTGGATTAGATGAAAATTCAAGAAGTCAGTGGCAAAGCTAAGCCTGAGGAGAAGTACAAAATAAAAGAGAGAATTCCCACCAGCAGTTCCTTAGTATGCGCCCGTGGCAGGTATTGCAGAAAATGGATGCAGAACACATACAACTGGGATCGAGAGGCTACACCCTTCAAGTGTTAATAGTCGAAAGAGATGCTGAGGAATAAGGGAGCAGGAAGGGTCACCAGCTGCTTCCTGAGTTAAATGTCTTTTTTATATGGTGGTCAGAGCTGGTGCCTCTCACAATATGCAATGCACACTGTTATAATTAAAATAAGGCTGCTACTAACAAAGCAAAGGAGAGAGCAAATGCTAACATGCTACACAACATCTGTGGAGCAGTTTGAGACATTTTTGAAGTGATGATGTGAAAGGCCACTGGAAAGAAGCCTCCCAGTGTTGACATGCAGCATCTGTAGCAATCTAAAACAAGAGAAGCTGTGAGACAAATATTACTTGTTATGTTTGATTCCTGAGAGCTTGCGCTCTGGGATGTAATTAGAAAGCTTGAAATTTACCTTGAAATTGTTTGTCAATTTAAGAACAGTCAGACTCCATTCAGTTCTATTGTTAGGGAAGTTCCTTTGGTTTGTGCAAGCTGAACATATGTCTTTCCATTGTGCGGCACCTATCCATCACCTATTGCTTTTGTCGGCCCACCAAATGTGACAATTACAGCATTTCGTAGATGAGGGTTTCTAATCCTATTATTCATTCAACAACCTGGGTGTGATAGCAGGGGACAGATCGAAGAGCATCCGAAAGAACAGTCAGGAACCTTCTGCACTGCTGTGAAACTGGGCTTAGCTGAGACACAATAGGTGTGTAATTTAAGGTTTTGTTGAGATGAAATCCAATCACATACTTGACTGGTAGATCACAGAAAAACACAACTGAAAAGAATGGGATAATTCAACCTCACCCAAACACTCAGAACAAGTCCCGGCTTGACTGCCTTCTCAGATCAACCTTATACTTCATTGATTGTTGCCATTTAGTAACTAAATCTACATTGTACTACAAACCAGTATTATTTGCTGTTGCCTTTGTTAAGCAGGTTATATTCAGATGTTTCTTTTTCATATTCAGTCTAAAAATTCTGTTTCACACTACTCGACTATCAATGCAATGTTTAAATAAATGACTCCAGAGCACAAAGTGGAAAATTAGAATTGTCAAATCATGTCATACATTTTCGATTAACAGGCTTGGCTGTTTTTTTGTGTTTATCATTTTAATTTAGCAAAACTGCTGCAGAATAATCTTTGTTTCTCATGTTGAAAAAATGTTTAATAAATAGTGCATTTATTCCATGCAGTACTACAGTGCTGGATTTTTTGTCTTTCACAGTCTGTTTCCTTTAACTTCATTTCATTAGAACCGGAATTAAAAATCTTAGTCTTATTCCACACATCCTGAATCACGTTCCCAAAGTATCACTGTCTCTATCATGCACACTACTGGTTTAGTTATTTGTATGCCTGACACCAAACACTCAAAACGACTGTTTACTTGGAACTTGGTCACGCCATGAAAATCCCAAGTGGATGGTGGCAATGCACAAAGCATTCCTGAAGAGGTTAAACATACCTGTAGAATCATGGGAGAACCAGGGTTAGGACTGACTAAATGTGAAAAGCTTATTTGGGAAAGCACTGAACATATCGAAAGACATCAGCAGGATTGCGCAGAGATGAAATCTAAGCATCGGAGGAAACACATCAACCTCCAATCAACCCATCTATCCAAACCTTCAAGCATTTTCTACCCCCACTTAGCAGTATATGCAGATCATGCATTGTGCTAATCAGCCATCTTATAACTCATCTTACAGCTGGATTGGAAACAAGTCTTTCTCAATCCTGAAGAAGTGTTTAAGAAGAAGGATATATAGTTGTCTGCTACCAGATTTGGTTTGACCACATAAAACACCATTTGGCTTCACTCTCTCCAGCTAAAACTCTCACAAATTCAGCATCATTTCAGAGTCCAAAAAAAACTTGCCTTTTCTCTAACATATCCCTTTGATTTTGCCTTGAACAAAAGTATAAGAACATTCTGGAATTTCGTTATCATTATGATTGAGACCTTCAATGCCTATTTTGTTTAACTATGTCTCTGCATTTGGAAATTCCTTACAATAATAGCATTATATAAATGCAACTTCTTGTTATTGAATTAGACCAGGCAAACAATTGTTGGTGGACAGAATTAGATTCAGGTCTATCTCCCTGCATATATACTTACCGTTGTAGATCACAGAACATTGATTATGTTCAGTTACCTTGTTTGTTTTTGCTTTGTCCTTAGCCCTTGGGTGCTGAGCCTGTTTTACTAGTCAGCACAGATCATCTAAGTCCTATCCTCACCCTGATATAAACAGGGTGAATTTTATTTTATTTACTGGTAACAGCAAACAATCATGCAATATTCTCCAAACTGACTTTAGTTCACTACTGCTGGAATCAGCTTTGCCACCATGTGGGAATCAAATTTGGAAATGTCCTGATATCTAGACCAGACCATGTGCTGCATTCACCATTAAGCCAAAGGGAGCTGTGTGTCAGACAGTTTAAAAGAACATTATATCTATTGAGTTCCACCAGGATTCAAATGGTTTCCCACTCAAGCAAAGCTCCCAGCAAAAAGTGAATAGCCATTTATATTCACTCACACACAATTCTCTGCAGGTTTCACTCAGAATACTTTATGATATGTGGAACAATTTCTAGGACCTACGGATTTTCATGTAATACTCTTTATCTGACTACACACCCTTTAGATTACATTGGAATACAATTTATTTCCTGATACTCAGAGAATTCAAAAATTAACATTTTGGCCAGCTGTTTTTTAGGTTTGTGCCAGTTCACCAAATCACAATAATAGTTTCATTAATAATTGAATGCAATATCAGGTGTGTCAAAAATAAGTGTTGCTTGTTTATTGTATAGTGCTTTGAGTACTATATACCAATGTTTTGAGTGGTAAAATAGTGGATATTAATGTGTGGTAATAGCCACATTCTTCAAATGACCATGATGAGGAATATTTGAGTTAGTTTAATACCTGGTTTGGGGACTTCAGCTTGATTGAAGTCCTAATTAGTTGTGCTTCACAGTTTAATCAGCTGTAAGTCTCCTATTTCAGCATTAAGCATGCTGAAACATCATTATTATCATAATCAAACTACATTCTATTTCACACCACTCTCACTTTTCATCCAGTTCCAATATTCACTGTCACTTGGAGTACTTGTGATTTAACATACCATTAGTCTCATTCCATTCAAACTCAATATTGTGTGGTTTCAGTTACTTAATAATCTTATACTCTGCGGCATTGTGAGTTGGATATTCATTGAAATTCAGAGGGTTGTGATATTAGAATCTACAGAATGTAAACTAGATTATTTATATAAAGGACATCTCACTAGTGAGGAGGAGTTATGAGTGAAAGGTATGACTGCTCAGGGCTAGAATATTCCACTCACTGTATTGCTGGGGGGCAAGTTATTTTCCAGGCAAGGTAAGCTGGGAAATAAAACAACTTATAACTAACATGGTTAATCTTCTGTTTTCAATTATTCATTTTTCTCCTGTGTTTTCTTCCTGAACACTTTTGAGATATGCTAAAGCTCTTTGTTGCTCTGTTGGCTAGTTCTGTTGGTTTTTCTCCTTAAAACTTAAGTAAATGTTTTTAATAATAAAAAAACACATTAATTGGACCAAGTTCTACATTTCAATAAAAACTCTGACTCACCAAATGAGGAGTGACTTCTTTTGCCCCAGGACTCTTACGCATTGGAGTTGTCAGTAAACTCTTTGATCATTCTCGTCACATTTTTCTCCATAAGATAAATATTGTATGCATGAAAATGAAATACATTTGAGCTGAAAAATGGAAAGTTTGGAGACTTTTATCACTCAGTGCCAGCAAATCAAATTAGGTACAGCTTGGCCAGTTGGTCTGAGTGCTCTGACCTAACCCCATGCTTATTTTAAGTAACAGATTAGACTATTATTCTCTGACAACTCATGGGTCATTTTCTGTTGTGGACTTATGCTCATGGTAGAGAGTTGAGCCTAGGCGAACACATTCCACATGGAATCCTTGTAGCCCACAAAACGTTGGACACAAAAACAAAACACACCTAGAACCTGCGTCAAACCTGCTTGGTTCTTGCATTGTCGCAACTGTGTAAATGTGGCCTCACTTCAAGTAGTCATGTACACTTTCCTCCTCAAAGAAGATTTTCTTCAAATTGCATCATTAATAAGCTCTCAAAACGAACAGCATCTCATAATGAATTCATTGTTTTAACCTCGATGATTCAAAAGTATACATCGTTTCTGGCTCCAGTTGTCTAATTATCTTGTCAGGCTCTCTGATGGCTAATGAGCATGTGTGCTGCCAGGAAGGGTTGAAACAATTGTACTCTCACCATTGCTATCAAGGCAGTAGATCAGCAATCTCAAGGATCAAATATAGGAACTTTATAAATTGTATGGCTCATTGCCATGCCATATGGTGCACATATGCATAGAGCACAGAGGGCAATTCCATACACTGAGTATTTTCAAGAGGTATTTGGGATACCACAACACCGGAAAGCTGTCTCAAAATTAAACTGGAATGGTGCTGAAGAAACTCAACAAGTCTAGAGGCATCTGTGGAGGGAGAATAATAAGTAAAGAACAAAGAACAAAACAGCACAGAGACAGACCCTTCAGCTCCCAAGCCTGCGCCGACACATTTTGCCCTTCAATACTAAAACTGTCTTCACTTATGGGATCAATATTTCTCTATTCACTTCCTATTCATGTATTCAACCAGGTACTTCTTGAATGCTGCTATTGTGTCTGCTTCCACCAAATCTTCTGACAGTGCATTCCAGACGCTCACCACCCTTTTTGCGAAAAACCTGCCTCGCACATCTTTTTTTAACTCCCCATCCCTGCACCTTGAATTTGTGTCCCCCAGTAATTGACTCCTCCACACCGGAAAAAGCCTCTTACTTTCCACTCTTTCCATGCCATTCACAACCTTATAAATTACTATTAGGTCATCCCTCAACCTCTCGTATTCCAGTGAAAACAAACCCAGAATTTCCTACCTTTCTTCATACTAAAATTCCCCATGCCAACATCCTGGTAAACCTTTTCTGTACCCTCTCCAAAGCATGCACATCCTTTTGGCAGTGTGGTGACTGGAACTGTACACAATATTTCAAGGGTGCCCCAACTAAAGTACTATAAAGCTGCTGCCTAACTTGTTTACGCTTGCTTTAATGGGAAGGGGCATTGAGTGTAAGCATGCCATAAGCCTTTTTTACTACCTTACCTACCTGCACTGCCACCTTCAGTAATTTGTGGATCTGCACACACAAATCCCTCTGCATATCAATACTCCTAAGGGTTCTGCCACTCACTGTATAATTTCCACTTGTACTTGACCTTCTAAAATGCATCACCTCATGTTTGTCTGGATTATACTCCATCTGCCATTTTCTGCCCATGCCTCCAAACTGATCTATATCCTGCTGTATCCTCTGACAATCGTCCTCACTATAATGTTTTGAGTCCAATATGATTCCTCTATGGATGATAAAAAGTCATATAGAAATTAAATCCTAAACTTACTTTTCTCTCAACAAGCCTACAATTAAACTTCCCAGTATTTTCTGTATTTTTTTCAAATATCCAGCATCCACAATACTTTGCTTTTATTTAAGGATGTCTAGACCTGGAAACCATGACTTGGAGGTGCTGGTGTTGGATTGGGATGAACAAAATCAAACATCACACAACACCAGGTTATAGTCCAGTGCTTCCAAATAAATCTGTTGGACTGCAACTTAGTGTTGTGTGATTTTTAACCGAGACCTGGAAAGGGTGTAAAGGAAATTCTCCAGAATAATTCTAGAGCTGAGGAATTTCAGTTAAATGGTAAGACTAGAAAAATGGGAATTGTTCTTTTCAGGTTGAGGGACATGTTCAAAATTATAGGGATTTTAATGAAGTAAATATGACTTGTCCGTGACCAAAGTGCACAGATATAAGATAATGTCAAAAGAATGGCAGCAGAGATTAAACGTTTTTCTTTTACACAGTGAGTTATTATAATTAAGAAATCTCTGCCTGACTGGGCAATGTAAACATATTTCACATTACAGGATTTTATAATCAGACTGTTCAGTAGATTTTATAATAAGACTTTCCTTAATGTATGGTTTAACCAAATCAATTCAAAACAAAGAGATAAAATCAGATCATAGAATGTTCATAACTTAGGCCTGAAGTTAAACACTGATCCTAAGAGTCCACACAGCCTTTAATCTAGACAATTACACCACAGAATCCCTATAGTGTGGAAACGGGCCCTTCAGCCCAACAAAAGCCCTCCAAAAGGTAACCCACCCAGACCATCCTATATTTACCCCTCACTAATGCACCTAACCTACACATCCCAGAACACTATGGAATGTATCCATAAAGCATGGCTATTTCACCTAACTTGCATATCTTTGGACTGTGGGAGGAAACCAGAGCACCTGGAGAAAGCCCACACAGACACAAAGAGAATGTGCAAACTCCACAAATCACCAAGGCTAGGATCAAACCTGAGTCCCTGGTGCTGTGAGGCAGCAGTGCTAACCACTGAGCCAGCATGCCAACCCAAGGATTGAGCCTGCTGTGAATTTCTGTACCTGATTCCTGTGAACATTTCAAGGTGTGGCAAGTGTTTATTGCCTAAAAATACAGGTGCCTATGTTGCTGGAGTCCACTTAGGGCATTCACCATACACAATGACATAAAGCATCAATTATTGACTGACAGGTAAGATGTAGTAGCACTTTTCATCCTTGGCAAGGGCTGGAATTTTATCAGCCCTGCAGAGACAGGCTGGGAGGCAAGTAGATTGGAAAGAAATAGTGCCTAAAGAAAAGCTTGTATCTTCTTGCTGCTTTGGATAGTCAGAAAGGTGTGGAGTGGAGACAGGTATCTAATTAATTGAATCAATTGACGTATTAAGGGCCATCTTATTTTCCACCAGCATTTTACTGGATCCTGGGCTGGAAGGGGAGACTGCCAACAATATAAAGAAAATATCCAGAGGTTTTCCAGTGTATTTGAGTTGGTCTTTCTTCCTGGAGACTCTATGTCCTCAGGCAGGGGCCCAACAGCAATGACCGTCCCTGCAGTTTCAAAGGCATGGTTGAGACATTCACCCCAGTTCATTCCTGAAGAAGGGCTTATGCCCGAAACGTCGATTCTCCTGTTCCCTGGATGCTGCCTGACCTGCTGCGCTTTTCCAGCAACACATTTTCAGCTCTGATCTCCAGCATCTGCAGACCTCACTTTCTCCCCAGTGAATACTAAGACTTGTCCACCAGATCCTGGCATTTAAGTCAAAACTCTCACTGGCCCATTGAGGGTGCCTAAATGTGGAGGTGGTCCCTCCCTCCCTCCCCCTGCAATCTCATCAGGGACTCAGGATCCACATTTTGTCCTGACAGTGGATGCATAGCAATTGGTAAAATTTAAACCAAGGCCATCTGTACAAAACAGGTTCCAATCAAAACCTCAAAATTGATGAGAAATCTTCAGAAATCCATGCTGTAATGGAGGCCTGCACCATTGGGTCTGCCATGATCATTCACTAGCTCCCTACAAGGTTGAAGTTATGGTAACTCTTGACATTCAGAATTCCTACCCTTGTATGACGATGCCTTCTTCAGGTGCACTAATGTATGGACCAACAAAAGGGTAATTGATTTTCATGGCTGAGGAGGATTCATTAATTACTCACAATTGTTTTGAATAATATTAGAGGGAGCACTTAAGACAACCGTTTTATTAAAAAGCACTTGTTTTCTCAATTAATTCTGTATAATTGGTCAGACTACTAGATAGAAGACAATCACATTCTGGAGGGTGGAAGATGAGAGAAAATTGATGAAAAATGAAAGGGTTAACATACACAATAATTCATAAGGAACATTCATATCCATTCAAAATTAAATGAACATTTCCAAACATCATGGTTGCAAGCTACCTGTGTCTAATTTCAATGGAAGAATTTCAGCAATAATTGTAGCTGAGATGAGATATAACACAACACAATCTGAAATGATCGATTGATCAGAGCATATTCTTTAAAGTGAAAATGGCAGTCACCTTATTTTGGCCAAATGCGAATAATTGAATAAGCAAACTTAACTAAGTGCTTAAGTAGTAATCAGTATACTTTGTTGTGACTCCTATTAATCTTTTTTACTGAAGTGGAGGTGGGTAATTTATAAAATGTTAACACTCTAGATGTGGCAAATTGGATGCGAACATTGATTCTCTTTCTGAGCTGTTTTTCAATGTAAATTTTACAAGAAATCTGGACAAGCAGTGACAGCCATCATAACTGTCAATGTGCAAGCTTTCATTCCTTTCCCGAGCTAGGGAGCTACTTCTTCTCCCTGTGGGCTGAGATAATTAACGCTACAGAGAGACAGTTTTAAATATACATGACAGAAGCTTATTTAAATCACAATATAGGGCAACCATTAACATTTTCTGATAGAACCACATTGACCATACCATGTACCTTTATGTAATCTTGCCTAGAATGTGATTATGAAGATAACAATTGAGGTTTCAACATTTTCCAATCACAGAATCATATGACCTTTAAGGATGCCTTCTAGATCTTGATGACTTACTAACAAGTCTGCTCATATATACTTCAAAACTGCTCATGTGAGAAGTTACCATTTAGTTCCTGAGATTCAAGGGTGAAGGCTTAGTTTTCATAGAACTGGACACGTTGAGCATTAGATCCTCCTTTAGAACTTGGATGAGGCTGGATTTATTAACAATACATAAAGAATGATAGCTTTGCTCACAGTGGGTGTACATTAACTGTGTTGTTGACTGTTACAAGATAATGTTACAACTTGCATCCTGAGGCTTGATAGGGTAACCTATGAAGTCCTTGATTTTGAATCATCAAGGATACTGCATTGAATAATGGGAACAATTTAAAGGGCTGAGACTCAGTTGATGTTGGCCAGTTGAATTTGGTTGCAAGGCTGAGGTTGTATGACATTAGATGAGAGATATTATAGCTGATCTAAACATTCCACCTGAAGGCAAATAGCATTGTGTCATAAATATTATAGCATTGTAAGGCCTTTGTCAGTGATTGATAAGCTTGTTTTCTATTTTCAGTATAGAACAGGTTTCTGGATTGAGTCAGGGCTATAATTTAGCTGTTGGGTTCATATTAGATTGCCATTTGTGAATGTCAGCTAAATTCAGGGATGGAAGTTCTGCTTAAACATCTTTTGTTATTTTATATCATATGTAATTTATACACACAAGTTGGTTTCTCTCCAGATGCATTGATCACAATCTTTAAATGTCATTGTTTACAGGGGCAGCACCTGAGGACTGGAGAGTCGCTAATGTTGTAATACTATTCCAGAAAGCAGGTGGGGACATAAACCAAGATAATCCATGATGCGGAGGTGCCGGTGTTGGACTGGGGTGTACAAAGTTAAAAATCACACAACACCAGGTTATAGTCCAACAGGTTTAATTGGAAGCACACTAGCTTTTGGAGCGACGCTCCTTCATCGGGTGATTGATAATCCAGATCAGTCAGCACAATATCAGTTTTGCGGAAATTATTGATAATAATAATAATCATGGATAAAATGCACTCTCATTTGGAAATCAAGAGAACTAGCATGGAATCATTAAAGATAAATCATGTCTAACTGACTTAGAGTCATAGAGTCGTAGAGCGTACAGCACAGAAACAGACCCTTCGGTCTAACCTGTCCACACCAACCAGATATCCCAACCCAATCTAGTCCCACCTGCCAGCATCCGGCCCATATCGCTCCAAACTCTTCCTATTCATATACCCATCCAAATGCCTCTTAAATGTTGCAATTGTACTGGCCTCCACCACTTCCTCTGGCAGCTCATTCCATACACGTACCACCCTCTTCATGAAACAGTTGCTCTTTTATATCTTTCCCATCTCACCATAAACCTATGTCCTCTAGTTCTGGACTCCCCCACCCCAGGGAAGAGACTTTGTCTATTTGTCCTATCCATGCCCCTCATGATTTTATAAACCTTTATAAGGTCACCCCTCAGCCTCTGACACTCCAGGGAAAATAGCCCGAGCCTATTCAACCTCTTCCTTTAGCTCAAATCTTCCAACCCTGGCAACATTCTTGCAAATCTTTTCTGAAATCTTTCAGGTTTCACAACATCTTTCTGATAGGAAGGAGACCAGAATAGCACACAATATTCCAACAGTGGCCTAACCAATGTCCTGTACAGCTGCTAAATGACCTCACAACTCCTGTACTTAATTCTCTGACCAATAAAGGAAAGCATACCAAACGCCTTCTTCACTATCCTATCTACCTGTGACTCCACTTTCAAGGAGCAATAAACTTGCACTCCAAGGTCTCTTTGTTCAGCAACACTCCCTAGAACCTTACCATTAAGTGTATAAGTCCTGTTAAGATTTGCTTTCCCAAAATGCAGCACCTCGCATTTATCTGAATTAAACTCCATCTGCCACTTCTCAGCCCATTGGCCCATCTGGTCCAGATTCTTTTGTAATCTGAGGTAACCCTCTTCACTGTCCATTACACCTCCAATTTTGGTGTCACCTGCAAACTTACTAACTGTACCTCTTATGCTCACATCCAAATGATGAAAAGTAGTGGACCCGATCTTTATGGCATTCCACTGGTCACAGGCCTCCAGTCTGAAAAACAACCCTCCACCACCTCCCTCTGTCTTCTACCTTTGAGACAGTTCTGTATCCAAATGGCTAGTTCTCCCTGTATTCCATGAGAGCTAACCTTGCTAACCAGTCTCCCATGGGGAACCTTGTCAAACGCCTTACTGAAATCCATATAGATAATGTCTACCACTTTGCCCTCATCGATCCTCTTTGTTACTTCTTCAAAAAATTCAATCAAGTTTGTGAGACATGATTTCCCACACACAAAGTCATGTTGACGATCCCTAATCAGTCCTTGCCTTTCCGAATACATGTATATCCTGTCCCTCAGGATTCTCTCCAACACTTGCCCACTACCAACATCAGGCTCACTGGTCTATAGTTCCCTGGCTTGTCCTTACCACCCTTCTTAAATAGTGGCACCACGTTGGCCAACCTCCAGTCTTCAGGCACTTCACCTGTGACTATTGATGATACAAATATATCAGCAAGAGGCCTAGCAATCACTTCCCTAGCTTTCCACAGAGCTCTAGATTCACTTGATCAGGTCCTGGGGACTTATCCATTTTTATACGTTTCAAGACACCAGCACTTTCTCCTCTGTAATATGGACATTTTTCAAGATGTCACCATCTATTTCCCCACATTCTATATCTACCATGTCCTTTTCCACAATAAATATTGATGCAAAATATTCATTTAGTATCTCCCCCATCTCCTGCGCTCCACACAAAGGCCACCTCGATGATCTTTGAGGGGCCCTATTTTCTCCCTCGTTATCCTTTTGTCTTTAACGTATGTGTAAAAACCCTTTGGATTCTCCTTAACTCTATTGGCCAAAGCTATCTCATGTCTCCTTTCTGTCCTCCTGATTTCCCTCTTAAGTGCACTCCTACTGCCTTTATACTCTTCTGAGGATTCACTCGATTTATCCTGTCTATACCTGACATATGCTTCCTTCTTTTTCTTAACCAAACATGCAATTTCTTTAGTCATCTAGCATTCCCTATAGCTACCAACCTTTCCTTTCACCCTAACAGGAATATACTGTCTCTGGACTCTCATTATCTCATTTCAGAAGGCTTCCCATTTTCCAGCCATCCCTTTACCTGCGAACATCTGCCCCCAGTTAGTTTTTGAAAGTTCCCATGTAATACCATCAAAATTAGTCTTTCTCCAATTTAGAACTTCAACTTTTAGATCTGGTCTATCTTTTTCCATCACAATTTTATAACTAATAGAATTATGGTCGCTGGCCCCAAAGTGCTCCCCCAATGACACCTCAGTCACCTGCCCTGCCTTACTTCCGAAGAGTATGTCAAGTTTTGCACCTTCTCTTGTAGGTACATCCACATGCTGAATCAGAAAATTTTCTTGTACACACTTAACAAATTCCTCTCCATCCAAACCCTTAACACTATGGCAGTCCCAGTCTATGTTTGGAAAGTTAAAATCCCCTACCGTAACCACCCTATTATTCTTACAGACTACTGAGATCTTCTTACGAATTTGTTTCTCAATTTCCCTTTGATTATTAGAGGGTCTATGATGGAATCACAATAACGTGATCATCCCTTTCTTATTTCTCAGTTCCACCCAAATAACTTCCCTGGATGTATTTCCATGAATATCCTCCATAAGTACAGCTGTAATGCTATCCCTTATCAAAAACACCATTCCCCCTCCTCTTTTGCCTCCCTTTCTATCCTTTCTGTAGCATTTGTGTCCTGGAATATTAAGCTGCCAGTCCTGTCCATCCCTGAGCCATGTTTCTGTAATTGCTATGATATCCCAGTCCCATGTTCCCAACCGTGCCCTGAATTCATCTGCTTTCCCAGTTACGCCCCTTGCATTGAAAGAAATGCAGTTTAATTTATCAGCCCTACCTTGTTCTCTGCTTTGTCCCTGCCTGCCCTGACCTTTTGACTCGCTTCTGTTCTCAACTGTACTAGTCTCAGATTTAAATCTTTCCTCACTATCTTTCTAGGTCCCATGCCCCCACCTTATTAGTTTAAATCCTCCTGAGCAGCTCTAGCAATCTCCCTACTATTATATTAGTTCCCTTCCAATTTAGGTGCAATCCGTCCTTCTTGTACAGGTCACTCCTACCCCAAAACAGCTTCCAATGATCCAAAAACGTGAATCTTTCTGCCATATACCAGCTCCTCAGCCATGCATTCATTTGCTCTATCCTCCTATTCCGGCCCTCACTAGCTCGATGCACTGGGAGTAATCCAGATATTACTACTCTTGAGGACTTCTTTTTTAAATTCCTGCCGAAATCTCTGTAATCTCCCTTCAGAATCTTAACCTTTTCCTTTCCTATAGCGTTGGTTCTATTGTGTACAATGACTTCCTACTGGCCCCTCTCCCCCTTGAGAACATCTGCACCCTCTCTGAGACATCCTTGATTCTGGCACCAGGGAAGCAATACACCATTCTGATTTTTCGCTGCTGGCCACAGAAACATCTGTCTGAACCTTGGACTAGAGAGTCCCCTAACACAATCGATCTCTTGGAACCTGCCATACCCCTCATTGCATTAGAGCCAGTCTCAATATCAGAAACTTGGCTGTTCGTGCTAAGTTCCCCTGAGAATCCATCACCCCCTACATTTTCCAAAATAGCATACTTGTTTGAAATGGGGTTAGCCACAGAAGATTACTGTGCTACCTGCCTACCTCTCTTACCTTTCTTGGAGTTAACACAGCTATGTGACTGTATCTGCAACTTTTCCCCCTTCTTATAACTGCCATTCATCACATCCCCTTGCTCTTGTAAATTCCTCATTGCCTCTGTGTCTCCAACCAATCCATTCGATCTGATAGGATTCACAACCAATGGCATTTATTACAGATATAATCCTCAGTAACACGTAAACGCTTCCTAAACTCCCACATTCAATGCGAAGAGCATATCACTCTATAAAGGCCATTTTTGCTTCTTTCAATCTACAGACCCAGAAAATAGCACTGTCTTATTCCACTACAAAGCAATGCTCCAGTTTAAATTAATACTTATGGCTTAAATTTTTAAGTTTAATCAAGAGACATATCTCAATAAAACATATACTCAAAAAGGAAGCCACTATACTCACGTAAGGCCACGCTTAAAATATTCACTTATCTGTTTCTGTGCTGTGACCTGTCCCAAACAGGTTCCTCCAAGATTAGTTATGAATTTCACTGTTTGTTAATTTTCCCAGGTGCACTCCAATGTCTAGCAATACATGACTTCAAACAGCAAAGGCAGTAACTGTACAGGTTCACTGCTGTATCAGTTAGTAGTGTGGGTTTCTTTCTGTCTCTCTCTCTCTCTTTCTCTCTCTCCTGTACTGACCTCACCATGTTTTTCCTTTTCTGTTCCTTTCCCTTTTAAAACAGTTGTTGTTTTGACTTTTTTTTCTCCAACGTTCCAAAACAATGCAACAGCATATAAAACAGTATTTGCTGCTCCTGGAATTTGAGGAAATCACCTCCAATGCCTAAAATACCTCAAAAAAGAAGCAGCTTGTTACAGCCAGAACCTTTTCCTGTCCTCCATCTTGGATTACCCAGGATCCTTTTGTTTTGATGTTGTAACAGAAATGGCTAATGAAGGCACTGCAGTTTATGTTGCAAATGGGAACTTTTGAAAGGCATTTTACAAAATGTTATACCAGAGGCTTATTAAGGTGATTAACTCCTCTTAAGGGAGTTAAAAAGAATGTGGGAGGAAGAATAAAAAATTGATTCATTGACAGGAACCAAATGGTGGTGGAGAGTGGAGTCTTTTAGACTGGGAGGTGGTTTGTTGTCATGTTCTCTAAGGTTCAATTGTGGGCCCAATTAATTTTTGCTTATGACCTAGACTTGGGCGTAAGGATCCAGTATCATAACTTTTGCGGGTGATGTGAAATTTGGAAAAGTTGGAGATCTTGGTAAGGATAACCTTCCGCTTCAAGTTAATGGGCAGAAGCACGGCAGATGTCGCTCAAAGTAGAGAAATGTGAAGTGCAGAGGTTATTGACACTCTCTC
Organism: Chiloscyllium plagiosum; assembly: GCF_004010195.1. NCBI lineage: Eukaryota > Metazoa > Chordata > Chondrichthyes > Orectolobiformes > Hemiscylliidae > Chiloscyllium > Chiloscyllium plagiosum. Next base: position 46,714,057 of record NC_057726.1, read on the forward strand.
TGCATTGCTTGGCTTTACTCTGGACCATCAAAACAGCATCATAAAGTGTGGCACTAGAAAAGCACAGCAGGTCAGGCAGCATCCAAGGAGCAGGAGAGTCGATGTTTTAGGCATAAGCCCTTCATCAGGAATTCTGACAGTGCTTGACCAGATGCATGATTGGGCTTTAAGTGTGGCACAGTGTGAAGGATCCTGGGAGTGGTCAGTACTTCTGCCTGTGGCTATTGGGAGGATACAACTAGTGGGGCTGCAAAGGGACACAGTGCATAGGCAATGAGGCACATTAGGAAGATGACGTGAAAAGTCATGCTAGTCCTCACTGAGAAAAATGGTCCATGAAACAGGCCAAAATTGATACTTAACTGGTTTCAAAAATTCAGTAAGATTGAGATTTTTGTGTTTGTCTCATGGATGAAGATACTAAAAGTGTCCCAGAAATAAATGAGATCCAATGGTCTAGTGAGCGTGAGGAACTGAAACAAATTAACATTAGGAAAAAAGTAGAATTGGTGAAATGACTGGGACTGAGAATTGACAAATCCCTGGGACCAATAACTTTCACCATACAGTGTTGAAAGACATGGTTAAAGGAATAGTGGATGCATTAGTGATCATCTTTCAAACTATAATTTCTCTAATTGAGGATACAGATTAGAACATGGCAAATGTAATCTCCCTGTTTAAGATAAGAGAGAGAAAGTGTGGAAGTACAGGTTGTTTAGCTTGATCTCAATGATCAGGAATATTCAAGAATGTATTATAAAAGATGTGATTACTGAATATTTAGAAAATAGTCATCTGATGGGCAGAACAAACATAAATTTTTAAAGGGGAAATATTCTGAATCCAGTGACCAATCTTCAAAACTGAAGAAAAGTCACTAGACTCAAAGCGTTAACTCTAAAGTTGGTGCCAGACCTGTTGAGAATCAAACCCGGGTCCCTGGCACTGTGAGGCAGCAGTGCTAACCACTGAACCACTGTGCCATGCCTCCAGAGGATGTGGTGTAATTGGAGTTTTGGTTGGCTTTTAACAAAGTCTCACATGGGAGATAGCTAAATAAAATTAAAACATATGGTCTGAAGTAATATAGTAATATGGATTGAGGATTGGTTAACAAGCAGAATACAGATGTAGGAGATGGGTCGTTCTCAGGTTGGCAGGCTGAGACTAGAAGGGCATAATCTGGGTTGATGTTTTGCATGTGAGAACCCCGATTGTAATATTTCAAAATTTGTGGATAACACAAAACTTGTTGGGGATGTAAATTGTGAGGTGGATCTGAAGACCCTCCAAGGGACAGACTGAGTGAAAGAGCAAAAGCATGGCAGATGCAACATAATGTGGATAATTGTGAAGTTATCTATTTCATTAGGAGGAATGGAGATGCAGAGTACTTTTTAACTGGTAAGAAATTGGGAAGTGTTAATGCCCAAAGGATTTGGTGTCTTTATTCATAAGTCATTGAAAGCTTGCATGCAGTTGCAGCAAGCAGTTCCAAAGACATGGTGTGTTAGCCTTTAAGGACAAGAGAATACATGACCGAAGAAGCCTCATTTCAATTGTACAGAGCATAGGTGAGACTGACCTGGAATTTACTTGCTGATCTGGACTTTACCTGAGGAAGAATATATTTGTAGTATACGGATTGTAACAGAGGTTTACTATAATGGTAGCATGGCCAAATTCCCATCCAAATCACACAGCATCCTAACCTGAAATTACATCATTGCTGGGCTAAAATCCTGGCACTCCGTGAGCGCTATGGGTATAGCTTCACCGGACTTAGTACACCTTACAGATTGTAGTGATGAAAGAAAACACCTCAACCACCTTCTCCAGGACAATTTGTGTTAGTTAAATTAGTGTTGGCCTTGCAGTTATGCTCACATGCAATGAACGAATTGATGAGAAAAAGTTATTAGGCTTCCATCGCTAATGCTGCAGCCCTTGGGAAATGGTCTGTAGAAACTCTGGAATAGGCATGGGCACAGGGACGGCAGACCGTTGTGGGGAAAATCACCAGCCTCGGAATCAGAGTTGGGGTTCAACGACAGAGTTTATTGCACAAGGAAATACGAGAGCTCCGGGCAGAGAAAGACACCAACAGCACAGTGGTCAACTGTGATTTTTCTCTCCCCCACCTGCCTTGAACTAATCAACTGGGTTGTGAGTGCATTGTGCAGGCATTCCGGTGGCCCCAGGCAGTATCTGTATTTGTTCTGTTGTCTCTCTCCATATTGTGGTCTGGCGACCATCTTGTGTGTCAAGTGGCCAACTTATGTTTCAGCAGCCATCTTGTGTGTCTGTGTGCCGAGTGTCACCCTGCCCCATGCCATCTCCCACTTCAAGGGATTATGGGAATGCAAATAATTAGGTTTAATTTTGTATGTTTCATTTAATGACTGAATTCATAAAGTTAGATTTGCATTTGTATCTCTGATGTCTTTTGTTATGAGAAAGAGGAGGAGGAGGGAGCAGAAGTAGAGGTTGAAAAAGTCAAAGAGAAAGTGGAAGAAAATTACATTGGTCATTACATTGTTTTTTTTTGATGCTTTGGTTCCTCAGCTTCTCACTTGTTATCCAATGGCAATGGCTGTTCTACCTTCATGACCATGTTGTGCAGCATGCTCTGCCACAAGTCTTGATAACTGTTCAGCTGCGCACTACAGTACTTTTCCAGGTGGTCCATGTAGCAGAGATATTGCTTGATGATGCCAAAAATGTACTCTATAATATTTCCTGTGGCAGCTTGCCTCTTATCTTTAGTGTATTTTGCACATATACATGAATTTTGGACTGGAATCATAAGCCATCATTTTGGATTTGAGATTCACCAGCACATTGTTGGTTACCAACTAGCTTCACATTGAAAGAGTGAAATTCCTGTTTGTCATTAAAAATGGCAGAGTTCTTATGTTGAGATAAGAAAAATAGTTTCTTAATTGCCTTAGTGGAGGTGAGCTAATTCTGACTCTCCTCTTCCTCGTTCCTCGTTCCTCTTCTAGCAGCTTGACCTGTTCTCCCTGTCTCTTCCAATTTCTCACGCTGACAGCTTAAAGTAGGACTTACCAGGCCACCAGAAACAACCTCTTTCACTATATTTTAAATAACCAAAGAAGGACTGCATGGCCAGTCAGGTCCACCCTATAGACCTGTTAACACCCTATAGTCTGTTATCTCTTGTTGAGGAAACAAAAGAGAAAAGGACAAGGAAAGGTGATGCAAGATATGGATGCTTTGAGCATCTGGATAGGTTCTGAGTGAGCGTGCTCTATGAGAGCCATAGAAGAGAGCACAGTGTGTTTGCTATGACATTCCAATGATAGTTGTGGGTGCAACCCTCCATTGAAGTACAGAAGTAAACTCTAAATAAATCAGAAATGAGCATTCTTAGAGACTGGCACATGTTGGATGCCAATGTCTGTGGATGTGGAGTGTGTGTGGACAGGGCCTGTAGAGTGTGCCCTGAGATGTTGGCTTTTGATGTCCAACATGAATGTTGTTCCAAACAAGTGGCAAGCTGAATCTGTCTTGTATCCATCCTGGTTTCCATATCAAGTTTTCCTGACACTTATAGGTGGTGAGAAATTGGTTTATTTACCTTGGAAATTGCCTAAAGAGCCATACATCGTAGGAAAGTCCAATACTCAGTTTTTGGTCTGTACATGGTCTGAGCAATTTGACAACAGGGGTACAAGTATTCTCAGACCCTTCGAATTTAAAGTGGGATGGAAAAGTAAAACATCCCTCTCTTTATTGCCATAATATCTCCTGCTGGAACTGCATATGTTTGTATGGTTAAACAAGGGTAAACTGATGCTTTGTTTTGAATCTTTCCCTCCCAGTGAACATTATGAAAGTTCATGGGTGAAGAATACACAGTTGGACATGGTACTACAAGGTAATGGGTACTAATTAGATTACATTACAGTGTGGAAACAGGCCCTTCGGCCCAACAAGTCCACACCGACCTGCCGAAGCGCAACCCACCCATACCCCTACATTTACCGCTTACCTAACACTATAGGCAATTTAGCATGGCCAATTCACCCGACTTGCACATCTTTGGACTGTGGGAGGAAACTGGAGCACCCGGAGGAAACCCACGCAGACAAGGGGAGAACGTGCAAACTCCACAAAGTCAGTCGCCTGAGGCGGGAATTGAACCTGGGTCTCCGGCGGCACGGTGGCAGAATTGTGCCTCACTAAAAACCTTTGAAAGAACATAAGGGTACAGGAAGATAACCAGTTAGAGAAGCAAATAAGCCAAAGTCTCATGCGAGTGCCTGCTAGTTTTTTTCAGCTCATGAGTTAATCAATTTTCTGCCACACCTACTATCCCACATAGCAATTCATCTAGCTTACAAGACTGAATTTTACACAAACCTTCAAAAATAGATTGAAACTCGTGATTGCAACATTGACTCATTAGTTTGTCATTTTCTTAAAATAATCTTGTGAGGATTGTGGTGTGTAATGAGGGATCTATATATAAATATGCCTGCTATAGTCAATAATTACAGTCTTTGTAAGCCAACAAAAGGAGGACTGTCTCCTCAAATTTGATATGGTAACTATGGTATATCCATGGCAGTAGCTTCTGAAATAGGCTAGACTGCTCCAGAAAACAACTATCAAGAAGCAAAAATTGGCCCTGACAGTTCTGAGGTAGTGACTTAGTATCCTACTGAAGTGTATGTCAATCAGTTGGCTCTGTTGCGAGACTCATAGTCTTTTTCACCCTGTGAAGTCTATATAAAATAGATTTATTAACGGAAAAATGGACATGCTGATGGTCAGCCACTGGGGAAATGGATTGAATTTTCAGCTACAAATAAGCTTTAACCCCTTCTGTGACTCAAATCTCTGTTTTAGAAAACCACTGATACACATTGACAAAGAACCTAACACAATTAATAGCAGTACTTCTTGTGAAACTAGTGAATATATTAAACCTTGGTACCTGTTATGGTAATAAACTGTAAGACACTTGGCACTGAAAAAGACTGGTATTGTGCTGCATTGCTTTGATAAGATGGAGCTGTAACCTAATCTATGGCCAGATGTGGAGCTGAACCTCAAAAACAGGTTCCCTACCACAGCCACTATTCATCAGAGACTGAAGAACTGGGTTTCTTTTTGTGACCTACTATTTTACTTGGCAGTGGAAAAGTATATTTAAAATCAAAATAGCTTCTCACTATGAAATACAAATTTATGATCTGCTGCTAACCTGTATCTGTGCCAGTGAAAGCAAAGGTTGCATTAAATCAGTAGACTATGCAAGTGGTTGTGCTTTAAACCACATTTAAGATACCCTTGTAGATTTTAGCTCCTTTCCTTCACTAGATCAGATTACTGACAACCAGGTTGCATGATGTTTTACATTCATTTATACACAATTATATATAGTAAATGAACAGAAATATATTAGCATGTGTCATACAGATTAGACAAAAGAGTTGCATTTATATAATGTCATGCATGACAACAGGTTATGCCAAAATATTTAAGTGGTAGTTCAGTACTTTCAAAGTGCAGTGACTACAGTACTATAGGAACCATGATTTGAAGGTGCCAGTGTTGGACTGGGATGTACAAAGTTAAAAATCACACAATACCAGGTTATAGTCTAATAGGTTTATTTGGAAGCACTAGCTTTCGAAGCACTGCTCCTTCATCAGGTGGTTGTCAGTGGCAGCCAGTCAAAGAACATCTGTTTTGTTTAGTGATGTTACTGAACAACAAATATTGGCCAGGATATGGGAGAGAGCTCTTCCGTTCTTTTTTAAAATGGTATTATGAGCCTTTTAAACCCAACGGAGAGGGCAGATGGAACCTCAGCTTGATATTTCATCTAAAACATAGCTCTTCAGATAGTGCAGCATTCCCTTAATACTGCGCTGAAGTCTGAGTCATGTCCTCAAGTGTCTGGAGTGGAACTTGCCCGGCATCCTTCTGACTCAAAAGTGAGAAAAATAGATCCCACAGCACTATTTTTTATATAAAAAGAAGAGTTATCCTTTGATCAGACATCATTTTTTAAAAAAGTCTCATTATCACTGAGCCACAGCTGACACAAAGAATTCCAACTTCTGTAATTGGTCTGAATTTAGTCAGCTGTTCTGTGCAATTGGTTTCAGGATCCTTGAATTAGGAAGAGGAAATGTGAAAGAGGAATCACATTGCTGATCATCACCCAGTGACCCATTTAGAGAATCAGGATGCATGGAGGCTGGAGAAGAGAATCGACCAAATGTGTGGTGTCCCTAATTAAGATTTGCTGTCTAGACTCATCCATGACTAATGAGTATAAGTGACAGGTCGAATGGCTACTTTGAGGCAAGTTGTCTGGCACTTTAAGAACTGCATCTCAACAATAAATATATCGTCAAAGAAAGGATGAGCAAAATTCAAGCAAAAAGAAATCACATGTATGTTACGCGATTGCATGTTGTTACATTCATAGCACTTGTGATTGTAATGTGAATATTTAGTTTGCAGACATGGGTTAGGTATGCAAAATTTTAGAAAGAAATGGAGTAATATTAAGTTTAATTAAATAATAGCACTCGTGATCAGACTCTATTTTGCATTAAAAGAGTTTAAGATGACTTGCATTATTAATGGATAAACATTAAACAAATCCTTTGTGAGATAGCTGGCTGGACGAATAAATCTTTTCCTGCCTGTCATTTTCAGATCTTCATATGCCATTCATTTATTTTGTTAATGCCATCAATAATACTTGTGTATATTTATTTATAGCCCTAATGACATCCACACCCTGAAACATGTGAACTAGTGCTTTGCTCATTTTTCTGTTGTCTATAAAAGCCTTAACTTTTTAATTCAGTTCTGTAAAGCATTCAGTAAAAATCCTTTGTGTATAAATGTCCTTGGCATTTTTGCCTTGCTGATATTCATTGTGATGAGTACTGATGCTAGTTCAAGTCATTTAAAAGAGTTCATAAAGTCACATTGTGAGGTTTCACATTTACACTCCACTGCTAAATAAAATGATGTGGAAGGGCTGGTATTGGACCGGGATGGACAAAGTCAGAAGTCACACGACACCAGGTCATAGTCCAACAGGTTTATTTGAAATCACAAGCTTTTGGAGCACTGCTCCTTCATCAGGCGAAAGCCTCTTGGTCTATAACCTGATGGTGTGTGACTCCTGGCTAAATTAAATGTTTGAACATTTGGCTGTCATTGTTTGCTGCATATCCATAGATGCATTTTCCTTCTCTGTTATTTTTATGTAGTGATTTAAATTTCTTTACATTTATTGGTGTTGTTTCCATCTGGCAGTCTTGCCATATTTAATCATTTTAATCTCATGGTGAAAATTGTAAATTTGCAATTATTCCTGGAAGGGTTTTCAACACTCACTCTGCAGTCCTCCACTTCTGCAATGAAAGGCTCAGGGAAGATTGTTGATTGCAATAAATTGACAGGACAGTAAGGCGATGTTTTTTGAATTTAACAATTCCTATAATTTATGGTCTGGCTGAAACAGATGAAACTGTGCTACGATATGTCTACATGAGGGTTAAGATTTACTGTGGACTGACCATATGAATTCTCTTACAAGGTCAGGGGCCAAAAAAAGCATATGATTAATAGTGTGGTCTCTTAAGATATGAGGTCTTGAGCATCTATAAACACTGGAGGAGCTGTTAGTCTCTCAGAGATGCATCTCTGAAGATTACTAAAATGGAAATCAAGTACTTTTGTGAAGAAAGTAATGTGGGCAATTACATTTATTCCCTAATAATCTTTATAATCATTATTTAAGAAAACGTGTAACAGATAGCTCCCTCAAGGAGAGCCATTATATCGACGCCCACTCATGGCTCCACAACACAAGTCTTCAGATAAAGTTCATACTTATCACTGGTCATGTCCCCATCTCCACTTGCTCGTACATTTTCAGAGATGGATTGATAAAATATTGAGTTCATTCTTAAGTTTACTTTTGAATGGTTTTGATATACTAACATATTTTTAAAGATTCAGAAGTTAATATGGTTTCCCTGATTCAAGTCTTTACTCTTTATCAGGCAGCAATACTGGAATATTTTGTAGCAGAACATCTAGACGATAATGAGCAAGCTTCTCTTCCACTACCTGAGTGTATAATTGCTGTACATGGAACTGAGAGGGTTACTAATGAGGACAACCGCAAGCATTAGCCGTTACAATGATGTTGTTTAGACTTGTGGGCAGAACAGCCTCGGAGTAAGACCTCATATCTGGTCGTCCTCAAAATCTCCATAACAATGTCTATCATTTCAATGCAAACTGTAACTAGTTGCAATAAACTAGTGCAATAAACTATATCTTGTTTACAATAAGATACTCTTCTAGTGAGACCAGGAAATGTATTCCTCTACCTATAGACCAAGCAGTGTAGTTTTCTACATTTAAAAGAGCAGCCACCAGCTCACACAGTATAATGAGCTGCTGTACCCATATAATATGTGAGGCAGAGTTGTGGATTTGACTAGACTGCTCAAACAACATGGTGAGCAGCAGTGTGATATCCTCAAACTTAACCTGAAGTCACTTGCTCAAAGAGCTGTCAGCGTAGAGCTGAGGATTTAGCAAACAATCCCCTAGTAGTAGAATTGAGGAAGTGAATGAAGGTATTTTCTGTGCCTATTTGGGGAAATGGGCTTGTTGGTTTCTGCAACAGTGCAATTGCTGAGGGAGACGAGAGAGTTCAAGCCAACTTACAGTTGAAATAAAAGGTTTACATGCTTCAGCACAAATCCATAGGTGGATTGAGAATAAAAATTTGGTGACAAAGATTAACATATGGTGCATACAATTCCATGGAAGCCGCCACTGAGGAGGGATAACCAATGTTCCAGTGGCTGAAGATACTCCAAGGAAGAGATCCCCTATTTCAGCCTGAAGACATCCTTCATTCAAAAGATTTATTGTCCCCCAATATAAAGGGATCTGCAACTGTTAGCAAGAGAATCAGAGATGACAAGTCTTCCATTCAGCGAGCTACCAGTCTTCCAAGTCTTGAGGGAACACATTCGGGGAAGAAAGTGAAATCTCCAGATCTTGTGAATTTGGAAGTACAGAGACTTGAGGGGCTAATATAATTATATGCACAAATGTATAATATTAATAATGAAGGTAAACTGTTTGGTTGGGTGGAAATGTCACGTGTGGGTCAGAAAGAATCTGAAAGAATTAATACTCAGTCATCCTAGATTCCCATTCACAATGATGATATCATATAGACTTTGGGGTAAACATGTTAGGATCTCAAGGGAGTGAGATCTAAAATTTGGTCCTCCTCAAAGTCTCTGTAACAATGTCCATCACTTCAATGTAACCTGTCATCAGTCACTAACACTTAATAAACTAGATCTTGTTAATTACAACAGACTCTTCTAATGAGACCAGGAAGTGGGTTTCTTCGATCATACTAGACCAAGCAGGTCCTACACTTAAAGGAGATGATGGCAACGACCTTCATCATAGCAAAAAGGGCAAGTTGGCCCTGAGGACGTACTCATCCTTTTCTTTCGAACTCAATAGTTAATTCTATTTAGGTCCTTTTGACTGGACCAGCCAAAGCTGTCAACTGACAATAGAAGTTAAGGGCCTCAACTTGCTGCTGGCATGTGAGAAAGGTAATTGCTTTCCAAGCTAGAAAGCCAGGGCTACCTGTTTGCCGACTGGGGGTGACTCTCCAATTACACCAGTCTTGGTCTAATGGGGTCATGGATTGGTGTTGGGTGATGGCTGTTGAAACAAAGTCCCTGCCCTTGCCTCTAAAATCCCTGACCTTCCCCTCCTTGCTACATCCATCCTGCAAGGCTCAAAAGAAAAATGCGTACTTTCTCGCTGTGAGATCTCTTGAAGACAAGGACTACTAACACAGAGAAGCTGCTGATCTCTGATTGGTTTGCAGTTTTGGGTGAGACAGGACATCAATGTCAAGGCCTGTGATTTGTCGAGAAGCTCACCAGTCAGCACTTAACCAGCTGATTGGAGTTTGATCTATCCATCTTTCTCCTTGGTGGAGGGTGGAGACAAAAATCACCACTGATTATACCTGCCCCACACAGACATAAAAAATTAAATTTTGACCTGTGATTCTGTTAGAAATCAGTTTCAATATGTCACAATGGTTTTGCCTCTGTTGTAAGTGAAATAATAATGGTGATGATTCCACAGATTTTGCAATTTCACAATCAACCAAACATAAAACGTTTCTAAGTACAAGTTAGAAAAGTTTGTATTTTCTTTCCTCCTTATATCACTTCACACATCAAACCACCTGTTTTGACCTTCCCTTCATGATACCTTCTATCCATAGTTCTCATAAAAAATATGAGAAGGTTCCCCCTCCTCTCAAAATTGAAGTAATTCTCTCAACTGCCTGTGCTTCTTCCTTTTCTTCACCTCTCCTTCTCCTTACAGCTCTGTATTATTTATTCTAAACCTGAAACCTTCTGTCACCAGCTTTCCTGATCTTTTATCAAATGTATTTCCTCCATGAAACCCATCATTGGGTTTGACTCACCTCCTGATTCTTCCTGGTGCGATGCATTCTGACCAAGTAAAGCCTGACATTGTTTCTATCCTTTTCAAAATTGCTATCACCAAACATGCAGATGTGGCCATTCGGTGTGTTAGCAATTTTTGCCTCCTTGTTTCACCATTCTCCTCAACTGCTGCCACCTTCATCTCTATTAACCATTCAGTTGCCATCATTGCTCAACAATAATCCACCACTTTTGTGGCTCGATTTACACCTGTTCAATCCATATATCGTAATAAATGGTTCCTCCTATTTAAGATGGTGCATTATTTGTTTCTCCTTTCTATTTATCATCTTTATGCTACTCATCAGTGATATCCTTTACTCACACACAAGCATCAATTGCTCCAATTTTACCAGTTTTCAATTAGTTTTCCAAATCTGGTGCTGCATTTTCCAATGTATGGTTGAAATGTTTGGAGATGTTGTAGTTTTTTTCAGCATAACGTTAAAAATCTGAAATCATCCTTTCTGACCCGCGTCAGTGCCTAGCTCAATATACCTAACTGTACCCTCAGGCTAAATCTTGAAGTGTGCAATCTGCCTATTCCATTTAACTTCACTCCTAACCTATCATCAAGTTTACATTCTTCCACCTCTGAAACATTTCTCTCCTGTGGTCTTAACGTTCTAGGATTTGCACAGAATCCTTCAACCTTGTGGATTGATTTCTTAGGAATTTTTCTTATCAGCATCTCCACCTCACCCTTTTACAAACTTCAGACTTCTTCTGCATGCTGAGTACTTCTATCTTTGCTCAGCTCCATTCGTTCCCTGCGACCCAATTTTGAAACCCACAACTTTACTCCACCCTATTTAAATTATCTCTGTAGCCGTTTATTCTGATCCACACTCTATTCCTCTTTACACTGGATTTTGCTTTTTCCTGCTTCTTCCATTCCACATTAGTCTCTGATGTTTTATGCACTCAGGAATTCCCTCTCAAATTTTTTTTTTTTGCTGAACGCCACTTTCTAAACTTTCCTAAAAACCCAGTTCTCCAATTTGGCCTTTGGTTTTCCTCCCAAATGTACCCTTTTTATATTGCCTCCAACTCACTTATTTGTAAAGAATTCCAAAGTATCCATTGACAAAAGGAGTAGTGGATAAATGTAAATAATTTCATAGGCACTGGTTTGTCATGAGTAGTTGGTTTTTAGTGATGTGAGCTGCACTATAAGTAAATATGTACAGGGCTGTGTTTGAATGCTTAAATATGCAGGTAGTGTCTGTCCACCAATGCATGAATACGTGAATGTAGTGATATTTTCAGTGTTTGTTAATTTGTTGTTAACATTCAATGTATAAACACAATGGATTTGATTATTTCATACTTTAGAAGATGAAAAGGGAGAAAAAAATGAACAAGATCTTACACTGAATGTGGGGATCAGAATGCACAACTAACCTTGCCCTTTTGTTGTGTTGCAGGCAGTTTGCAAACTTTCTGGTGCCTGCTAAATTAAATGATCATAGCATACAGTCTCTTAGCTCTGCTGAATGACTATCCACTGCAATAGAGAACCAAGTTCATGCAGGGCTAGCAATACATAAAATTTGCCTAAAATACTTAGAGCCAGCATACGTCTTTTAAAGATGGTTATGGCTCAGTAAGTGCTGAAAGAGACTAATGAAGAGTCCTTTATGGCATAACAGGCTAGAGAGTGTGCCCCAGGTTTTCTATTAGGGCAATGGATGTCTTGGTGAAGGGGTTGACCAGGAAAATACAGATTCTCCATCCAAGTAGACCATGAGGCCATTCAAACAGACATTACTGCAGTCAATGCCATTGACTTGCTCTGAACCTGGATACGTCTTCACCTGCCATTTTCTTACAGCTCAACTACTAGCCACACACTTTTCAATTCACTATACCCACTTCCCTCACCTTCTATCAGCTTTTATCAAGCATGACTCATACCTAACACTCATAACCTCAACTCACCCTCATATACTTAGCAAGCCTCACACTTACAATTCAAATATTGTACATATTGTCGGCTATTCAACTGCTACAGATGCATCAGTCAAACATATTGTAATACGCTCACTGACACACATCCCTCTCTCTTGCAAACTAGGGTGGCCCTTACACACAGAAAACAAGACCTAACTGGTTGGAACATGCATGTTTGAAAATCCAAATGGCATGGAGAAGGTGGTTTTTACCATGACTGGATCAGTCACAACTGAGACCGTGGTCAATGCCAGGGCTCAAACCATAAAATGTCTTCTCACATCCTATTTCCCCCTTATCCACAATCTTTTCAGATGATGTAAGCTGAAGGTGGTGTACACGTACATCTTTTGATTTGATTTTGCACCCCCGGAGTTTCCTCTCCATCACCTCACCCTTATGCCTTTCTCTTTTCAGATACCCACGTTCTGTGCACTGTATTAACAACCTTCCACTCACGCCATTCTTCTCAGCCAAGATCCATGAATTGACACTGGGTTGGCATAGGAGGTAAGGGAGGGAGAGGTGGGTTGGCAGTGAGCTGGTATGGGACTGTGAGAAGCAGGAGTGCATTAGATAGGGACGTGAGGTTGAAAATGTGCTGGCATTAAATAAATGTAACATGCTCACTGTTGTGACAATCTGCTGACTTATGGTGCATGCTATTACTGTCTTTGTTAAGACTACCACCATAATGGTATTTGTTACAGGTCATACCAGAAATGTGCACACTTGGCGCTGACACAATTTTATTGCCAAAATGGCACACATACCACAGAAACTACAGGAACTACAGAGCTCAATTTTGTGGGAAAAATTTAGAGAGATGTCTTTGCACTGGTTTTAATTGGTGTACTATTGTTGGAAAACATCTCAAGATATTTACTAAAATTAGAATCATGCTCAAATTTGCACCTAGAGCAGCAACGCCACCTAAAAAAAGAAACATATTAGTATAGCAACATCAGTACATCTGGCCCATCAGCTTCCTTTTAATGACAATTAACCAGGAAGTCTCCCATGACAATATCCTACCTATATCACCCACCCTTACACAAAAATAAAATCACCATGAAAAGCTAATTGGTCAAACCAAAGACACCTTTTCATTATGGGGAAATAATCAGATTGAGCAACCTAGCAGCATGGAGTCACCATAAACCAATTAACACATTTTGTTGTTTGACTGTAGATTTCGAAATGCAATGTTAGACCTAGACAGAGTCTGCAATCATTCCAGTTTGCACAGCGCTGTTACTTCACGGTCCTTTCAACCACTTTTGTTTCTTTACTCACAGTCAAATGTGGATATTCCTGACACTAAGTAAGTCTTTATTTACTTCTGAGTCTGCAAGACAGTTACATTACAGCTGGTGACTAACAAGTCAAATCCACTGCTGCCACTGGACGTGATTTTTTTATATAAACAGATGAAAAAAGGCCACCCCGCCTTGTATTGACTGCAGTCACCAGGGCTGACACCACACTGCAACAAGGCAAATAAAAGAAGCTTAGATATTTTTTGCCTTTGGCAAATTGGCAAATTGTGTTAGTAACATGGCTACATGTGTAAATGTGGATCAATTGTTTGTTTTACAGGACCAGTAATATTAAAGAGTTTGAGAATGTAATTAGAGAAAGCGTTAAACACCTCTGTGTCCAAAATATAGGGAAAAAGGTTACAGATAATGGGAAGATCAGCAAGATAAAAATGAAAGATGCAGTTTAAGATTAAAATAATAAACCTTATGGGTAAACCTGGAGTTTAATAAAGTTGTCACAGCTATCAAGTCTGCACAGTTGATTTTTTTCTGCCTCCAGCCAAAGTCAGATCTTTGTGGTTTCCAAGCCAATCAATTCTTTTGAGTTAACCCTCTGGGTACTGAATACATTGCAACTCATTCAAGAGCAATATGTTCTCCACATCTAGCAGTTTATACTTGTGGTAATAAAGGCATTAAGGCAGGCAACTGAGAATCTGGACAACTTTGCTCATTTACATTGAAAAGAAAATGAAATATACTGGGCAGTTAATGCCAGTGGAAAGTATTTGTCATTGTGGAGTTAAATGCTTATCAGTTGGTAAACATGGAAAGAGAATTGTCATCCGTTAGTGTCATGACCAATATTTGTGGTATGTCAGCTAATGAGCTTTATCTTTCACCTTGTGTGCACTGTCATGTTGAATTTGTTTGGTCTTTAAAATATCATATTTTTGTAATTTTAAAATTCAGACATTTTTTACTGCAGTGTCTGGATTTGTAATAGATTAATATAACAAAGAGACAGAAGTGTCGAAGAGAAGCTGCCAGATTGTCCTAGGCTGACTCATTTGACTATATTTGCTAATCAAGATTCTAATCATTACAGGTAGGTACACGTTGTTACATTTGTGTGGGAATGTATGAGCAAGTTTTATTGAAATTAAATGTTCCCTTGCACAAATAAGCTGTGATAATAATTTTTACCAGATTTGATTGGGGTTTGCAAAAGAAGTTAAATTGTATTTACAGTGATATGGACTGTGGCAAGAAGCTGGGGGGTGGGGGAAGGAACAGACCTTCATTTAAAAATGAATCATGCTGCCTTTTAACTAGTCATAAGGAACAGCCTGGGGATGATCATTAATGAAAAAGCAGGGACAGTCACATCTGTGATTGAATAGTTAGTCTTTCATTACCCACCACTGTGTACTGGTCCTTAATGTGGCATTGTTTACTCACAATTAAACTCTTTACCATTAATTTAACTTTCAGATGCTGAATTGGTCACACAAGTTTGAATCCCAGGGCCCGGACAGATGTGTTCTATACACTTGTTTAAACACGGCTCTCATTAGGAAGTAATGCATGTATAGCAAGCTGATTACAGCACAAAGCAGAACGCTTTATCATGCAGGCCTCTCAGGAGGCACCAGTGAGTTTGTCAGCTGCTGCTGCCATTCTTCCGCCACACAGATAATGACTGACAGTAAGGCCTAAGGCCTACTCAGATGCATGTAGGAAGAAACAGAGCTTCCCTCCACGGCCAGTGGGAAGCTGTGGATGGGAAGCATTAATTGTTGTCAATCCAAATTTCACACCAAAGATAACAAACATGTGCAGCTGTGCACTGTTCAAAGAAGAACTGCCTTCAAGATTTTACTTGACATCCCCTTTGATAATATTAGCGTACACTGGTATCCTTTGTTCCATACAGATTTTAACTGACAATGTTTTACATTGTAATTTAGGGATCAGAAGCCATGGCTTGTAGCAAAATTTAAATCTATTGAAATTTGGGGAATTTGACTTCAAATATCCATATGGTTTATAAACGAAATGCCTTATGTATGTTGGATGATTTAGGCCTTTCTGGTACTTTTCATAATTGTTGTTATTTTCAAATATAATTCAGACAAAAAATACAGTAACAGCCTAACACTTCCAGTACAAATAGGAATTGCCACACTTCATTACCCTAAAATAGTCTAGTATAAAATGAGTCATTATTGATATGGGTCACAATAAATGTTATTAATTAGCTAGGAAGGACTGGGTCTGCCTCTTATTAACATATTAAAGGGGCATTGTCTGCACAAATAAAGTGTTTGACAAGCTTTATTGTTTGAGGAAAGGAGGAGACAGAGAATTGTGTGTTATTTTCACCATGATGATGTGACACACAAGTGACATGATGCTTTGTTTCATTGTGATTTATAATGTGTGTTTAATGCTCTTTAGTGCTCTTTTGGTGGGATTGAATTTCAGTTTGCTGCCCGAGCTTGATACTGGCGTGGCAACTTCATTGTGCATCTGGAAACTGCCCGATTTTCATTTGTCTTGATTTGAGTGGGACAGTTGGTCCAGAATAATTTTCTTTTAAAGCTGCTTTTGTTTTATTGGCATTAGTCAGTTGACCCTTGTGTTCTCAGCATTATGCCACCACCAATAATCCTTCTTGACCTTTGCAAGAATAATAACCAGAAGATTAACTTTTAATGGTGTTTTCCTGACTGTAGCTTGTGGCTCTTTCTGGCAACAGCAAAAAGACATTGGTGACATTGCAACTGCTGCTAGTCACCATCGTCACTTGACTTCACAAAACCACGTGTAGGCACTAGCCAAACTATAATGGCCAGTTTATGCACATGCAGAATGCTGAACCCTTAATGGAGGAAGCCTGAGAGTGCTCACCAACCAGGATAAATGCAGCTAGAATAGACAACTTAGTTTGTCTCCCAAAACTCAGTCTATAGTACAAAATAAGCTTTAATTTAAATGCAATATATGCTCCAATCATGCATTGGATGTATATCCCATATTTAGTGAGACACTGGGTAGAATCTTGTTGGGGTATGGGTTTGCCTCATCTACTGGCTGGAGAGCTGCAGTTCTTCTTCTATGGGTTCTGCCAAACCATACCCCTCTCAAGGACATGTAGGGACAGCAGATTCTGGAAGTCAGAGTCAATAGATGTGAAGCTGGAAGAACACAACAGGTCAGACAGCATCTCAGGAGCAGGAAAACTAACATTTCAGGCCTATCAAGCAGTGGTGAGCTGCTAACTGGTGAGCTGCTGTCTCATCTAGCAAGAGCTGGCTGCAGTTAAGCAGAAACCTGCAGATTTTGTATTCAGCATTGAGGAGGAAATGGCAGCCACTGAAGCAATAACCCCCATGGAGAACCCAAGCTACAGATGGGTAACGTGGGCATAAAACAGAATGAAGCAAAGGTAGAGGCCCCTCCCTTTTCGATGTCCAGACCAATGAGCAGGCACTGGTTGTCTTAGAGACATACAGCATGGAAACAGACCCTTTACTCCAACTTGGTCATGCTGACCAGACATTCCAATCTGATCTAGTCTCATTTGCCAGCAAATACCCAATCATATGCTATTTAAATGTTGTAATTTTACCCACCTCCACGACCTCCTTTGGCAGCTGATTCCATACATGCACTACCCTATGTGTGAAAAAGTTGCACCTCAGGTCTCTTTTAAATCTTTTCCCTCTTAGTTAAACTTATGCCCTCTAGTTTTGTACTCCCATACCCGAGGAAAAAAGACCTTGGCTATTCTTTAATGGAGCAAGCCCTATTCCCTACCTTTCCCCTCACCCTTCCATAGTGAGGAGAGGCTTGATTTGTCAAGAACACCACATGGTGATAGGCCACTTGCAACAAGGTTAATCCCATTGGTTGATGGGATGAGGTCCTTAAGGGCACCTTAATTGACCAAGTAAGGGCCTCAATTGACAGTGAGGGCCTTCATACCCAGAACCTAATTCTGGTGGAGATGAAAAGGCAGTGGGGTACAGGTACCATGTCATGTTGTTAATTAGATGCCGGTCCACCTCCAAGTTCATCATCAGCGAGAGCTGTGTTTTGAGTATAGAATATATTGCCCTGAAAGTTCTTAAAGAAGTTAGAATTAACCTCAGTGTTCACTCTGCATATTTATAATCTTTGGTTCATGAGCATCTTGGGCCATCTGAGTTAAATATACTGTGTATACTCAAGTAAAAGTCAATCTCATGTAAAAGACGACCCCCTATTTTTGGTCACAAAATCTGGAATTTTCCATATATCTCATGTAAAAGTTAGCCCTAGTTCTTCTCAGATAATGGGCCGACATTTGTGAGACAAGGTATTATCCTTTACATAAATGTTATGATGAGGAAAGTAACTTCTTTTCATGCTATTATGAGTTTTGAGGTACAATGCACACCAATTTGGTGCAAAAGTTTAAGATGCAACAGGGGTCAGAGTCAGATGACAACCTCCCTTTATACGCAGCTGAGCTGAGCTCAGTTCTTGTGTGAAATTTTGAATTCATTGGATGGTGCAGAAGACAATTACTTATGGGATGCCAAAGATGAAGATGAAGATGAAGAAGCAGATGATATGCTGCCTCTAACTATAGACAACGAAGATGAAGAAGATCCACATGATGATATAATTCATCCTGATGATTATGAAGCTTTATTTGGTGCTGAAGATGTTGAACAGCATGATTTTGCAAGATTTTAATGAACTTTTGTTTTTGATATATTTAATTTAAGATATACCATGTAATTGTAATTTAAAGCCATATTATATTTCTACTTTACTTTTTGTAAGTATCAGTAAAAACTTACTAATTCATTTTTGTTTCTATTGTCTTTATCTGGTAATTACCATAATTTGTTGTGTTTTTTTCTTTATTTGTTTAGAGATAAACTGGGTTTCTGCTTATGATATGGTATTTTGGACTTAGCATGAATGTCAGCCCCTCAAAAGTGGTAACCATGGAATAGTCGACCCTATAAATTTAACCTTAAAAATATTGTTAAAAAATTGACTTTTACTCGTTGGAATGTGTTGCCAGCAGAGGTGGTAGAGGCAGGCATGGTAGATTCATTTAAGATGTGTCTGGACAGATGCATGAGTAGGTGGGGAGCAGAGGGATACAAATGCTTAGGAATTGACTGACAGGTTTAGACAGTACATTTGGATTGGCTCAGGCTTGGAGGGCTGAAGGGCCTATTCCTGGGCTGTAAATTTTCTTTATTCTTCTTTCTTTGGACTCAAGTACATACGGTATGTTTAAAAGTAGAGAATCTTGTTTTGAAATGGTGTGTTATGACCTCTGGGTCAGGAGGGAAAGAGTTCATTTATCCAGTGATGCTAGATTGTGCTATTCCCCAGAAACGTGATTTGTTGGTGCTGAAGAATGCAAGATTTGCTAAGTTACTGGCACCTTAAAGCACCTCTTCGACAGTTGCTATCTAGAGAAGAAAAAAAATACTTGGAAAAGAATGCTAACAATAACATAATCCATATAATGAGTTTTGGGGCTATTATTTGTGTTATTACAAGACTTCAAAGTCTGAGC
Source organism: Chiloscyllium plagiosum (assembly GCF_004010195.1). Lineage (NCBI taxonomy): Eukaryota > Metazoa > Chordata > Chondrichthyes > Orectolobiformes > Hemiscylliidae > Chiloscyllium > Chiloscyllium plagiosum. The sequence continues at coordinate 46,733,442 of NC_057726.1, forward strand.
AGCGTATTGAGTGGTGAATTTGGAATGCTTTAGAGAGGAGACAGGAGTATTTTTACTTCCCCTGATGTAATTTTCAAATTTCACATTTACTTATCTCTCTCATTATCAGAAAGATTGTATTTACAGAATTACAATGCCTTGGGCAATGAAATTGTTCATTGACTGTTCATTCTTGAGTCATTTTCTCAGCTATATTTGAAGTTATTTGACCACCCCTCCTGAACCTCTTGACTCTCCCATGCAGCTTAATTTTCTTCAAATGAGAGAGCAGGTGGGCAACTTGCCCACAGGTCTCAATTATGTTATTAAGACAAGCCGCAGGTTGTTGCAGGATGATTCATTTTCCCAACTTTTCCTCCCTCCCCTGTGGGAAAGTATCTCATTTGATGCCTTCCCAAATGTATCAGCTGAGGATGGAAGTTCACTATCAGTGGAATTAGGAGAAAGAATATGTGTACTCTCAGACTGCAATGCAGCCCACAGTTGTGCCAATACACACTGTGCCAACTGCCCACCTAAATCAAATCTTTCATTAAGAATACTGAATGGGATTTGTGATATAATGTCATTCCTACCATGTCGGACTCACAGAGGCTGTTTCTGGGCGTTTGGAATGAAGCACTAAACATGATCATTTTGGTTTAGTTGATATGACTTCCTTGAGCAAAAGCATGAAAATAGACAGCACGCAGAGTCTAAATGGCACTGTTGTCCAATCCTACTGCAGGCTGTAGAATCTTTACTTGAAGTTGCTTTATTTTCATTAACCTCTTACCCGGCAAAGACGAGTTGATTTGTCTTCACCCAATTTTCTTTTTCAGAGTGCGACGAGTAAACTCGTCCAAAACATTAATTTCAAAAACAGCCACAGATGAGTTTATACGTCAATTCTCGGCATTCCTGGGCCCTTCTCAACATTTCTGGGCCCTTCTCAGCTAGAAACGAGTATACTCGGTGACTCATACGTCTGGTAGCTGTGTCTTTTCTGCTTCTGGCATTGCAAGAAGCGTCGACGCACTGCTTTTGGGCACACACTGTCATTCATTTTTTTCTGTTTTTTTTTACAAATTACACCCAGATGTTGAGCTCAGAAGATGACAATGAGTATGAACCTTCTATTAGAAGCTTGGATACATCAGATGAGAGTGCAAGCTCGTCTGATAAGTTATTTCCATAATCAGCATTAAAAATACTATAAAAAAAGCAATAAAAAAATTCGTCTGAAAATGAAACATTTTCTCCAAAAAAAGTTCTACATAATTTCAAATGTAACCTTTTCCTGCAAAATTGTTAGAGGATATTAAAAAAGTTATTAAATAAATAACTACTGGCGTAAATAGGCATCAACAGAGGTAACTAAGACAACCTGTTGCACTTGGATTGGACTCTTATACGGCTTATAAGAGTCCAAGACTGAGCAAGTGTATTGGGGGGGGGTGGGTCCTGAGAACCACAAAACTGACCACAGCAATGAACTTAATTCTGCAATCCTCATGAAATAATTTCGACACACATTAAACCGAATAATGGGTAATTTTTCACTTGTTGCAAGCTTGGAATGATACAATAGGAAAGATGGAGAGGAATTGGAATGAACTGACTGGGATTGGCCATTCCTGCATCTCATCCACTCTCTTCTATCTCAATCAGAATTGTACTTTGATTTGTTTCATCAGTTCGTTAGTGTAATTAGATTGATTGATTTGGTGAGGGAATGGTGAAAGCGGGAGCAGGACTCACCATTTTTTAAAATATCTAGAAAATTGTCTCTGTTATATTTTTTTCACATTTCTTAGCATTGAAGCTAAGCAGCACAAATTAGTCAGTTGGACTAATTAACTGGAATTCTTCAAGTTTGAGTCTAAACACAGCCAAGATCGAACACTCCATTGATTGCTAAGTCAATAGATCCGTTCACACAGGCTGAATATATTAGATCCGCTGTCATGCAACGTCTACACAGATGCTGCTAGAACCACAAGGTGTGCAGCATTTCTGTGACACTCAGTTCAATACAATTGATGTCCTGGGATTGATTCATTGAGTTAGCAGTTTTGACTCACATCGAAAGAAAACATTAAATAAAGCTGAAGTGCAGCTCTGAAATAAAGCAAACTTACTAGGAAATCTTTGCACCGTAACTTCTTAACAACACAAATATGAAAGCCTTTAACCTTCTCAGATTTTAATTAAAAGAATAGAGTACTAAACATAGATACTATTGGACAGAAAGTTTGTATTTATTAGGTTTTACTGGGCCATGATTATTTTGGCACGAGGGGAAACTAAGTGCTAAACGTCTACATAATTTCAAATATAACCTTTTCCTGCAAAATTGTTAGAGGATATTAAAAAAGTTAATTAAATAAATAACTACTGACATAAATAGGCATCAACAGAGGTAATTAAGACAACCTGTTGCACTTGGGTTGGACTCTTATACGGCTTATAAGAGTCCAAGATATTCTTTTACACATTAACATTCTGAGCAAGTGTATTGGGGGGGAGGGGTCCTGAGAACCACAATAACTGACCACAGCAATGAACTTAATTCTGCAATCCTCATGAAATAATTTAGACACACACTAAACCGAATAATGGGTAATTTTTCACTTGTTGCAAGACTACATCTGCAACTTTAGGAAGAAGTTGTTTTTCTGACACTCATGTCCAGCTATATTTTTGTGTCTGTTTCTTGTCTGCAAGCTTGGAATGATACAGTAGGAAAGGTGGAGAGGAATTGGAATTAACTGAGTGGGATTGGCCATTCCTGCATCTCATCCACTCTCTTCTATTTCAATCAGAATTGTACTTTGATTTGTTTCATCAGTTCGTTAGTGTAATTAGATTGATTGATTTGGTGAGGGAATGGAATATGTGTCTGGGCCAATCCATTATTCACAAACTTCACAAACCTAGATTAGGCCCCACAGAGCAGGAAGGGCCTAGGGCTATCAATTCTTTGCTTGTGTTGACTTGGCTGACCCAGCTGGCATGACTCCAGTTTCACACAAATATTGCTGGTCAACTCTCCTCTCACACTCAGAGAAAAGTCGCAGTTCATTAAGGCAGCCTGCCATCAACAAATTCTCAAGTCAATTAGGGATGGACAGTTTTTATTCTGAATCAGTTTTTATTCTTTCTGAGTATCTGGCTGTTATTGCCAGAGTCACTATTTCTTGCACATCCTTAACCGCCCTTTGACGCCTTGGAGAACATCTGCAGTCTGCGGCGAAAGTATTCCCATAATGATATTAGGTAGTGTGGTCTGAGATTTTGACCCAGTTTTGATGAATAGTTGGTGATATATTTCCAAGTCAAGATGGTGTGTAACTTGAAGGAGAATTTGGAGTCTGCAGCTGTTATTTTAAAGGTGGCTTGGGAGAGACTTTTGAAAAACCTTTGATGAATTGCTGCCATACATCTTGCAAATGACACACACACTGCAGACATTTTTCATTGGTCATTAAGGGGTGCCATTCAGTGAGGTTTCTTTATTCTAGGTAGTGCTGACCTCCTTTTAGGTTGTTGGAATTTGAGTCATCCAGGTGAGTAGAATATTCCAACATACTGCAGACTTTGCCTTGGAGATGGTGGAAAGGCTTTAGGGAATGAGGAGATTTACCATTTGCTGCAGATTACTCAGCCTCTGATCTACAATGTAAAGTCACTCATTATATTGATGGTCTGAGAGTTTATGATGTGAATCTCATTGAATGTCAAGGGGTATTAATTAGATATTCTCTTGTTGGAGCTAACTATTGCATGATGTGTGAATGGCATTCAATGTACTTGCCAATTGTCTGCTGGAACTTGCTGAGTGTGATCACAGTCTGATTTATTACTTGAAGAATTGCAAATAGAATTGAACACTATGTAATCAAACGTAGGATTTGCCAGGGTTGCTAACATCCTGGAAATAAATTTTTAAGAACTCTAACATTTGATGCAAAAGGACTGTTTACAGATGGTGGACATAATTGCAGCACATTGAATTTGTGCTTTTAACCAGAAGAGAAGAGTACAGTTAAAGAGTTTAAATTATGAAATTCAACTACAGAATTGCAAACAAGAATGCTTTATATTACGCACTAGACCCTCATTAATTTTGAGATTTCAGGGTGAACTTTAATATCTCACTATAAACCGTGTCAGCATCCACAGAGTTCTGTCTCACTTATCTCATATCACTAAGTCTACATCATCCTACCTCACATCAATCCTCACTGCATCTGCAAGCTCACATCAATCCACAGTGAGCCTACATCACCCAATATTGAATCAATCCTCATTGAATCTGTATAACTTGATGTCATGCCAGGTCTCATCAAGAACTTCAACAGAATCTCCAATCAATTGTCACTGAAAGCTATTCTACATTAGATTAGGTTACCTACAGTGTGGAAACAGGCCCTTCGACCCAACAAGTCCACACCGACCCCCCGAAGAGCAACCCATCCAGACCCATTCCCCTACACCTAACACTATGGGCAATTTAGCATGGCCAATTCACCTAACCTGCACATTTTTGGACTGTGGGAGGAAACCGGAGTACCCTGATGAAACCAACACAGATACTGGGAGAACGTGCAAACTCCACACAGACAGTTGCCTGAGGTGGGAATTGAACCCAGGTCTATGGCGCTGTGAGGCAGCAGTGCTAACCACTGTGCCACCGTGCTGCCCATTGGTTTTATGTGCTGATTAAGTCTTACATCAGCTTTTTACTCTGGGTCACTTTTCACTATCAAACCTATAGTAAGTAGTACACCATGCTAACCAGATTCATATTATAACGTGAGGTGCCTATGGTGTAATGTATCCCACATTGCATGGCTAAGGGTAATTTCACCAAGACAGATTTTCTTTTCCTGTATTTTTTTTTCAATTTTTAAATTTCCCAATTACCTTCGCTCTTTTATTGAAGGTTAGCCCGTCTTCTAAGGTCCAGCTCCATTGGCACCATTTGCCCTTTGGAATTGCACTTAAATGACAACTCTTCATACAAGAGCTGAGAAAATGATGTTCAGCAGATTTTGACATGAGAGATATTCAATTAAGCTTGATCTTAGCCATGTCGTACATTATAAATACGGATTTGGAAACATAACTCTGAATATTCCACTTGGTTCAGGTCCAAGGCTAATGATAACACCTGCATCAATGCCAGTTTTACTGAAATGAGCCATCTCAGCATTAACCAAGGTCAGTGTCTTTAAACTTCCTGGTCTTTAAGACTCAGTACCACATCAAGTGGTACATTCTGCCACCCAGCCACGAGGAAAGCTGCCTGTTAAGCTTGTTAAGGGAATATAAATTAATGGAATAAAATATAACGTACTGAAGCAATCCAAACTCCAGAAGTGGTAAAAGGAACTAAGGGAGTGGTAAAAATGTGTTTGGTTCTCTTTGTGGTGCTACATTAATAAGGCATCCAAAACTGAAACAGTGCAACATGAAAAAAGACTTATTGCCATATTAAAGAGGCTACATTTAATAACACATTTTAATGCACTGTCAGCAACAGCTGAAAATAGAACTCAAAATGGGTTAAAACCCAAAACCCAAGGGAAAAACAGATGGTTTAAATCAAATTTATTCCTGTCATCCATTAGGCACAATTCTATCCTATGTAGATCCTATATCTGAAAGCATTGCTTGTCAGTCAATCATCCTAAAAGAGTATACCTATTAATCAGGTACTCTGCTGTATTGCATTCCCATAGCACATGCACATATCTTATCCTTAATAGTTGGTACAACATTTCTATTATTACAGGAAACATACATAAATCACAGCAGAAATATATATATACATATATATATACATATAAACTGATAATCAAAGGGGCAGCTTACAATAACAAAATAAAAGGCAGATTTGAAACATATTTTGTGAACATTTTCATATTTTTAACTTTTTAATTATTTTAAAATTGATCCATTTAACTATTTTGGTGCTTGTTTGAATTTGACACCCTCTCCCCCATTCAAGCTAATAAGTAGTGAGCTGGAATGTTTTTCAAATATCTCACACAAAAGTTTGGGTGTCATGGGACCAGATGCTGAACAATTTGCAGACATTAACATAGGCAAGAATAGGAGGTTATATGAGGAATAACAACACTGTGTTAAATAAAAAAAAACACTTTAATTGCAGACATTGTACACATATTGTTGATTTGAGCTATGGAGCTTGAGCCACCAGGGGGCTCCACTACTTCTCTTCTTCCAATAATCTGATTAATGTGACGTCAATGACAATGTGACCCCACTGATGATATACTTGTGATTGTGGGTTTATGTCTCACTCCAGAACCTGAACACATAATCTTTACTGACGCTTCAATTCCATATTACCATTTTTAAATGTAAAAGGTCCTTTTGAACTATTCAAAGAAGGGCAAAGGAGTTCTGGGATTCTACCTGCATTTCATCTGTCAACCAACACCAACAAAACTCATTAACTGGCAATGCATTTCAGTACTGCTTATAAGATCTGCTGCTTTTCCCTATTACATAACAGTGATTATACTTCAAAAGTATTAAATTAACTGTGAAGTACTTTGGAATATCCTGAGGATGTGAAAGATGTTCTACACATACAGGTTAATCCTCCTTTCCCAGTTAGGGTTTAAACATTTTTTGTGTACATAAATTTGCCATACTTTCTACTGTTACACCATAGAATTGCAATCCTTACTTCAATTGCCAGTCCCACACCCTTTAATTTATTTCACAGCTAGGGTCTGAGACTTTTCCTGGGTTACAAAATAAAGAAAAGAATAATTTGCATTTTATTACACTTTTCCTAATCTCAGCAATCCCAAAGGATTTTGCAGTCAATTAACTGAAGTGTAGTTATAAGAATTGTTATATCCAATTTATGTACTGGAAGGTCCAACAAACAGCATTGCTCTACTTGTGAATGGAAATCCAATACCATTCCAAGAAGCTACCAGGCCACCATGTTCATTCTATGCCATTCACATTCATTTCTTTCACAATTTGAATATGAGAATGGAACAGAAGATGAAAAGTAGAAGGAATTTCCATAAAAAAACTCTTAAGGGTTAAAACACAAATATTCATGGGATGTGAATGTTGCTGACTGACCCAGAATTTATTGCCTGTCCTAAGTTGCCCTTGAGAATGTGGTGATGAGGTACCTTCTCAAACGGCTGTAGTCCCTTTTGTATGGGAACGTCTATAATATCATTAGGTAGGGAGTTCCAGGATTTTGACCTAATGACACTAAAGGAATGGTGATATATTTCCAAGTCTAGATGGTGAATATCTTGGAGGAGAACTTGAAATTGGTGGTGTTCCCATCTACCTACTGCCCTAATCTTTCTAGATGATAGCGATTAGGGGTTTGGAAGGTACTGTCTAATAAGCATTGGTGAATTTCTGGTGTGCATCTTGTAGATATTAAACATTGCAGCTACTAAGCATCAGTGGTGGAGGGAGTATATGAATGGGGTAAAACAAACAGGCTGCTTTGTCCTGGACGGTGTCAAGCTTCTTGTATTTTGAGCTGCATTCATACAGACAAGTGGGGAGTATTATTCCATACTCCTGACTTGTGCCTTGGTAATGGGGTCAGGCTTTATGAAGTTAGGAGTTGAGTTATTTGCTACAGCATTCCTAGCCATTGTATTTATATGGCTAGTCTAGATCAGTTCTCATAGGATGTTGATTATGGGAGATTCAGTGATGGTAATGCCATTGTGTCAAGAGATGATGGTTAGATTCTGTCTTGGTGGAGATGGTCATTGCCTGGTACTTGTATGGTGTGAATGTTATTTGCCACTTGTCAGCACAAACTTGGACATTGTCCAGGTCCTGTTTCATTTAGACATGGACTGCTTTAGTACCTGAGGAGTCGCGAATGATACTGAACTTTATGCAATTATTTGTGAGTATTTTACTGGTGATGAGAGTGGATTTGAGGCTTTAATTGGCCGAGTTGGATTTGTCCAGCTTTTGGAAATAAAGAACTGAATCATGTGACCAGAATTGATGTTCACAAACCCCTGAGCAATACTATTCTTTGAAAAACAATTTCTTTTGTTAAATGTTTAAAGCAGAATTTTAAATAAAATGCAACATCCTGCAGCATTCACTATAATATTCCTGCACACCTGCCAGTGCAAGAGGCAATTTAAGTTTTTCATTTTATTTATCCATGTGTGAAAAAGTATGATCACCATAGTTTCGTTTTAATCTTTTTTTGTATCTGGTCAAAATATTGGAAACTACAAAGCTCTGATTGTACAAGTCACATTGAATAGAATAATGTATTCGGTGCCATCCTTAGCATGACATTGGGCTTAGAATATTCAGTTCAACTGAAGAATAATAATAATTTTTGTTTAAAATCTTCTCACAAAACATTGTACAAAGTCCCTACGCAAACTGAAACTGAGGAGCACTTTTCTGGTCTTGTTTTAGCATATACAGTCAAATACATCGCTGGAAAATCCAATTAAAAGCTGTACTGAAAATAAAAAAACGCTGGAGATCACAATGGATGAGGCAACTTCCATGGAGAGAAAGCAAGCTAACGTTTTGAGTCTAGATGACTTTCATCAGAGCTGACATGTGGTGTGACGTGGGCAGTATTTATGTTGACAGTGGTGCGGGGGAGTTGGAGTGCTGGATGAGAAAGCATGTTAATAGGTAGGAACAAATTACCGCAGATGCTGGAATCTGTACTGAAAACAATAAATGCTGGAGATCACAACGGATCAGACAGCATCCATGGAGAGAGACTAAGCTAATGTTTCGACCCCAGATGACTGTTCATCAGAGCTCAAGTGAAGTGTGGAGGAGACAGCATTTCTGCTGCAATTTGGGAGGAAGGGGGGTGGGGATAGTGGGTGTTGGATGCTGATCGAGAAAAGATGTTGATAGTTCAGATTAAGTGATCAGAATGTCAGAATGGCAGAACAACACTGTGTCTCATGCAGGCATGAAGGGCATTAATGGAACAGGGTGGGGTGCAATTGGGGTCGGGGGGTGGACAGGTGGGGGTGGGTGGGGGAGAGGAGGACATGATAACAAACTAAAAGAAAGAGAAGAAATGGGAGTTGGTTCACAATTTTAAGGTGTTTAACTCAATATTAAGTCCAGAAGGCTGTAAAGTACCTCGGCTGAAGATGAGTTCCTCCAGTTCACACTGTGTTTCACTGGAACACTGCAGCTTGCCAGAGACAGACATGTGGGCATGTGAGCAGGATGCTGTGTTAAATGACCGGCTATGGGATGGTCTAGGTTCTGTTTGTGCACAGACTGGAGGTGTTCTGCAAAGTGGTCACCCAGCCTGCGATTGGTTTCTTCAATGTAGGGTAGACCACATCGGGTGCAGCGAATACAATTCACAAGATTGGAGGCGATACAGATGAAATGCTGCTTCACCTGGAAAGACTGTTTAGGTCTTTGGATGGTGAGCAGAGAGGTAGTTGAAGGAGTAGGTGTTGCATCTTCTGTGATTACATGGGAAGATGCCATGGGAGGGGGGTGGTGTTGGTGGTTGTGGAATGGACTAGAGTATCCTGGAGTGAACAATTCCTATGAAATGCAGACAGTGGGAGTGAGGGAAGATGTGTTTGGTGATGGCATTCTGCTGGAGTTGTATGAAATGGTGGAGAATGATCCTTTGAATGCGGAGGCTGATGGGATGAAAAGTGAGGAGAAAGGGAACCTGATTATGTTGTTGTGTGTGATGGGAAAGGGCAAGGGCGGAAGCACGGGTGATAGGTCAGATGAGGTTGAGGGCTCTGTTAACCACAATAGGTGATAAACGGTCACAGAAGCAAACCATGTCAGCAGTGATGCTTGAAAGGTGGCATCATCTGAACAGATGCAATGTAGGCGAAGGGACTGGGTGAATGAGATGAAGTCCTTGCAGGACGTGGAGTGCAATGAGCTGTAGTGAAGATAGCTATTGGTGTCAGTGCCTTTGTAGTGGATGGCAGTGGACAGTTTATTCCCTGAAATGGAGACACAAAGGTCAAGGAAAGGAAGGGAAGTGTTGGAAATTAACAATGTAAAAGTTATAGAGAGGTGGAAATTGGAGGCAAAATGAATGGAGTTTTCAAGGGCCTGGCAAGAGCATGAGGCAGCACCGAAACAGTTGTCAATGTACTGAGAAAAGAGTTGTGGGGGGGGGGGGCAAGTGTAAGACTGGAACGAGGATTACTCCACATACCCCTTAATGAGGTAGGCATAACTGGGACCCATGTGGGTGCCCATAGCCACTCCTTTGACTTGGCAGAAGTGTGATCAATTAAAGGAGAAATTGTTCAGTGAGAGAACAAGCGGAGGAGAATGGTGGTGGATGGGATTGTTCAGGACGCTGGTCGAAGAAGAAGCTGAAAGCTCCCAGACCATCCTGGTGGGGAATGGAGGTATAGAAGGATTGGACATCCATGGTGAACAGGAGGCAGTTAGGGACAGGGAACTGGAAAATGTTAAATTCAGATTAAGTGATGGGAATGTGAGAATGGCAGAACAATGGTGTGCCTGACTGCCAGACTGGAAAGAATTGACAGTCCCACTGGGATGGGGGAGAAGAGAGAGGGTGACATTTAATAAGCAAAGCTAAAAGAAAGGGAAAGAATGAGTTCACAGTTTAAAGGCGTTGATCTCAATATTGAGCCCAGAAGGTTGTAAACTGCCTAGTTTGAAGATAAGATGTTGCTCCTCCAGTTTGCACTGTGATTCGCTGGAGCATTGCATCTTGCTGAGGACAGACAAGTGGGCACGTGAGCAGGACACTGTGTTAAAATGACCAGTTATAGGAAGGTCATGGTCATGCTTGTACAGGGACCGGAGGTGTTCTGCAAAGTGGTAACCCAGCCTGCAATGTAGAGTAGGCACATTGGTTGCAGTGAATACAATACACAACATTGGAGGCGAAACAGGTGAAATGCTGCTTCACCTAGAAAGACTATTTAGGCCTTTGGAGGGATTAGGGTGGAGACGAAGGGGCAGATGTTGCACCTTTTGTAGCTACATGGCAAGGTGCTGTAAGAAAGGGGTTGGTGCTGGCGGTCGGAGGGAACGATCCCTGAGAAATCCACAGGGGGGAGTAAGGGGGAAGATGTGTTTATAATTAAAACCTGTTAGTGACAAGAGCTTAAATGTGGTGAACTGCAGAAAATTTATAACTTTTTACTGTTAATTTGATGAGTCTGCATGTTCCAGTCAGACAAACCCATGTTGATTTCACCAAATCAAAGAAAATTGAAAAAAGTGAGACTAGAATAGCTTTTTTTTGTGCATTTCACTTCATTTAATAATATAGTTTTGTACAACACAGAAATGTCCAATACTTAAGTTTTCTTTAAGTTATAAGGTTTTTTTTCACATTTAGAGTAATAGAGATGTACAGCATGGAAACAGACCCTTCTGTCCAACTCGTCCATGCTGACCAGATATCCTAAATTAATCTAGTCCTATTTGCTAGCACCAGGCCCATATCCCTCTAAACTCTTCCTATTCATATACCCATCCAGTGCCTTTTAAATATTGTAACTGTACCAGCCTCCACCACTTCCTCTGGCAGCTCATTTCATACACACACCATACTATGCATGAAAAATTTGCCACTGGGTTCCTTTTAAATCTTTCCTCTCTCACTTAAAGTTTTGAACTCCACTACCCTCGGAAATAGTCTCTGTCTATTTACCCTATTCATGACCCTCATGATTTTATAAACCCCTATAAGGTCATGCCTCAGCCTCTGACACTCCAGGGAAAACAGCCCCAGCCTATTCAGCCTCTCCCTATAGCTCAAAACCTCCAACCGTGGCACCATTCTTGTAAATCTTTTCTTAACTCTTTCAAGTTTCACAACATCCTTTCTATAGCAGGGAGACCAGAATTGCACACAATATTCCAAAAGTGGCCTAACTAATGTCCAGTATAGCCGCAACGTGACCTCCCAACTCCTATACTTAATGCACTGTTTCCTGTTTTAAATATTTATAGAAACTCTCACAGTTTCTTTTATATGAGAGTGTCGGACATATGCCCTTCATCGGGAATAATGAAGGGCTTATGCCTGAAATGTTGATTCTCTTGCTCCTCGGATGCTGCCTGACCTGCTGTGCTTTTCCAGCACTACACTCTTGACTCTGAGCTCCAGCACCTGCAGTCCTCACTTTCTCCTAATTTCTTTTATACTTCTAGCAAACATTCTCTTATACTCTAATTTGTTTCCTCTTTTCCAATTTTTGACCTGATCTTTTCTGTACTATACATTCTATCTCATCATCTGACCTGTCATCTTTGTACAATTATGTGTTTGTTCATTAGATTTGACACCATCTTTAAATTCCATTTCAATTATCCATGGACTGTGGATCCTCCCATTAGAATTCTTCCTTCTCTTTGAAATTCTGCGTATTCTCAGATGTCCCTAGGTATAGCTCTAATGACCTGTCCTACTCCCTAATTTGCTAGTTCATTTCAGACAATTCTTGCTTTCATGCCCTCATAATTCCTACTGGAAAAATCCTGGATTTTTGCATATTAACACCAATAATTTTCCAACTAACATTATTATTTTTGAGTTATTTCTGCTAAATAAAATGAACAATAAAGACCAACAGTTTGGTTCTTCAGTCTGAGCAGAGTTATGATTTTGAAGTAGTTAGTTGAATGGTCTGCAGTATTATGTTACGTAGATTGGGATGCATGATAGGCTAGCTTTCAGTTATAGTCCTCAGCCACAAGACCATCGTTGTGAGACTTTACCTGTGTTCTTTCACTGGGCACTCTAAGTTATTTTTATTTTCAACATCTCCCTTTCACATATTACCCTGGCATTGGGCTGTCTAACACAGTTGACAGGTTGAAACATTACCTTCTTTTGCTCAGTTCTACATAATCCCTATCACAAAAGACACAACAAGCTGTACCCTTCAACATCTTGGATTTGAAGAACTGAAAAAGGCCACTCCCTCTTTAGTGGAATTTGACACATTAGAGAGTAACTTTTTTGCACTAATCAACAATCAATCTTTACATGTTGCTCAGCATTTTCAGGACAGGAAGACAATAGTAAAGGGATAGTAAACAATAAAGAAGTACCTTTAAAGAAATTTTGAATTAGGAAAATTTCCAGGGTAACAGTGTCACACCTTCGGTCCCAAGGGCAGGATTCATGTGTAAGAAACAGTACATGGGCTGTTCATAAGTGCACAGATATGACAAGATCCCAGACATGAAAATAAAAAGGCCCACACATACACATTTCAAAGCTTCTATTAAAAGCAGCTTTTCTTCTGGTGTCTTCTATCCCTTCTTCTTTTCTCCTCCCCTTCTGACATTACTTGATTCCTGGTTATGGATCCTTTGGTGCTAATCAGTTTTTGGTACCATGTACAAATGACTGGGGTTCCTGCATGAATGTAGACAATGAGGCTGTTTGGCAGTGGAGAGGCAGTTCCCATCTGATCAACAAACCTCATGTTGAGTAGAAAGATATTCCTTCATTTTCTGAGTCATCAGAGAAGCACATTGAAATAAGTACCAAATATGTGTTGTCAAAGAGAAGAGTATGCAATATAAGTCTAAATGAGAGGGGAATCAGATACTCAGTCGAATACAATGACTTTTAGCCAGGTTCAATAAACCTCAACTGAATTTTTTTTAATGAATAATGGAGATGCAATGTTGATAGATTTTGTGGAATTATACTTGATGATCTGTGAGGGCTCAGGAGGAACTTTGGAGAACATTTCCTCAGAGATTAAACAAGTGCAGTAGAGTCCATGATGAAAGAGATTACAATGGTTTAAGAAAAAAAGTGTTATGTATGTACTTACAGCTCTGGGGACTGAAAACTGGCTTGATAATTGAAAGAGGGAAGTAATGATATACCTTCATTAAGAAAAGCACAGGACTGGAATCTCTGGGATTGCAAATACCCTGAAATTCACAACAGATTCCCTGTCAATCTTGCTGGTGGGAACTTGTGTTGAAATTTCATGCAGAGCTCCATATGGAGAATACATCAAGCTGCTCTCTTCTGCCATGTTTGTCTCATTCTCAGAACTTCATCTTTTGTTGCTCTTCTTCCAATATCATGGGTGAATGTCTGTAGAGAAGATGCACCCGTCTGCATAGTCCTTTCGAATGTTTGGGGATTGTGGGGCCCAAATAAGTTTGGATGAGCCGATACTTTGATTTGGTATATTGCAGGTGTGTAGTAAGAAAATCATTTTGTAATTGCCATTAATCTTCAGTTACGCCAAGATCAAGTGATTATAAGCTGTTCTGAATATCCACAATCAGTCTAAATTCAGGAAATTGGCATTTTGCTTAGGGGTGGGACCATAGACCTGAATAGCCCAGGGTTTCGATTGTTGTAGATTGGAAGCTATGCAAAACGAGTGAAAGTTTGCCATTTTTAAAATTAAAACTTACATAATCCAATTAGGTTTCCTTGGGAAAATGGCCACAGTTCTACTGGGATGCTATTGCTACACTGAATTTCCAGAAATTTCTGGACCCACACATGATGTTTATTGCTCCCTTAAAGGTCCTCAGGTTTGCTTTAACAGACAATGTGATTGCTGATAATCAGCAGTATATTTGGTATAATATTCACAAAGTTGATGCTGGATGTACCAGGTCAACCCTTCTAAACCATTTCCCAAGTAGTTTTATTTTGACAGTATGGACCATTTCTATTTTATTTTTGCTGCAATGTTCTGCTTTCCTGAGCAGTACAAGTTTGGTGTTCAGGCTTATGTTATCTAGTCACTGTCACTATGGTAACAGTGTAGTCTGGCTGTTCTAAGTTATCATCATACTGTTCTGCCTTACCCCACACAGTGGGGTGATTCACAGCTGCTATAATTATCGTATAGGTGCAAACAAATTTTCCCGGCAACATCATCCATTGATGAAGGAACTAGTAAATCATCACTTTGCAACGAAAAAGAGATGTGGAAACAGAACGTTTAAGAATGATTTGATGCATGTATGTACACACAGGCACACACACACAGGCACACCCATGCACAGTCACAGGCAGACACATATGCATGCTCAATCAGACATGTACATTGATACATAGTCACAGACTTACACAAACAAGCACACACGCAAACACACTTACAGATGCAGGTACACACAGGCATGCACATATGCATGCACAGTCAGATAAATGCATAGACATGCAGGGGCACAGGCAGAAACACACACACACACACACACCAAAATGTGCCCAGACCAAATGAGTTTCCACCTTCGTACGATCTTCCTAGAGGTGGGCCATATCTGAAAGAGCTTGTTGTGTGACATTTATAGCTAATCTGCATAATTATGTGCCCACTTGTGGGTCTGCTAGGGATGGGATCTTTCTGGTTGTGGACGACATCTGACTCAGGGGCACGTTTGGCAAACACTTGGAGGTGGCTTGCTGACAGCTGGTGTTGGGGATTCTCTAGGTTTCCTATTCCATCAGTGGGCCACAGTTCTGCACCTGGCCATCCTATGGAGGGGTGTCACCTCGCAGTTGTGGTCTCTGTTTATGAAATTAAATTGCAACCTCTTCTGAAGGTGCTCTCCCTCTGACAGAGATGCTACTTACTGCTCTGGAGGTGTACAGTTTTTGCAAGTTTTTGCAAACTTTCTGATTAGATTGAGCACTCAGAAGTAGTCCTGACTCATGCTCATTGTGTTAGGCTGGAAGATTCTGACCAATAAGGACAACTCTGGCTCCTTTTCTTCTCCCTAGATTAGGAGACTGAGGCCAATTTTAATTGAGAACACATTGCTCAGCATACAGTGGGGAATCCTACTCCATCTAACTCAATTCAGCACTAAATGGTGCATTTACCCACTGAGTTATTAAGTAACTGGCTTATTCTTTGTATCCTTTCTCAGTAACTTACAGTCTGATTGGAATATGCCTAATTTGTTGACCCCTGCTCCACTAAATAATATTGCAAAGAAAGTTTGCTTGCATTTGTAGCACAAGTATAGATTTCAAAGCAATAATGCACATTTGCTTTAAATAGCAACTGAAGTTGTTAAATTCTTTGAGAAATTCTACAGTACCAGTCAAATACAAAACTAGTTCAGGCCTAGTGATGTCATCTTACCCATAGAGCTCCCTGAGCTATTAAAAATAAGGTCACAATCTGGATCTTGCCATAACACTGAGACACTCCGTAGCACCCACCAGGGGACTGTGTCTGTTAGTAAACTTGAAATTCACTACTTTCTACAATGGGTTGTGTTGTCCTTTTAAAGTGCAGGCGTGCATTACTGAAATGTAATATTTTGTCCTGCCAACACCTAAGGGGCTTATGAACAAATGTCAGCCTGAAATCGACATTTACTTTCAGTATTAAATAAAAGGACAACATGAGACACTGAGTTGTATGCACTCTTAGTCTAGAGATCTCAGACATTAAAACTTCAACTCCCCCCAATAAGCACAGTGCATATTACATCTACCAGTGCTTTATAGGGGCAGAGTGAGGAACTACAGTTGCAGAGGCAAGGTCACTCAGGCTGTGACAGGTCAAGGAGAGGTTCAGAGGCCACTCTATTGTAGCAATGCAAGGATAAGGTATCTGTAACAGCCTGTAAACGTTATTTATATTACTGAACTAAACAGCTTCCTTCTTGACCCCCATGTGCCAAAACATTAACGTAGGCAATTACACATTCTGCGGTTTGAATAGAGGTTAATTTTTCTGTTTTGTCATTAAGTGCTCCTTGATTGGCAATGCACACATAATTGGTGATCATTAAGGGCCATAAAACTGTTACACCGTTTAAAAGTGAATTCAGAATGAAGACAGATATCCCCAGGACTCTTCACATAAGGAACTGCAGCTGCATGTGAGTCAAGTTGGGGTAGAAGCTAACAGGAATTGTTCTGCAGGCATGTATTGGAGTTGGGGGTGGGGGCGTAGGAGGCTTGGTTTTACTGCCTGCTGTGGACTGAATAGATGTACTGGGGTAGGATAACACGATCTTTTAAACAATATTTTATGACTTTTTACTGGTTTCTATTTGAGTGGATTAAGTGTGTATTTATGATTTAAAAACCATTAAAGGGTGGTGAGGCAGAGTGAGAAAAGGGAACTGTCAATTTGAACTAGAGACTACAGTTCTAATTATTGTTTCTAGGTTGTATGCGCAGAGGTGGGAAAACTCCCAGCACCATGAAGCTGACCTTTAAATTTGGCTGCTCTCATTTCCCATTTTTATTCTTTGGTGTGTTGAATGCAGACTAGATTTGGAAGTAAGGCTAGGATTCCTGAGGATAGGTGAGGAGACTGCCAGTTCCTGAGTGGTCTGGATGGAAAGCTTACCTTGGGGTTCCAGGTCCAAAAGCTTAAAATAAAAGAATAAAATATCAGACGTTCCTCCAACACTCACCCATCATACCCTAATCACTCCCCTTCACCAACATATGCCATCCTGTGTCCCATACATCCTCCTTGCTCTGCTTGTTCTATATACTAACTTTGCACCTACCTCTGATCACCACTTTTTCTACCTTCACCTGCCATGTTAACTCACCAAGTACAAGTAACCATGCACCCAGAAAAATCCGTTGTTACTTAAATTCCTATATTACAGACTTCACTCTGTTGAGAAAACCACCCTCACTGAGAAAAACATACTTTGACAGGTTTTAATGTTCTTGACACTTCTTAACAGATCGTGACAAATTTATACTTCTTGACAGGTCAAAACTTGTTGACCCTTCTTGACAGTTCTTGTCACTTCATGATAGTTCTTGACACTTCTTGATAGCTCTTGCTTGACAAGTTGAACAGTTCCAAAGAATCATGCATCTTCAAAACACTATCTTCTTAGTTAACAATCCTAAGTGGGTATCCTAGCCTGTACAAAAGAAATGCACCAAAAGCAGACTTGGTCTTACCAGGCCCAACCTCAATGTTTGGTCTTTAGACACCAAGGATTGCAAAATATGATTTGATGTAAGCAACCCACCATTTCAATGGTTATCTGCTTCTGCAAAATGGCAGAATGGTGCCTCCAGTTGAAACCCTGTGAAAATGGGAAATGCAAATTTCTAGGGTTGGTGGAGGGTGAGTGCTTCAGATCTTCCACCATCTTTCAGCACAATGGAGAGACTCCCTTTCATGCTGAGAATATGGGCTTAAATATGCTGTGGGTCAATAATCTTTTGAAAATCATGAGTTAACATTTGAGGTGTAGTCCCCTCCTCAGTACTAGAAGTTTAGTAACCCTTCCAGAGAAGTGAACAAAATGAAAGAAAATCAATGGACAAGTAAAAATAATAATTTATCCCAGTCATTATTATTGGCTTACAGCAGAATTTGTATAAATGCTTGGAAAGAGATGAATATGCAAAGCACACTTCAGTGTAATGGCATGGAGAGAACAAAAAGAACTTGACTTGTCTATCTCCAGATGCGAGCATGAAGAACATTGATTAGTTGGTTTGCTTTTCAGAGTGGGGTCTTCTAGATGATTTTGGGCAGAATTTGAGTTGGCAACAACACATTCAAGGACTTTCAGAGAGGAAAGGGCAATTGGAGATGGGATGATGGTTTGTAAGGTCATAAGGGTGGAGTCTACGTTAGTTGATGAGGGAAATGGATGAACACTATTTGAAGGGGAGGGAACCAGTGCTGACAGAGTAGTAACCATTTAATATGTGAGCTGATATGAAGGTTCAAAGAGAAGTGCATGGTTAGCAGTTTAGTGGACATATGGTTACAATAGTAGAGGACTTATTGAGAAGTTATGCTGGATGGAAGACTAAAGAAGGATGAGGGGTCACAATTAAGGCAAGGAGGACCCTTGAGGATAGCTTGGCTTGTTGAATAAATAGAAAAGCCAACAAAGGCAGTTTAGCAGCTGGTCTCATCCTTAGTAATATAGAAGTCCAAGAGATCCTGATATTTGTTGTTGAAGGCATAAGAGAGAAGATTGAAGGAGAAGGTGGGAAATGACTCAGAAAAAAGTTGACAGCTTTGTCAGAGGAGAGTGAGGCCCAATGCAGTATGATATGGTTTAGCCACATTTGGTAATAGATGGCTAAACCAAATTAACTGAAATGTAAATCTCTTGGATATAAGGGAGTGAAGATAACGGCCAGATTAGGAGGAATGGTGGGTAAGGCATTTTACTGGAGACAGAGACATCAGAGGTCAAAGTGAGAAAATGGTTGAGCAGATGGACAACTATAGAATTATCACAGTGAACAAAAGGCTAAACAATAGTAAACTTGAAAGAGCAGTTGTAAGTGATTTGCAGACGAGACCTTTCTGAGCTGGACAGAAAAGAAAGTGAAGTTTAAAAGTATTAGGAATTTAGGGTTAAAACCTGAATTCATAAAGTGTCACATAATACACTTACCAGTTAAGTCAAAGCCTGTGGGATTAACTGAATAGTGGGCAACAGGAAGTTGAGTGTAGTTAGGAGAGGTTGTTGTTTTCAGACTGAAGGAAAGAATGTAGTGGTGCCACTCCCTTACTTGAGAGTGCTCCTTTTGATGTATAAAACCCCACTTAATAACCCTGGTACAAAGGGAAAAATATTAAGGCTTGAAGATGACACAAAACTTGGAAATACAGTAAACAGCGGGGAGGATATTTGCAAACATCAGGAGAAATGAAATGGGTAGGCACAATTTAATGTAGAAAAGTCAGAAGTGATGCATTTTGAGAAGAAGAGTTAAGATAAACAAATGAAATAGAATCATTTTGGAAGGGTTCTATGGACAGAGATATCTGGGAGATTCACAAATCTTTGAATGTGGCAGTATAAGTTGATAAAGCTGTTGAAAATGCGAATGAAGTCCTGGGGTTTATAATTAGATACATAGGACCGAGCCTTATGATTGTGTTGGTGAGGTCCAATTTTGTTAAGTTTCTTTCAGGTTCCTCACCACGAGGTCTAGTGAGTTTTCTTACCATATTTTACCAAACTCATCTTATTAAGCCACCTATCTCATGCCTATGGCAATACTTATGACCGATTCTAGCTTCAATTTACCATGTGCTGTTCACAGAACAATTCACCACTCACTGAATATTCACTGAACTACCAGCATCCCTTGCACCAAATGCCTACTTTAAAAGTCCATTGTGCATTCAATCAAACACTGTTCATCTGGAGCTGCCCTGCACAGTTCCTGACATTCGCCTTTGAACATAGCAACAAGACAAAATTGGTGCCTGCTTTATGGACAGGGACCTGGTGGTCCGACTGGAAGGGGATAGTTCAGAGGCAGGATGTCCTCTTCTTCCAAGGCCATCAGTGGACAAGACAAACAATCAGGGGTGTAGGTTTGCTCGCTGAGCTGTAGGTTTGATATCCAGACGTTTCATTATCTAGCTTGGTAACATCATCAGTGGCGACCTCCAATACCTGTGGGTTACGTGTAACTGTGTGCATGGAGCCCAGAGTTTGGTGCTGAGTTTCCAACATGGAGGTCCTTTGGAGCAAGCAGCGAGCTGAAGTCATGTACCTACTCTGACTTCCATGTCGAATATTGTTGATGTTGGATTTGTTTGGCACTTTTGGTGAGACAGAAAGTTGAATGTTAATTTTGCAAGTTGTAGTGTTAATAAGACAATTTTCAGGCTATAATCCCCCTTAATTTTCAACTTATTGCTGCCTAGTAAGAAACTCACCTCGCAACTCGACAAATGCATAAAAGATGAGTGGGTAGCTCCCGATGTCGAGTTAGGCTTTGATGGACTTCCCAACTGATTCTGCCACAAATCTTGCCAAAGTCCATGGAACTCAGAACTCTGCAAGATTCTGAGCATAAAGTAAAACAAAAGGGTTATTCATAGAGTAATAGAGTTGTACCTCATAGAAACAGACCCTTAGGTCCAACATGTCCATATTGACCAGATATCCTAAATAAATATTGCCCCATTTGCCAGCATTTGGCCCATATCCCTCAAACCCTTCATATACCCATCCAAATGCCTTTTAAATGCTGTAATTGTACCATCCTCCACCACTTCCTCTGGCAGCTCATTCCATGCATGCACCACCCTCCGCATGAAAAAGTTGCCCTTAGATTTCTTTTAAATCTTTTCCCTCTAACTTTAAAACTATGCTGTCTAGTTTTGGACTCCCCCACCTAGGGAAAAGACCCTATCCATGTCCCACATGATTTGATAAACTTCTAAAAGGTCATCCCTCAGACTACGACGTCCCAGGGAAAATAACCAGGTCAATTCAGCTTCTCCTGATAGCTCAAACCATCTTAGAGCAGTAAGATTAAGATAAGATTTATTTGAGGTTTTCAAATCTATGAAGGATTTCAATGGATTAAATTTAGGAGAACCTTTGTGCTGGTACAGCTGGTAATGAGAGGACACATGTTTAAGATAATTGGTAAGAGGGAGTGATCAAAAGAAATTAACTTATGAAAAGAGTTCAAATGGTAAGGAATGCATTGCCAGTAAAAGTGATGGAAGCAGATTCAATCATAACTTTCAAATTCAATTGTAGGATTATGAGGAAAGAATGTTTGAATGGGACTGATTGGATAATACCTAAATGAGTAATCCTTTTCAAGAACTAGCACAGGACCAACTGTCCTTAAATTGGTCATGTCTTGAGCATCCTTTTTAAATGTCACACACATTTACATGTATTAAAATATAATGGTTTGTCTGTTGACATTTTTTTAAAAATTTGCTTGTTGGATTTAATGCTTGAGTAAACCAACTGGTCTTGTAAAGCATCACTTACATTATATGAGCTTATTAGCTGATATAGGAATAGAAATGTATTGTACAGCACAAGTATGTTTAATTATTTCTTCCACATTTTGAAAGGAAGCTTCTGGGCGTAAGTACAAGAGGTAAACTTTGACTTCATCTGCTCTCCTGTATCAAATACATTACCGATAATTTTCCAGTGTTACAACCCAGCCTTCAGGACAAGAAATTTAAAAAGAATTATTTTATAATTACGCTGGACACTGATATTACTGAATTCAGTTAAGCAGCATCTTTCATGGGATGTGGTTGATACTGGTGAGGCCAAATTTGTTGCACCATCCCTGATTGCTGTTGTACTGAATAGCTTGCTGGGGCCATTTCAGTTAAGAGCTTCTGAAAAAGAACTTAGATGGTGAATGCCACTGTCAACAACAGGACAGGGCCAAATCCTTGGTCAAGGAAAAAGGCAGACATATTAGAAGCTGTAGTTTAGAAGGTTGCATCATCAGAACAGATGTGGTGGAAAAACTGGCAGAATGGATTAGCATCCTTAATGGAAGCAGGAAATGAGGAGGTATTGTTAATGTAGCAGTCAAAGTCAGTGGTCTTAAAATCTATTCTAGCAGACCATCATAGAGAAATGACTGGTGGTGGTTTAAATCTGAGGGTCATCCTGTCTCAGAGTGGTGGAAGAGGTTGAGAAGGACACTCCTTTGTGGTAACTTCAGTCGTATGGGGATTCCTACCTTGACTTCTCCGCCTCTATTTACAGCTTACCAGTAGAGTGGTGAGCCATTCCCATGGTGTGGAAATTGAACCATGTTGTTGGTATCAGTTTGCATCACAAAACAGACTCGTCAACTGAGCTAATCAGCCCTCATTCTTTTCTGATAAGCTATCTCTAAAAATAGATGCAAAACCGGAAAAGATGCACATAACTGCTGGTACGCCACCCCCTCACCTCCATCCAGGACTTAAAACAGTCCTTCCAGGTGAGACAGAGGTTAACCTGCCTCTCTCCCAACCTAGTTTACTGCATCAGGTGCTCACAATGTGGTCTTCTCTACATCGGGAAGACCAAACGTAAACTTAGGGAACGGTTCGCTGAGCACCTCAGCTGGGCCCACAGAGACCGACCGAATCTCCCAGTCACTGCTCATTTTAATTCCCCTTCCCACTCCCTTTCCGACATGAACATCCTTGGCCTCCACCATTGCAACAGTGAACCAAATCGTAAATTGGAGGAACAGCACTGCATCTTCTGCTTGGGCAGCCTACAGCCTGGAGGACTCAACATGGAGTTCTCCAATTTCAATTAACATCCCTTCCCTTCCCCCGACTCCCTTCCAGCCCCTCCCCCTTCCTTCCATTCCTCCCAGCCATCTACTGGATTCATTCCTCCCATTAACCAACCGGGTTGTACCCTCTACCTGTCTTCACCTATCCCCACTTCACCACCCTGCCCCCACCACTCCTTTATCTGCAGCTCCCCCCTACACCCACCCCCAGTCCTGTAGAATGGTCACACCTGAAACGTTGACTTCTCCACCTCCTGATGCTACCTGGCTTGCTGTGCTCTTCCAGCGTCCTGCTTGTCTACCTTGGATTCCAGCATCTGCAGTTTTTTTTTTGTCTCTATCTCTAGAATTAGAGACATTGAAGATAAGGTAGGAAGGGAAGAGGCAGAGATAGACTATGTAAATTGGAAAATTGGAGACAAAGTCATTGACAGGAGCAGGCAGGTGGCATTAATTCTATTTGACATGGACTGGTTGGACTGAACGGTCTGTTTCTGTGCTGTATGACTCTATGACTCTAAGATGAGAACAAGAGAGAAAAACAATCAACTTTCTGGAAAAAGTGGTGAGGAAACTGATCAAGTAGGGCTGGAAGAAAGAATGTTCCACATACCTCATGGAAAGACAGCCATAGCTTGAATGCTTTTGGTAGAGCTCTCTCAGCACGAGCTCATTAAGCACATAGCTACATCCATAGCTTCCCTTGGTTTGCTACTTATGGCAGTCAAACAAGCAGGCAGCTACTCCTCAGTCAAGGAGAGGATACTTTACTGTGTGGCAGCGTGCTACATCAATCTCAAACCTGGTCCATGTGCCAGCAGCTTATGTGACAAACACACCTCATGGCAATAAGCAAGCAACTCAAAGTCTTTGGGGAATAGTCTTCTCTAAGTCCATAGAGGGACCGATTAGTCAAGAGCCCCGGCATAGTAAGTCATGGGTAGGGATCCAGTCATGGTGTTAAAAGTCACAGGGTCCATGCCAGTGCATACTGGGCAGTGCTTTATGGGTAATCCTGAAGTTCCACAGCAGCCAGTCTGAAGGTAAGACTAATATGATGGGGGAGATGCACAGTTTCCAGTCAGAACTCTCAGTATTTATTGTCTGGGCTGTCCAGTCAAGTCATTGGGCATGCTCAGTCCATTAGGTATATAAAAAAATCTAAGGGGAAAAGGGTCTGATTGACAGGGGGTCTGGGGTGGAGGTTGAGTCGCTGCCACTGGAATGAGGGGGTCAGTGGTCAGGAGCACCCTAGCTTCAGGTGTGGGGTGAACAATGTATGACCACACCTGATATGGCCACTTCATATGATAGTGGCTGGTAGTGAAAGGTGGGCAGGTTCCCGTTCAGGTAGATAGTTTGGGTGAGGACCTGGGGTTTACAATAAGGGCTGCTGGGAAATTAATTGTCATGCTTGAGTGCTCATTGACATACAGAGGCAGAGGCTGGAAACCACTGGAAAAGGAGCACTCACAATCACTTTCCTTTGTGCTGGAAATTGAAGGGTGCAGTGGCAAGTAAATGCTATGAATACAGATAGAGTGGATTGGGTAGGTGTCTCAACCTCTAGGAACCACCATTTTGAGAGTCTCTAAAGTGAATGAACATTACCTACAGACCCATATACTTCCAGATGGTGCAGCAGGCTCTCACAGACATGGTGATCCATGATACAATCCTATGTGGCCATGAAGTTCTATCTCATACTGGAACAATTACATTCAGGACTACACAGAGAGCTGAACAACCAGATATAAATTCAAAGCAGTACCAGTTTAAAAATGTCATATAACGTACAGTGTATTGTCACGCTTTACTCTTAACAAGTTTTGTTCTTCCTCTCGCTCCCTCTAAGCCTCAGGGTACTATCTGGTTCTGCAGCTGGGGTACAGGAAGCCTGTGCAAAGGTGAAACCTGTTGGCCCTGGAAGTTTGGTTGAATGTCTGGAGGTCCAGACATGCTGCGGGGTGTCTTCTTTCCAAATGCAAGTGGATCATCTTTGGTGTGAGCTTCCAAACATTGTAAGGAGCAGGCAAAGTGAAGGTGGAGGGCCCAGCCAGCTCTGCAGCATCTTGAGTAGGGAACTCAAAAAGTGTTGTGTGTGGTTCCTCCTATGTTTAGATGTCAGCATTGCCCTGTCTCCTTGTGAGGCAGAAGCACTTGGACTGCACACCAGGTTTCCCCATCCCCTGTTGCCATCCTTCAGTCCTTTAAGAGTGCAGGTTGTGTGCTGCTCTCCAGCAGAGCCTGAGGGTGTTGGACCTGGCACTCCCTGGCAGCTGCCAACCTGTCCATGGAGGCAACCAGACAGTCATATGACTCACTGCACCGCTCCAGTTTCAGGGCAATGAGGGCCATTGCCTTCCACATCCCCGTCTGCTGCTCCTGCTCTTCCCTGTGCCTCTGAGTGAAATCCCCGATCACTGACACCACAGAGGCTCTTCTGCCTGGGGCTGAGCAGGCAGCTAGCCTCTGGCATGTCTCTGAGTGCTAGTGTAAAAACAATGACTGCAGATGCTGGAAATCAGATTCTGGATTAGTGGTGCTGGAAGAGCACAGCAGTTCAGGCAGCATCCGAGGAGCAGTAAAATCGATGTTTCGGGCAAAAGCCCTTCATCAGGAATAAAGGCAGAGAGCCTGAAGCGTGAAGAGATAAGCTAGAGGAGGGTGGGGTGGGGAAAAAGTAGCATAGAGTACAATATGTGAGTGGGGGAGGGGATGAAGGTGATAGGTCAGGGAGGAGGGTGGAGTGGATAGGTGGAAAAGAAGATAGGCAGGTAGGACAGGTCATGGGGACAGTGCTGAGCTGG
>NC_057726.1:46759805-46823623 GCF_004010195.1 Chiloscyllium plagiosum
ACAGTTTCCTCATTTCCCCTTCCCCCACCTCACCCTAGTTCCAAACTTCCAACTCAGCACTGTCCCCATGACCTGTCCTACCTGCCTATCTTCTTTTCCACCTATCCACTCCATCCTCCTCCCTAACCTATCACCTTCATCCCCTCTCCCACTCACATATTGTACTCTATGCTACTTTCTCCCCACCCCCACCCTCCTCTAGCTTATCCCTTCACGCTTCAGGCTCTCTGCCTTTATTCCTAATGAAGGGCTTTTGCCCGAAACATCGATTTTACTGCTCCTCCGATGCTGCCTGAACTGCTGTGCTCTTCCAGCACCACTAATCCAGAATCTGAGTGCTAGTGGTCAGGTATGTTGCTTCCTCAACCAGCTGTGGAGATGTCCCAGTGAGATGCTCACCAGATTGTGGTCACAACCATTCTAAGGAAAATGTTTTCACTGAGATTCCAGTTAGGCAGCCATGCTGCTGCTTCTTCTGAGGCTTCAGAACCCCTGGCCTCAGATCCAGGTCTTTGCCGGAGAATTGTGGTGCCATCATCCCTTCTCCTTCGGAAACAGCTTCGGAATGCCAGTGCTCGTTGAGTTGCACAGCAGCGTTCTAAAGATGGCACTGATGTAAGTGTTGCCAGTTTTTCAGTAGATATCCACAGAGTGGCAAACTGTTCGGGAATAGCGCACGACAACACAGGAGTGCAATCACATGTAACAGATACTCACGTGGCAAGCTAGCTAGTTAATGAGTGGTGCTGAAAATGCACAGCAAGTCAGGCAGCATCTGAGGAGCAGGAAAGTCAGGAATGAAGGGGTCCTGCCCAAAATATCAATTTTCCTGCTCTTTGGATGCTGCCTGACTTGCTGCGCATTTCCAGCACCATTCTCATCTTGACTGTAATCTCCAGCATCTGCAGTCCTTGCTTTCACCTAGTTAGTTAATGAGCTGAATTTTATAAGGTATGGCAAGAAAACTCCCTCTACCTTTCAGCTAAAAACCTTTCAAAAAAAATTAAATTTAGCCCTTTATCTCCAACTGTTGTCACAGAGTCATAGAGATATATAGCACGGAAATAGACCCTTTGGCCTAACTTGTCCATGCCAACCAGATATCCTAAATAAACCTAATCCCATTTACCAGCATTTGGCTCCTATCACTCTAAATCCTTCATATATCCGTCCAGATGCCTTTTAAATATTGTAAATATACCAGCCTCCACCATTTCCTCTGGCAGCTCATTCCACACGTGTACCACCCTCGATGTGAAAGGGTGCCCCTTAGATCCTTTTAAATCTTTTACGTCTCACCCTAAACCTATGCAGTCTAGTTTTGGATTCCCACATCCCAGGGAAAAGACCACATCTATCTACCCTATCCATGCCCTACATGATTTTATTAACCACTATATGGTCAACCCTCAGCTTCTGAGGGTTGTCTACTTAACATCTCCCAGTCGACTTAACGTCTCCCTATAGCTCAAACCTTCCAACTCTGACAACATCCTTGTAAATCTTTTCTGAACCCTTTCAAGTTTCACTGCATCCATCCTGTAATGGGAGCCCAGAACTGCATGCTGTATTGCACAGCCGCAACATGATCTCCCAACTCCTATACTCAATGTAATGACCAATAAAGTCTATCTATCTACCTGCAACTCCACTTTCAAGGAACTATGAACCTGTGCTACAAATTATCTTTGTTCAGCAGCACTGCCCAGGACCTTACCATTAAGTGTATAAGTCCTGCTCTGATTTGCATTTCCACAATGCAGCACCTCACATTTATCGAAATTAAACTCCATCTGCCACACCTCAACCCATTGACTGCTCTGATCAAGTTCCCATTGTATTCTAACTGTCTACTACATATCCAATTTTGGTGTCATCTGCAAACTTACTAACTATACCTCCTGTGTTCACATCAAAATCATTTACATACATGGCGAAAAGTAGTATTTTGTGTTTGATTCAAATTATGGGACTGTATTGAGCAATCACTTTTAAGACTTCTTCATTATCAAAAATAGCCTCATCATGATTGATAGCTTCCACATCATTTTCTTTTGGTAATGATAGAAGACTCAATAACTGTATTATGAAATACTGAGGGAAAAAGTTCTGAGCAGTTGGAGAGATAAACTGATGAGTATGGAACATTCAAACATCTGACTGGTTGGAGAATGCTAGGGGTTGCAGGAAATACTTGAAGAATTGTAGGCAGGTGAGAAACCTGCTGAAAATAATATGTAGTTGGGCCCTATTTGGCCAAAAGATACCAAAAGGACAATTGCCCTAGCATTTTCTTTTCAGCCACATCCTTCCTCTTCCTTCAAATATATTGAGGAGATTTTATTGCTCCCCATATATGAATTGCATTGACAAAAGCCAAGCAATCTAATTAAAGAAATAGTTGTAACTCTGCAGCCCATGTCATTTTGCTGAAATGGCCTCAATATGGCTGGATTAAATTAAACTTTCTCTGGGTGGGACTGGATCGCTCGCCAAGTCAGTTTATAGCATTTTTCAATAACTGGTTCTCCAGAAGGTTCAACAAATTTACTTCATGACTTTGTGAGCCATTCAGTCCAAGTAGTTTGAATGTTAATTCCCAAATGTGTTGTTAGTTATCTGGTAAGAGTTGAGATGGCTTTTGGCTTCAAGAACTGAAAAACTGTTCTAGTATATTATGTGAAATAACAGAGAGACTGTGTAACCTATTGGAACTCTGTGTGTTTGAGGACAACAATGAGCTTGCATTTGACAATTCCAAGACTGAACAGGCTGCTTGCACAATGATGATTACTTTAATAAGACACCAGATTCCTATGTCCCAGTAAAACACATTAATGAGGGGAGAAAAGGTGAGCAAGTAATAATATGATAGTAGTTAATTTAGAGTAGTGATTTTGTACATTTATGATGAAATAAAATCCAGACCATTAATTATAGAGCCATAGAGCATGGAAACAAAACCTTCGGTCCAACCAGTCCAAATCACAAACTAAACTAGTCCCACCTGCCTGCACGTGGCCCATATCCCTCCAAACATTTCTTATTCATGTACCTATCTAAATGTCTTTTAAGTGTTGCAACTTTATCCGCATCCAGCACTTCCTCTGGAAGTTCATTCGACACACGAACCTCTCGCTGTGTAAAAAAAAATGCATTCATGTCTTTCTCCTTTCCACCTTCAAAATTATTGACTAACTTAAAGGCCTTGGAATTTGGTTTGAGAGGAAATAATTAAAATTGAACCAAGATACTGTGGGTGGCATGATGGCTCAGTGGTTAGCACTGCTGCCTCACACCACCAGGGACCTGGGTTCGATTCCTAGAGCGGGGTGACTCTCTGTGTAGAGTTTACACATTCTCCCCATGTCTGCATGGGTTTCTTCCACATTCCAAGATGTGCAGGTCAGGTGAATTGGCCATGCTAAATTGCCCATCGTGTTAGGTGCATTAGTCAGAGGTAAATATTGGGTAAGGGAATGGGTCTTGGTGGGTTACCTTTCAGAGGGTTGGTGTGGACTTGTTGGGCTGAATGGCCTGTTTCTGTACTGTAATCTAATCTAATCTAATCGCTATAAAATGGCTACCAAAGTCACTTGACTTAAACATAGCCACAATCACCAGGTAAATAACATGATTGAAACTGTCTACTACACGCTGAAAAGGCAAATTAGGGATGACTACCTGAACACTAAAATTCATCATTTGGAAACTCTAGGTCACAAGGAGACCTTCAAATCTCTCAGGAGTGAGAATTATTGACAACAGATATTGCTGGAATAAAGATTGCTCTCTAACACCTGCTATGCAAGGAGAAGGATTAAAATTGCGTATCTATGTCAAAGGGTAGGGAACTCATGAATTGTTCCCATTGTGGGTGAATAACCAGCACTTAGACATTGAAATCCCTTCCGGTGAGAAACCAGAATTATTAGTTTGTTATTTTAGCTACAGAGAAGTTGTAACATCCAGTAACATCAAGAAGAAGAGCTATCTCTCTTCGGAAATTGTGTGAGAGTAATCATTTCTGAGAGAAAATTGACTGTGAACCCAGAGATTTTAAAATGTGTGAAACTACTCTGTATAATGACACTCAAAGCTTGAGAGATAGTGAGGACTGCAGATGCTGGAGAGTCAGAGCCGATAGTGCGTGGTGCTGGATAAAGCACAGCAGGTCAGGCAGCACCCAAGGAGTAGGAGAGTCAACGTTTTGGGGAAGACTCTTCATTAGGATTGGGGAGAGGGTAAAGGGCTGATAAATAAATAGGGTGAAGGGGATTGGACTGGGGGAAAGAGTCATCCCACCTATTGCCATCCAACCTACCTTCCCCCAGCCCCACACCCTCTGCCCCTATTTATTTCTCAGCCCCCTTACCCCTTCAATCAAAAATTGAACCAGTTGAATGTTTGTTCGTTTTATTATGTGAACTTACAATATCCTTAATTTTGATGACCGGACCGTGTCTTCACGGCTCTAATCATGTTCGAGTACAAATTGAACTGGGGGTAAATACAGGATAAAAGCAAATTACTGTGGATGCTGGAATCTGAAACCAAAACAGAAAATGCTGGAAAATCTCAGCAGTCTGGCAGCATCTGGAAGGAGAGAAAGGAGCTGACGTTTCGAGTCTAACTGACCCTTTGTCAAAGCTTTGACAAAGGGTCAGTTAGACTCGAAATGTCAACTCTTTTCTCACCTTACAGATGCTGCCAGACCTGCTGAGATTTTCCAGCATTTTCTCTTTTGGGGGTAAATACATTTGTATAAAAATTCAAAATCCTGTTATACCAACCTCTGGAGTGGAAAGAGCCATCTGAACTTGGTCATAACATGTTACGTTGAAGCCTTGATGTGACTGACTGTTATCTATTTCTCACATTTTTGTAAATTTTCTGTAAATTTTCAAAGCAAATGAATTTTAATTTGGAAAAGAAAGAAAGCAAAAAAAAAACTTTGGAGTGCCAGTTTCAAATATCCTTTTTTTTTGATCATTGAGTACAAACAGTATTGTTCTTTGCACAATCCATTTACTTTATTCTCCAAGGAATATTTGCCATATTTTTGCTCCGGTTGAAAAAGGAAACCAAAGGGTTTTCTTAAAAATGCCCGAATATTCAATCTGCCACTTAAGGACTGCAGATGAGCACTTAGCATGAATTAACACTGTTAATCCTCAGATCATCAAAAGCCTGACTCACCTAAGATTCATTTGGCACAAAGGTCTTCGGAATTGTTTGAAAATGAACTTTTGAAGCATTACTTTTAATAGGCACCATTAAACACGTCAGTGAAATGTTCCAGCTTTTTTCAATTGCTGCTATCATTTAATTCAAACCACTAGGACCAGCAGACACACTGATTTATGTTCTAAGGGACTTGTAAGATACATTGTTGACAGACTTAACATTACGCTATCTAGGCCATCAGAGAAAGATAATGCAGTTTAAAGTCAGAGCTTTTCTGTTGTATGGAATCATTCTGTTCTAAAGCTTTCATTTCATCTTCTTGGAAAGGTGTTTGGCAGAATGATTATGATGACACTTTAGAATATCCACATTTTTGCCCTAATGGTGGAGGTCAAAACAGTAAATCCAAAGTCTCGTGTCAGAAATGCAAATACACCGGGGTCTTAGAAATAGCAATATGTTTGGCTAGGTTTTGAAAAGCTGTGGCAGTTTTATACCTGTTAATTGTCCTGATCTCAGCTGGTAAATACTGATTTTCATTTTCTGCCTTATTTTCCCTTCTTGTGAAGGCACAATGAGAACAGTTTGACTCCATGACTGTCACCCAGTAACCCTTTGTTCCTCACTCACCTGGCCATTCTTATGCAATGACTCAAAACAAACTATCCAATCATGAAAGTTTTCACAGCCAAACCAAATCCTTCCTCATACTTGCACTTTCCTTTCCATTTAATCCTGTTCCTAACTACTATTATTGGATAGTAATCAGGAACAGGAACTTTGGCTGATTTTCCACTTCCTAGCTCACTAGAACTGAGCACAGCGCCCCATTTTTTCTCCTGGCGAAGACCAAAGTCTCCTGCTTTTAATAATGTTTCCCTCCTCTCCTGCTCCATAACAAAACTCTCCTGATACCCAATGACTCTGCTGCCTTGTATTATGGTCCAGAGTTCACCAGACAACAATAAAACAATGCAGGAAATATGGTGTGGCGCTGCCTACCCTAGGTCCGTCTGATTGGTCTGGTTGGTGTTTGGAGAAATACACCCTATACTGTCAAATAAATTGAGAGAAAGTTACTGTAAGGTGCCATGACACCACTGTGACTAGACCAGAAATTCTGAAATAAACCCAATGTGTAGAAAAACTTTCAGAGCCAGGCATCATAAATCATTATAATAAGAACAGCAGTGGGTCACGGGGTGAAAAGAAAAGCCAGCAGGACAAGTGATATGAATTTAAAAATGTCTACAATTGTATCCATTTATTTACAACCGTGCTGTAAGCAAATTCCTGGCAATGTCCTGATCTTTGAAAATTGCCTGAGGATTAATTTCATTCCCAACCCCTTGGGTTGATGTTCTGAATTTCACCACCAGCAACAACATAATTTTCCAAATCTCGCTTGTCAGTGGCACAGTGAAGTAATTGAAAATCCCTTTCTTTTCCTCTTCTCATCCCCTTCATTCTTTTAATTGACTTTTTGCACCTTCTCTTTATCACACTTACTTTGATCCTGAAATCTGTAGGCTTTAAAAACAACATAATTCATGTGATTTATCGAGACCTTTGCTTCTTTTTTTTAACTTTGGCGCTGCATTGAACATGCATTTAAATCTCAATTTAGGGAAAAGTTCTGTTTAACAAAATATTGCTTGCTTTGTGAATCTGTGAGATAAGATTTCCTGTAGACAGCTAGGGGAAGCCAAGGATAAATTGATATATTTAAGTCATATGTCTGATTTTGCTTTTGTAATGCTTGAATTGTTTGTAAGCTGCTTTGTAATAATACATTGACATGGCACAAAGACAGGTCATTTGGCCCATCAAAACTCTACTGCTTCTAATATCAGAATGGAAAATCTGAGCTCTTGGACAAATAAGCCCGAGGATTCCAAGGGTTGGTGTAACTAGGGTGAGCTAACACTATTATGTTATATATTCTTAAATTGGCAGATAATGACCCAAATTTTGTGGTAATAAGTTTAAAAATGATGCCAATGTAGTGCTTGTCTAGTGAGTAGGAGAAAGTGAGGACTGCAGATTGATGATTTTGCCTTGCAAGTGAATGTAACAGAATGGAACAGAAAATGGCACATCTACAAAGCGTCTGAGATTTGAGTGAACAAAACAGGGAGCTCATTATCTCCTTAACCCTGGCAATTTGAGGATTATGACACTAACAGCACTTGACTGAGAATGAGCTATGGTATGGGTGAATGCAACGTCAAATCAGGTGTCAAAAGAGGAATAAAGAAAGAGAAGTAATGAATGAATGGATATATAGAGAGAGAAGAGACAGAAAGAAAAATTTAAAAACTAAGTTGTTAAAAACTCTCCACCGATAATTCAATCCCGCAGGAATGAGTTCCGCAATTGTCACAAGAAATTTGCAGTGCTCCTGAAGTTGACTGACAGCAATCAACACTTATTATATCTAAGTGTTTGGTAGTGCAGAACTTGAGTATTATTAAGTTGTGTCTCAATTGTGTCTAAACTTTTCATCATGCACTCATTGGGACATTTCACAAACATAACAATTAAAGGGAGAAAAAAAACATTTATATTGCTTAAGAGGAGAGCACTGATGGTTTGACAAATGGACTTTGTCTGCAGAGGCATTGCCCTGGAGAATGCACCCATTAATACAGATCCCCTGGAAGGGTAAGGCATGTCAAAAGTTTATCCAAAAGATAAAGCTAGCTGTTTCACACTGCTATGATGCAGTAGCCACACAATTAGTGTTCACACTATCAGATCACTGCAATCAAGCCAAAAAGGCATTATAAGACCACAAAATATAAGAGTAGAATTAGGCCATTCAGTCCATTGAGTTTGCTACGTCATTGATCAAAGCTGATATGTTTCTCAGCCCATTCACTTGCGTTTTTCTCATAACCCTTGATCTCCTTACTAACCAAGAACCTATCTTCCTCTATCTTAAAGACACTGCCTTCTGCAGCAATGAGTACAATAGAGGTACCACCCTCTGGCTGAAGAAATTCCTCCTCATCTCAGTTCTAAAGGATCATCCCTTCACTCTGAGTCTGTGCCATCAGGTCCTAGTCTCTTCTACTATACAATACAATGCAATATAGTATAGCACAGGAACAGGCCCATTGGCCTACCTGCATCAATTCCTAATCTTTTTCCTGCAGCCATAGAAGCTCCTATCTGTGCCCCTGACTATTCAATCTCCAATTAGTATTGCTCTACTATGCTTTGTTGCTTCCCTTTGAACAACAGGGCCAGCCATTGTGCTACTGCTCTGGCTGCTACTGCTGTCATCTGTTGGGCCAACCCCTCATCAGTATCCAAAACAAACACCTTCTCCATGTCCAATTAGCTAGGTCTCTGAGTATTATGTAAGTTTCAATGAGATTCCCCCCCCTCATCCTTCTAAACTCTATCACGTAATCCCAATTGTACCTCATATGACAAGCCCTTCATTCCAGGATCATTCTTGTAAATTTCCTCTGGATCCCCTGCAAGGACAGTAGATTATTTCTTAGATATGGAGCCCAAAACTGCTCACTATATTCCAAATGCTGTTCGACCAGAGTCTTATACAGTCTCAGCAGTACATCACTGCTATTCCAGCCCTCTCAAAATAAATACCAACACTGAATTTGCCTTCTCAACTGCCAAATCAACCTCCATGCTAATCTTGAGAGAATCCTGAACTAGGACTCCTATGTCCTATGTACTTCGGATTTCTGCAGTCTTTCCCCAATTAGAAAATAATCAATGTCTCTATTCTACCTACCAATGTGCATAACCTCCCACTTTCCCACATTGTACTTTACCTGCCACATCTTTGCCCATTCTCCTAGCTTGTC
This sequence comes from Chiloscyllium plagiosum, assembly GCF_004010195.1. Lineage (NCBI taxonomy): Eukaryota > Metazoa > Chordata > Chondrichthyes > Orectolobiformes > Hemiscylliidae > Chiloscyllium > Chiloscyllium plagiosum. The sequence continues at coordinate 46,768,832 of NC_057726.1, forward strand.
CAAGTCCTTCTGCAGCCTTCCCATTTCCTCAACTCCTACTGTCCCTCCTGACATCTTTGTATCATCTGCAAACTAGCAACAATGCCCTCAGTTCCTTCACCTAGATCGTTCACGTATAACACGAATAGTTGTGTTCCCAACTCTGACCCCTGCACTAGTTACTGGTTGTCATCCTGCAAAAGACCCTTTTGACCCCACTCTCTGTCTTCTGCCAATCAGCCAAACTTCTATCCGGGCTAGCACTTCAAATTGAACGCCATGGGCTTTTACCTTAATCAGCAACCTCCTGTGAGGTCCTTCTTGAGGTCCTTCTGGAAATCCAAATAGATCACGTCCACTGACTCTCCTTTCTCTAACTTGCTCATTACCTTGCTCATTACAGAATTGTCAGTCATGATCTCTCCTTGATGAAGCTGTGCTGACTCTGCTCTATTTTACCATGCATTTCCAAGTCCTCTGCAAATCTCAACTTTAATAATGGACTTTAAAACCTTAACAATGACCAAGGTCAGGCCAACTGGCCTATAATTTACTGTCTTCTTCTTCTTCTTCCCTTTCTTCTTAGGCAGGGGTATTACATTAGCCATTTTCCAGTCCTCTGGGATCCTTCTTGACTCCAGTGATTCCTGAAAGATAACCTCCAATGCCTCCGCAATCTCTGTGGCTATCTCCTTCAGAATACTAGGTGTTGTCAATCTTGTACGGGTGATTTATCCACATTCAGACCTTTCAGAATCCCGACCCTTCTCCTTAGTGATGGCCAATACACTCACCTATGTCCCCTGACTCTCTTGACATTCTGATATATTACTGGTGTCTTCTATCCTGAAGTCTGATGCAAAGTACCTATTCAATCCCTCTGCCATTTGTTTGTTTCCCATGACTACTTGTTCAGCCTTATTTTCCAGCAGTCCAATGTCCACTCTTGCCTCTCACTGACCTTTTAAATATCTAAAAATACTCCTGTAATCTTCTTTTATATTACAAGCTAACTTGATCTCATATTTCATCTTCCCCTTTCGTTCCCTTTTTGTTGTCCTCACTTGGTTTTTAAGTGCTTCCCAATCCTCTGGCTTCCTACTAATGTTCACTTCATTATATGGTTCAGCCTTATTTTCCAGCAGTCCAGTGTCCACTCTTGCCTCTCACTGACCTTTTACATATCTAAAAATACTCCTGTAATCTTCTTTTATATTACAAGCTAACTTGCTCTCATATTTCATCTTCCCCTTTCGTTCCCTTTTTGTTGTCCTCACTTGGTTTTTAAGTGCTTCCCAATCCTCTGGCTTCCTACTAATGTTCACTACATTATATGCTTTTTGTGCCTATCATACAAATGAGTAATGAGCTAAATGAACTTCAGTGCCACAGTGTGTTACAGACTGGCCAGACTTCTCAAAACTTTCTTAAGCAGGCAGCCCAGACCATAACTTTGCAATTTGTTTCAGTAAGTGTACAGTGAAATTACCCAGAATGAGGTAGCTACGGGTGATTTATCCACATTCAGGGCAGGTTTTAAAAGAGACAAAAATTTATTCACAAGATTACACAATGAAACACAAAGAACAGAATAAAGAACCCCTACAGAACTCAGTCTATCCAAACTAGACTTAATTATGCTGTTCTGAAGATACACAACAGTTCCAATAGGCAAACACCCTTAAAAACCAGTATAAATAAATGGAACAGACGCCAGGTTGGAAGGTCAGAAACAAAGAGAATTTCTTTCCACACAGCTCACTACTGAACTCCCAACTAGTTCTGGACTGAACTGCTCAGCAAGAGAGCTGGCCACTCTCCTTTCATTATACAGATCATTTCTAAAACATGACCATTTTGGTCTGAAGTCTCATCTGTTTACATATAAACAACTCAATACCCTTTAATCTCTGTACCAAACCATCTAATTGGCATCGGGAGATGTTTACAAACCCTTTGAAAAAAGCCAAGGACACAATATCCTTGAGAAAAGGAACAGCTTTTAGGAAAAAAAAGGAACCAGCTTTGTGACACCTCTCCCCTTAAAAAACAGAGCCATCAATACTAAAAGACGGCTTCATTTTTAAACCCTTCAAAAACCCCGGTTAGTAGTCTGAACACATATATACACTAAATTAACTATACACACGCAAATATGCACAACCACATGCAAATTCATATCTCATTCGAGTCTCGATAATGCATCGTCAATCACGTTTTCACAACCTGCCACATGCTCAATTATCAAATTGAATGGCTGCAACAACAACTCCATCTAAACAGTCTGGCATTTTTGTCCTTAATTTGTTCCACAAATGCCAATGTGTTATGATCAGTGTATACGATTGTCTCAGATACATTGCTGGTAATATAAATACTGAAATATTGTAATGCCAACACCAAGCCTAAAGTCTCTTTCTGAACCATTAAATATTTCTGTTGATGAATGTTCAACTTCCTGGAAAAATATCCAATGGGTCTTTCTATTCCCTCGTCATCCTCACCACACTGACATCCACATCATTGGCATCGATAGCCACCTTGAAAGGCTTTGTGTAATCCGGTGTACTTAATACTGGGGCAGTGATTAATACAGTGTTTAGGCTGTCAAATGCCTTTTGACAATCTGCTGTCCACTGAAACTTCTTGCCCTTTTTTAAGAATTTGCTGAGTGGAGCAGCCACACTGCTAAAGTTCAGTACACACTTTCACTAAAATCCACTCAATCCCAGGAACCGTACTACCACGTTTTACATCAATGGTGAGGGAAATACCCCAATTACTCTCATTTTTGCATTCCGTGGAGCCATTTGTCCATGCCCAATAACATGGCACAGGAAGATGACTTGGGTTTTAGCAATTCACTTTCGCTAGGTTTACCACCAAGCCTGCCTTCCGAAGTTGATTGAACAAGTCCGATAAATGCTGCAAATGTTCCTTCCATGAGTAACTAAAAACCACCAGGTCATCAATGTACACCACACAGTTGGGTAATTTGGCAATAAGTCAGTCTCTGAAATGTGGCTGGAGTGTTTTTCATACCAAATGGCATGACTTTGAACTGATATAGTCCATTTGGCGTTACGAAAGCCGATATTACCTTTGCTCTCTCTGACAAAGGTACTTGCCAGTAGCCTCTGAGCAAGTCCATCTTAGAAACGTAAGTTGCTTGTCCCACTTTTCCGACAGTCCTCCAACTATGGAATTGGATATGCATCAGTTTTTGTTACAGCATTGACTTTGTGATATCCTACACATCATCGTTGGATTCCATCTGGCTTTGGCACCATGACAGTCACTGTAACTCATTTTGATTATGCCATCTTGGAGTATGCGCTTTATCTCCTTCTGAACCTGTGCCAACTTTAGACGGTTATGCCTATAAGGATGTTGCTTAATTGGAAGCATCTCCTATCTCTACATCATACATAATTAGGTTAGTACTTCCCAGTTTATTTCTGCATATCTTCCCATGTGATAGTAATAACTCTTTCAGGTCATTTTGATTTTCTTGTAGAAGGTAACTCAATACTTTATCCCAATTTTTGACAACTTCCTCATTGTCCAGTTTGATTTGAGTAATGTCCAATTCAGAATCCTCCGAATTTGGTTCTTTCTTCTGTGCTGTAATCATTAACACCTTCTCCTCTTGCTTTCCTTCTCTATCAAAATATCTTTTGAGCATATTCACATGACACACTCTGAGATTTCTTCCTGTCTTATCAAATAGTTCACCTCACTCAATGTCTTCTCAATTTGATAAGGTCCACTAAACCTTGCTTTTAAAGGCTCACCTGTTACTGGAAGTAACACCAATACCTTATCCCCAATTGCAAAATTGCAAATTTATGATTTCTTATCCGTCTCCTGTATCATTGTATGCCATGGTACTTCTAAATACTGTCTAGCCAACTCTCCAGCTCTATTTAATTGTTCTCTAAAATGTGACACATAGTCCAAATGGGTGATCTCTGAATTCTGACTTAATAATTTTTCCTTAGTCAATTTTAATGGTCCTCTTACTTCATGCCCAAAGATTAATGCAAATGGACTGAATTTGGTCAATTCATTCGGTGCATCTCTGATCGCAAAAAGTACAAATGGAACTCCGTTATCCTAATCACCAGTATAATCTTGACCATAAGCTCTCAACATGGTCATTAGTGTTTGATGCCACCTCTCTAGTGCTCCCTGTGATTCTGGATGGTAGATTTGTAGATTTGAATTGCTTTATTCCCAAGTTATCCATAACCTCCTTGAATAGTTGGATGTGAAGTTTGATCTTTGATTTAACTGGATCTCTATTGATGGTCTGTATCTTGTAAAAAAGTTAAATAATTCTTCTACAACCCTTTTAGCTGTGATGTTGTGTAATGGGATTGCCTCTGGAAATCTAGTCTAAACATCCATTATTGTTAATAACTACTTGTTCCCACTTTTGTTTGAGTTAGAGAACCAATGCAATCAATCAAGACTTTTGTGAAAGCTTCCTCAAATGCTGAAATAGATATTAAAGGAGCAGGTTTTATTACTGCCTGTGGTTTTCTAATTAGCTGACATGTATGACACGTCAGGCAAAATTCAATTGCGTCCTTGTATCGTCCAGGCCAGTAAAAATGTCTTTGTATCTTAGCCTGTGTTATCCTCACCCCTAAATGACCTCCAAGTGGTAGCTCATGCGCCACTCGCAGCAGCACCTTTCTATACCCAACTGGCAAAACAATTTGATGAATCTCTGCCCATTTCTCATCTGCTTGAATTTGTGATGGTCTCCATTTCCTCATTAAGACATCATTTGTTAAGTAATATCATACAGAGATGCATTCACCCTCCTACTCTGGCAATGCCTTTTGATGTAACTGTTTTAAGTTCTCATCTTTCTGCTGTCATTTAACCAACTTAGCAGAGCTAAAGATACTTGCATGTTTATCTATTTGCTCCTGCTCTGTGACATTTATCTGATCAAAAAAAAGTCTCAGATAAAGCTATGTCAGCTTCCTTTTCTGCGCCTTTTGATCTCTCTTGCTTGAACTTGTGCCTCTGTGATCTTGTGCCCGCACAATCAGGGAAACTTCCTAAATAAACAGCCTTCATTTCTTCAGTTGCCTGCATCTCAACTGGCTTTTCAACTGAGTAGGTAGCACGCCTAATGGTGAATCACCTATATCATTTGCAAGGACAAACTGTATTGTGGAGCTGAGAGTTTGTCCAGTACTCCTACCACAAATTCTCCACTCTTCTCTGGACTCTCTAGCTTCACTTTACATGATTGAGCACTTTTTGTCTCACCATGAATTTCTATTACCAGTACCTTTTCTGGCAAAAGTCCCTCAGGAGTAAATATCTCCTCATTACAGATTGAGCATTACAGATTGAGACGATCCTGTGTCCCTTAATATTGTAACCTCCTTACATACTGCTCCTGGCCTATGTGATTAAACTTTACCTTTGCGTGTATATTTTTTTAAGCAGATCTGGCACTTCCCCCTTAACAAACCTCTGATCATATTGGACATTAAGAGGCAGTTGTCTAACTTCCCTTGTGCTTTTTGTTATTAGTCCAACAAAACTTGCAGGCTGTCCGGTTTTCCTACACTTGGCTTTCTCCTAGCCCACCAACACTGATTTCATGTTGCCCACTTTATTACAATGAAAACACTGGAGCTTTTTAACTTCTTTGTCCCCTCAAGGGTTTCTTTTTTACCCTGTGGTAAATTATCCTCATGATCCTCACTGAGATCTACCTTTCCCTTTCCATGTGAGGATTTCTCTTTGCCCCAATTCTATTCCTCATGGACTGAAATTGATTCTGGAAGCCAAACCGTGTTTTATGGACCAACTCATAACCATCAGCCACTTCAGCTGCTAACCTTGCCGTTTTAACTTTCTGCTCTTCCACATGAGTTTGCACGACTTCCTCACTAAGGTTACCTTCAGCCTTTATCTTTTAAGCTGACTTTCCTTTTTAAGTGTCAGTTTTTGAAGTTCAAAAGCTCTCTTTTTCTTTCTCTGCTCTCTCTTTTCCCCTCTTTTTTTACTGCTCTCTCTTTCTCTCTGTCTGCTGCTCTCTCTTTTTCCCTCTCTTCTATTTTTAATTGTAACTCAAACTGTTTCATTTCTGCTGCCCTTTCCTTATCTCTCGCCTCTAACTCAAGCTGCTTCATTTCCAATTGAATTCTTCCATCTCTATAAATTCTGCTCGTTTCTCCAGCAAGTTTAAATGCTGGGCTACTGCTGTAATTATCTCTTCTTTCCTCACAGAAGCAGGTCCAGCTTCTCTGCTAATTCCTGCAGCTTGGTCTTATTCATATGTTGCAAAACTTCCAAAGTCACTGCATCCACTTCCAGAAAAAATTGGCAACTAAAAAGCCATTGCTATCCCAATCTTTGTCTACCCAACCAAACCAACACCTAAACTAAAGACACGAGCACCTACCACTCACTGTTTATGATCCAATCTGTTATTGACTGGGCCAGACCACTCAAAATATTCTTAAGCAGACCATAACTTTGTAATTTGTTTCGGTAAGTGTGCAATGAAAATTATCCAAAGTGAGGTAGCTAGGTTGACTACCAGGTTTTAAAATTTCTTCACACAATTACACAATGAAACACAAAGAACAGAATAAAGAACCCCTACAGAACTGGTCTATCCAAACTAGACTTAATTTTGCTGTTCCAAATATACACAACAGTTCCAATAAACAAACACCCTTAAAAACCAGTATAAATGAATGGAACAGATGCCTACAGATTGAAGTTAGAAGGGCAGAAAGAGAGAGAGTTTGTTTTCACACAGCTCACTGTTGAACTCTCAACTAGTTCTGGACTGAACTGCTCACCTAGAGAGCTGACCACCCTTTCATTTTACAGGCCACTTCTAAAACATGACCACTTAGGCCTGACGTCTCATCTGTATACATATAAACAAGAAGGCCTCTCAATACCCTTTAATCTCTGTACTAAACCAGTCTAATTGGCACTGGGGGATGTTTACAACCCCTCTGAAAAAAACAAGGACACAACATCCTTGAGAAAAGGAGCAGATTTTGGGAAAAAAGGAACGTGCTGTGTGACAAATGATCATGTTGCCAAGCACATAGGCAGCCTGCCCCAACGACTGGAGAATGATATCCAGCAGTATTTTCCTTCAACTATACATAACCAACAAGGTATTGACCATACCAAACCAGTTTGTCATTGCAGAATTCACAGCACAGTGTCAAACATGTGGTGCAATTCTGCAATTAAACAACATCTGCTGGATAATCCTGAGTATGTGAAAAATAAAGCTGACAATAATTTTAGTATTGTCAGCTGGGCTTGAAGTATGGCACATTTGCATGTACTGGAAGTTATATACATTAATAAACTGGGCCCTGTTTTCCATACGGACAGAACAAGTACATTCACTGTACCTTTTTCAATTCAACAAAATATATGATAGCCATTCACTTCTTCATTTTTCAGGGTTATGCTCTGACAATCAGAGACAACGTGTCCCTGGTTTAAAATTTGCACAAAGCCTGTCAATCATCAATAATGGATGCATTCTCATGAGAAGGCGTCTAATAATCAGAGTTCATGTCTCTACCAATCAAGGTCCACTTGGCAAACAATCAGCACTCTCTTCTTGTGCAGTATAAATGTTGGTTTTCCCCTTTATCTTGTATTCTTGCAAAATGTCCTGATGAGTGTAAAATGAAAATGTGTCTTTTTACAATGGTACTTATCGCATCATTACAAGGAAAGGTTTTGTTGAATTGAAAAAGGTACAGTGAATGTACTTGTTCTGTCTGTGTAGAAAGGACAAGGCCCAGTATATTAATGTATATAGCTTCCAGTACATGCAAATGTGCCATACTTCAAGCTCAGCTTACAATACTAAAATTATTGTCAGCTTTATTTTTCACATACTCAGGATTATCCAGCAGATGTTGTTTAATTGCACAATTGCACCACATGTTTGACACTATGCTGTGCATTCTGCAAGGACAAGCTGGTTTGGTATGGTCGATACCTTGTTGGTTATGAACAGTTGAAGGAAAATGCTGCTGGATATCATTTTCCAGTCTTTGGGGCAAGCTGACTCTGTGCTTGGCAATACGATCATTTGCCACAAAGCCAGTTCCTTTTTTTTCTAAGAGTTGTTCCTTTTCTCAAGGATGTTGTGTCCTTGGTTTTTTTCAGAGGGGTTGTAAGCATCTCCCAGTGCCAATTAGACTGGTTTGGTACAGAGATTAAAGGGTATTGAGAGGCCTTGTTTATATATAAACAGATGAGACTTCAGGCCAAAGTGGTCATGTTTTAGAAGTGACCTGTAAAATGGGGGTGGTCAGCTCTTTGTTCTTGACACAATTTAAGTTTCATGGAGAGTTTAGTTTGTATTTACAGGCACTAGCAATTTCATGTGGCTCAGTGTAATTTAACCATGAGCCACCTAGCCTAATGAGAAAACCATTGATAAATACATAATGTGCACTGAATTATGTATTTAAAATATGTAGACAAAATGGATTTATTTTCAGAAATTTGGGCTGGATCTCTTTACAGTGTGAGTAAGAAAAGTTTTCATTTCTGAAACCTGAGTTCAAATGCACAAATATCTCCCTCAATGGCAAGCATTTTCTGAAAAACATTGGTATGATATTCTCAACTCAGTTCTCAGTAGATAATTCCCTGATTACCTCAAAATTTGTCAATGCCATACCTGTTTAAGAGCAGAACAAAGGCCACTGGAACATCCAATATGGCAGACAGCAGCATTCACTCGTTCCATAATGGACATGTACAGCTCACCATAATGGAAATTAACATGAGAAGATGTCCAGTACCTGTGCGCAAAACAGGATAGATCACATCACATGGGCAAAAAGTGGGCCGAATACCTTCTTGATCTCCCTTTGGAAAATGTTGATAGTTGAATATATCACGCACGTAGCAGTCAGTGTTCTCAAATGATTGGTGGCCAAAGCAGCAGTCTTTAAACGGACTGCTCATTAGGCATGTTTGTGTGATTTAGCAGTTGGATAACGTCTTGCTTCAGACTTGATCAAAATTCTGCTCCAGTTTTCCAAACATCAGTATCAATTGAATCAGATAGTTAATTTATTATCAAAGAGGTTTCAAAGAGATATGTGGAAAGAAAAGCAACAATGCTAATAATGTACCTTTGATGTTAGGGTAAAAGGTTCCCAATCAGCTTCAATCTATATCTGACCTGGTACTGCTTGACATTAACATTATGGTATCCAAAATAGAATCTTCCACATTCATCCCCAGCACTCACATACCTCGCCATGACAAGCATTAAAAATATATTTGACAAGCACACTGACTATGTTTATTGTTCAAATTTGTTCAGTCACATTTGATTGAGTTACTTCCCTAAGTGGCAATAACATTGAATGAAAATCAGAAATGTAGTTTAATAGGACTGATAACTTTTAGTGATTGGACTTTTTCTCATTTACCTCCTTCCTATGCTGAGTGCACGCTTGTGAACTTAATATGTTAAACAACTAACAGGTGCTTTTCCTCTGCTGAACATTGGACATAATTGGTACATAGCATATTTGGAAAAGACTGCAAGACTAAATCAGATTAAAGCATTAGAAACTTGACTTAAAACTTGATCCATTCTTTCTTCAGGATATTCTTTCTTCAGATTCTGTAATATCTGGTGTTTAAATTACAAAATTTTTCCCTATTTGATTTTTCTCCCCAGATGCCTACCTTCTGACTTTGAAAGCTGGGGCACAGTCTTTTAGGGTCCAGTATCTGTCTGCTACTTTACCCAAGTGACTGTTCTTAATGTGGGCTGAGACAGTAAGTACCAACGAACCATTCAAGTATGAAGACTATTGTTACCGATGTCACTTTGGTTCTGCTCTTAGATTAAGGCCGCCTGTGCGAATGTAACAGGTGGCATTGGAGAGCAATAGGGAATAGAAACTCTGATGTTCTTTATCTAACCTTCCTTCACTCCGAGTATGAATGCATGTTGAAGAACACATTCCTACCTCTTTGAAGATCAGATCCTTTGGATTATCTGTCTTCTAATTCTCTACCACAGAAAGCTGTTTGGGCCAGTTTGTTAGATACATTCAAAGTGGGAGTTGAATGTGGTCTTTGCAGTTAAAAGGATCAAGGTGTATGGAAGGAAAACATGAATGGGATACTGAAATTGCATGATCAGCCATGATCATATTGAATGGTGGTGCAGGCTTGAAGGGCCGAATGGCCTACTCCTGCACCTATTTTCTATGTTGTATGTTTTGTGGCACAGAATGCTGCATATTTATCAAATAGGCTTCTACAAAAAGCATATCTCTACTTTTGTGTCCTTTCACCGAAAAGGAATAATTGACCAGTTTGATATATTTAGTCTTCTGTCCATAGCCTGGAGATGCTGAGACAATTGCTGTATCCCAAACAGTGCCCTGGCTGAAACCACTTCATTCAACACAAACCAGACCAGAGATTAAATGGGAAATTTTCCTTGACTGTATAGTTTAATTCCTGAGCAAGTGATGTATTGACTACTGAATCAAATGGAGAGCAGCGTATTTGAACTTTCACTGAGAAGCAATGACAAGGTAATGACTTCTATACAGTGTTATATTATATTCCACAATTTTTAGTAAAGGTATGGCTCTTTATATCATATAACTAATCATATCAAAAAATTAAGAAATGGTTTTGTCGCACTTGGCATGAAGATTAGATTTTAAAGAAACTTAACCTATCACAGAGCAATTTGTTAAATCTTGGATTCCTGTAATTTTTCTGTCACACTGTAGAGGCTAACTCTCCAGCTGTGAAAATAAAGTAGCAGGATCACAAAGTGGCAAATGTAACACTTGAAAAAAATCACATTAGATTAACCTTGTATCCAACCCAAATTCAGTTGCCTGTGGGCAGCTGCTGAAGAATGGGGAGGGAAACGAATATAGGTAAGCTTTTAAAGGTTGCAGCTGTTACTTAATGAGGTAAATTAATTATATTTATAAAGAACCAAAGCACAGAAACAGGCCATTCTATCTGAGTGGTCTATGCTGGTATTTATATGAGACTCCTCAAACCATAATGACTTTTTCCATCCTGCCTCTCTTCCCTCCATCCTCATGTATGCATTCAACTTCCTCTTAAATTTGTGTCGACTTCCATGTGGCATCAAATTCATAATCTCCCCACTCTGTGATTTTGAATGTTAAGCAGATATGGCAGGGGGAAATAGTAGATTAGTTTTATTCTCCAAAGCGTGTTTGAGTGTTCTCTTAGATGAAGAGAGTTACAACATTTTGGATTTTGGTTCATACACAAAGGCCTAAGCAGTAGGCAAGAGATTGACAAGAACATTTATTACTACATTTCAAAACGTAAGTAACGAAAATAGAACCGTAATATTAGAAGATGCAAATGAACCTAATGTACAAAACAATCTGCCCTCTCTTATAGGGACCTGAGTGACATGAGTCATGTTAAACTTTGTAGTAGAATCAAACCAAAAGTCCAGCAAGGCTCACCTTGATATCAGGAGCATCCCACTGCATTGTTTAAGTTTTTGATAAGTGTGAGGTGCATTTCTCATGAGGCAGTGAGGAGTTGCCAGTTAAGGGAGATTATAGTTTGCAAGTAATGTATTAATATTGCAACTCACCTCATTAATGTTCAGCTTCTAATCTTACTAATTGTGCCCAACACGCAAGACATTGAGAATTCTCAACATGGTACCTCGTGATTTCAGCTCTCTATTGGCTGCAGACAGCATTCAAGTTGGACACCAAGACATGCTCTATGAGCACTATCACACACATTCCACATCCATGGACTTTAACATTGAACATGTGCCATTTTCTTTAAGCACCCTCAAGGCACATCTCTGATCCATTTATGAGACAAGTCTGCAGTTCAATGCTGTATCTTGGGCTTTACTGGCAACTCTCATTGTAATGCTGCAGTGTGACACTATGAACTCAGGGACACACACCTAGCTCATGCACTGGGCCAGGAAGCATCTGAGGGCAGCTTGCTCACCCTCATAATGTTCTTTCACTCTGAAATGACCTGAATGCTGACAGCATTGCTGCCTTACATTGCCTGCCCTTTTGTTCTTGTCCACCACCCATCCAGCAGGACCTCCAGGTTGCCTTCAGAGTGAGGCATCAAGTACCCCTGCTGCCATTTCTAGGGTACATATCAGGCACCATGCAGGGCAGATCCAGACTAACACTGTTTGTCCAGGTGCACAATGGTCTTTTAGCATGACACCAGTGCTAGAAATGGCAGTCCATTCCAGATGTCTCAGTTTTGCTGAATTGTTCTGGGAATGGTACATGGTAATTGGACAAGAGGGATGCCATAGATTTGGGATAGGTATTTAATGAGTTGGGCTTGGTAAGATTTGGTGAGAAAATCTGTTTGGTTCGTGGCGAAAAATTCGTCAAATGTTGAAACTCTAAACGTATAAGATTCAGCTTGTTAAGAGTAGGAAACAAAACAAATTCCTGATCTGTGCACAGAACTTTCCTGATCAATCTGTCACTTGTTTAATCACAAAGTAAGTAGTGTTGGATCTTGTTCTGGGAAATGTTGTTGGACAACTGGAGTGTGTTTCATGAGGATATCAACAAGCTAACATTGAACACAATTTAATTTGGTTTAGAGAAATTAGGGAAAGAGACCAGAAAATATCAAAGGAATATAGTGACTTAAAAGGGGCCATGGCACAAGTAGATAGTGAAAAGTAATTGCAAGGAATGTAGTGACAGAGCAATGAATAGAACACTGGGAAGAGATGGTTCAGGTACAAAATAGCATATTATTTTTAAAGGAAAATAATTGAACAAAGGAAATAAAAATTCAAATAAAATAGAAAAAAATGTTATAACAAATATTAGGATCAAGTTTCAATTAATAACCAGGAGATATATGTGTAAAGATTAGAGTCATAGAGTCATAGAGATGTACAGCATGGAAACAGACCCTTCAGTCCAACCCGTCCATGCCGACCAGATATCCCAACCCAATCTAGTCCCACCTGCTAGCACCCGGCCCATATCCCTCTAAACCCTTCCTATTCATATACCCATCCAAATGCCTCTTAAGTGTTGCAGTATACAAAGTTCCCAATTCTACCTGTCTTTAGATCCAGTTTGACAGAAAGCATGGACCAGGTTTCTGTAATTAACACTGCCTACTATTTATCCCAAATAAATAGTGTCTAGCTGTGGTTAAACAAAATGATCCATTGATATACCACTCTACAAGTCAAAACACCAACACTGTAACACACATACATTTGGATACATGTTCAGGCAGACACTCAAAAAAGAAGGGTGTTTTGAGTGGAGGGAAAGACTGGGAAGGCACTTCAGTGGTCTTGGGAGTTGCTATTCTTTGATCCTCCTTCTCCAAGTCCTTTCACTTACTTGCAGGAGTGACAGGGTGATAGGTTCACAACTTATAATGGACTCTGACTTATTGGTTAAGAGCCATGGTTTATGGCAGCTGATGAGATTTTTCTTTAAACAGTTCTTTTCACATTTCAGTCCACAATCACAAATAAGAAAAAATAAAGTGGGGTATAATCTTCACAATAAGCAGAATAAAATATAAAAGAAGCAATGATGCCAAAACTTTATAAATTACTGGTTATGTCTCATCTGGATAACAATAAATAATTTTGGGCATCACAATTTAGAAATACAGTCATTGTCATTGGCATGATTTACTACCTAGGAAATTCCATGCCATTGGTCATGGGTTCTGTAGGTTCTTGTGTGGTGAATGAGCCCAATCCTAGAGCCAACCACATGTGGAAGATCTTTACAGGGGGTGAAATTGGTTCTCAGCTTTGAGATTATTGGCATTCCTTTCTCAAAGCCTCTTCCATACTTCCTCCTGCTACCAGGTGTTCTCAAAGAATTGTATCCCTTCAGAGAAGAGTTTCCTTCAAGTCAGTTTTTTATGAATAAAAGTCTCTCATGTGCTGGCATCAATGCTGCATTTCTTGAGGGAAACCTTCAGCAAGGCTTTGAAATGCCTCTTTTGTTCTCTTCTTGTTCAAGTGTCTTCCCTGTGCTGGGCAAAGAGGACTTGCTTTGCATTCAGACCTCCCAAGAACATGGCTGACACAGCAAACTTGGTTTCAGATGATCATACACTTGATGCTGGTATTGTCAACTACTTCAAGGATGCTGATGGTACAGGGTGGTCTTCAGTGATATCAATGAGGAATGTTGCGCCGGCTTTGCATATTGTGGTCATGTTACTGACTGCCCTCAGGAATTGGTGCATAACACCAGATTTGAAAATGAACTTTCCCTGCGAGAAGGAGATGAGGAAAACTCTTCTTGCTCAGATTTGGAAATCATTACACTGAAAAGGTGGTAGAAGTTGATTCTATTTTTAAGTGGTGTAGCACCGGTATTTGAGGCATGGATAAACACTGTTGATATGTAACTAAGTACTACTGCTCCAAAGTAAGCAAGATGGGCCAAAGGGTCTTCTTTTGTAGTAAATTTCTATCATTGCATAAAGGAGTGCCATGAAGAATGGTTGCATCCCAGGATACTATCTTCGAGGAGGAAGTATGCCTGCTACTTGGCTGAACCTGTCTCAGTGTAAATGCAGTCCTCAATATTCAGAGAACTTCAGGTAAAAAGTAAATGGCCTCAGGAGATTTTAAGGTAAGACTTGTTAGTATTGTACTATGTCAAATAGATTAACAAAGTACATAGACTATGAACATTTCCCTCTCAGTGTGTTACACCCTGAATTATAATGCCTCATAAAACTGCACTTTCTAAATGTTGCATCATGGCACACTTTAGTTTGGTAATTTAAACCACAACTGTTGTCACAAACACATTCAGAAATATAGCATGTGAGATTATATTGTATTGGAAGGATAGCAAAGATGATTCTCGATAGGAGGGAGAGAGGCATGGTAGTTGTCATGGGGGACTTCAACTATCTAAATATTGACTGGGATCACTACAGTACGAGTACTATAGATGGGTCGGTTTTGGCCAGTGTGTGCAGGTGGGCTTCCTGACACAGTATGTAGACAGGCTTACAAGGGGCGAAGCCACTTTAGATTTAGTACTGGGTAACGAGCCTGGCCAGGTGTTAGATTTGGAAGTAGGTGAGCACTTTAGAGACAGCGATCACAAATCTGTCAGATTTACTTTAGTGATGGAAAGGGATAGGTGTACTCCACCGAACAAGAGTTACAGCTGGGGGAAAAGAAATTATGATGCAATTAGGAAAGATTTAGGAAGCATGGAATGGGGAAGGAAACTGCAGGGGATGAGCACATTAAAAGTGTGGAGCTTATTCAAGGAAAAGCTCCTGTGTGTCATCGATAAGTATGTACTTGTCAGGCAGGGAGGAAGATATAGAACACGTGAGCCGTGGTTTAATATGGACAAGTGTGAGGTGATACACTTTGGCCAGAGTAATTGGAATGCAAAGTACTGGGCTAATGGTAAGATTCTTGGGAGTGCAGCTGAGCAGAGAGATCTTGGTGTCCATGTACACAGATCCCTGAAAGTTGCCACCCAGATTGACAGAGTTGTTAAGAAAGCATACAGTGCTTTGGTCTTTATTAATAAGACAGATGTCAGAGATAGTTTCTTTACTCAGAGAGTAGTTAGGGTATGGAATGCTTTGCCTGCATCGGTAGTAGATTCGCCAAGTTTAAGTGCATTTAAGTCGTCATTGGACAGGCAAATGGACATACATGGAATAGTGTAGGTGGGATGGGCTTCAGATTGGTATGACAGGGAGGCACAACATCAAGGGCCGAAGGACCTGTACTGCGCTGTAGTGTTCTATGAATGTGACTGAGCTGGAGGACTTTTGCACAATATTATTATTATCAGTTATTCTTCCTCACTCATTTATTCATTTACAATAGATCAACTGCTATGACACATTGTATCAGCCATGTATGTTCAATTGCAGAGTGTGCAGTTCAGTTAACATTTTAATGTGTATTGCTTCTGCAAGTGCCTCCATGGAACAAACTGCATGTCCACACCTGAAACCAGCAGCTCACAGCACATGTGCCACTCAATTCAATTTGACAAGCTCTCATGAAGTTACATTCACCTTGGATTTATATTGTGAATTTTAGGGCACAGGACAACTGAAATACTGTAAGAATAATCAGGAAAAGATGGTAGATGTAAAGGAGGGACAGTAATTGATGTGAAGAAATATTCCTAGCCTTTCTTTCATTATTGTAGAGACAAGTTTAAATGAAAAAGCCCACATTACTGATGTAGGTTTAAATTGTGTCACATATAATAAACTTAAAGAAATAATTTGAAAGAAGCAAAGTATTTGGCCATTCAATCCCTCAAGACTAATTTGCAATTCTAAATCATGGCTGATGATGTCATATTTTGGAATTATCCTCATATACTTTGATGTAATTAGTAACTAGAAACGTATCAATCTCTGTATTCAACATTAGTTAATGATTGATTTTCACAGCCCTCTGGGGTAGGGATATCCAAAGATCTCCATCCTCTGAGTGAAGAGGTTCCTATGTATTTCAGTTCTAAATGTCTTGTCTTTTAGCCCAAGACTGTATCCCCTCATTCTAGTCCCCACAGCCAGAGGAAACATCCTTTCTCAAAGTACAATACCACCATTCCAGGAATCAGTCTGGGGACAATTCACTGCATTCCCTCAATGACAAAGCTCCTTGGGAAAGGAGACCTGAACTGCATACAATGCTCTGGGGGTGGTCTCAGACTAAAGTAAGACATCTTTAATACTATTCTCAAATCCTCTTGTGATAAAGGCTAATATACCAGCTGCCTTCTGGATTGCTGGTTGTATCTGAATTATGAACAAGGATACCCAGGTTTCTTCTTTTTATCCTCCAGGTTTCTTTGAACATCAGCACTTTCCAATCTTTCACCATTCAAAAAAAGCTCTGCATTTCAGTTCCACCTGTCAAAGTGGATAACCTTATTCTTACCCACATTATAGTTCAACTGACATGTTTTTGCCCATTCACTCAGCCTGTCTAAATCCTCTTGAAGCCTTTTTTGCATTTTTCTCACACTTCACATTTCCACAAAGTTTTGTATCATCTGAAAACTTGGAAATATTATAATTGGCCCGAAATGCAAATCATTGATATAGCTTGTGAAAAGTTGCATCCCAAGCACTGATCATTGTAGTACCACTGGTCACAGCTGGTCAAATGAGAATGGCCCATTTATTCTGACTCTCTGATTGGTGTCAACCAATCCTCAATTCTTGATAGCATATTACAGCCAATTCTATGTGTTTTAATTTTGTCCAGTAACCTCCTGTGTGGAACTTTATCAAAAGCACTTCTGAAAATCCAAACCACATCCATTAGTTTCCTTTATCGACCCTGAGTAATATTCTTAAAAACTTCTCAGGTTTGTCAAACATGATTTCCTCTTCATTAGTCCATATTGGCTCTGTCCAATCAGGCAATTAACTTCTAAATATCCAGTAACCAAATGCTTTACAATAGATTTTAACAATTTCCCTACCACTGATGTCAGATTGTAGTTCCCATTTTCTCTCTTTCTCTCCTTTCTTAAACAGTGGGATTACATTTGCAAACTTCCAAACTGCGGGCACTGTTGCAGAATTAGTAGAATTTTGGAAGATGACCACCAATGCAACTATGATGTATCTCGCCATCTCTTTCAACACTCTAAGGTAGAGGCCATGAGGTCCCAAGGTTTGTTGACTTTCAGTCCCATTCATTTCTCTCATGATAGATATCTTTTAACTGAACATTATTTTCTTTTAGTTCCTCACTTTTGCTCGACTCATGGACCTTAATTATTTCAGGGAGACTTCAATGCCTTCCTCTGTGAATACAGACACAAAGTGACTACTTAACATTTCAGCCATTTTTATATTTCTTATTATAAATGCATCAATATCTTTCTGGAATAATCTTTTGGCTCTGCTAATCTTTTCCTTTTTACATACCTATAAAAGCTTTGACAATTCAGTTTATTTTTCTTGCTATTTTATATTCACATTCTCTTCAATCTTACTTTATCATTTTCTTGGACCAAGCGGAATTCTAAAATTCTCCTAATCCTTAGACTTAGAACTTCTTTTAATATTTAATAGTTATTAGACATTTCCCTCATTCAGAGTAAAATGGTCTTGTGACAAACCATGCTATTTTTAATTTCAAGTTAGTAATCAAACTGCATTTTGTCTTTTTTTTTGTGATTTATGTTATCCTTCCATTCATTATTATTACTTCTTTGAGCCCCTCTACTATTAGATATTGTTTATCAAGCAGCTATCTCACAGCCAAATTCATATGATCTTGTGATGCAAAAGGTTTTAAGGTTTGGAGAAAAATGATTACTTTTTTACTGCTGATTGCCCATTTCTGAAAAGTTGGTTCTGTAACTATATCATGATCTTTATCAAATCTTTCTGTGTATTGTTTTCTTTATCCCTACCCAACTTCCAACAGTCCACCTAATCACTTTATTGAGTATTATTCTTGTAGATGTTGGGTGATGAAAAATGGATTTGTGTTCTGCAAATTGCTGAAGAATTTAAGTGCCTAAAAGGTCACTCAAAGAGCATGGCAGTAATACTGTAATAACACGTTTCCACCTTTTTCTGTGAAAATTTCCTTAGGGCATTTTAAATGGTTTAAAAAAGTAACACCGATATGGATGCTTTTGAATGGTTTAGCATTTAAGCAGGTTTTGTTGGGCAGATTTGATTTTGATTTGAAACACTGTCTGAGTGGGCCAATGATAAAGAATAATGCTTCTTTAAATGAAGTCACACACAAGTGATAACACACTTCAGAAGTGCCACATGCACTGTGTGTTCAGCAGTAACAATCAGTACAATCAGACTGACCCATTCCATTTTACTGCTACTTCTCTAATCTTAATTAAATCAATCTCGTGGTAAATGTTGACAATGAATGATGGTACAAACCAGGGAGGCCAAGCTGGACACAGTTTCAGAATAAAAAAAGTCTCACTTAATCATTAATTTCTCCATTTATTTCCATTATTCACTGTTTGAAGCTGTATTCTCCCCCCCACCCCTCCCCACACACACACACACGCATTCTTGGATTTTTCTCCTGCAGTGACTTTGGGCTATTCAAAATTCTGGGGTCATGTTGTAGTGTGTAGTCAAGACCATGTTTAACACTTCTGGTTTTTACAAAATTTTAATACCATTTTTAATGTATTTTCTTTCACCCATATTCATTCAGCAAAATGGATGGTGCTACTGCAAAGCACAATTAAAATTAAACTCTAGCATTACAATAGTGATACTGCAATACAGAAGCATGCCACAAAATTCTTGAGCACCTGTCATAACTCCTTGCTTTAAATCTATGGAGAGGAAGTTACAAGATTTGCAGTGGTGTAGGAATGTTAAGCTACAAAACAGATGATCTAAGAAGCATTGGACCATTCAAAAGGTGTTACCAAGACAACATACTTCCATATTTAGCTTATTGGTCTCAAGCAGTACTTACACTAGAATTAATGCATTCATCCTCCAAACTGAAAGAAATTCTTTCAGAAACCTGAAATGCCATTACTACTTTGCACCACTTCAAGCTGTTGGCTTTTCCAACACATTAAAATAATTTATCTTGGTGCTAGCAGATCTGTCACCAAGAACAGATTCTTGTGGTCAGGGTCGCTGACTCATATAATCACCACTAATAATAAGGATTTTCAAAAGCTAATGGCCCTGCAATTCCACACAACCACTTAGGGTAGTGTTGAGTTACTCAGCCAGCACCTGCACCCATCAATACTGTCCAGTGTTGCTTTTGCTGTAATTTGTAGGGTCAGCTCATTTGCATGTCTTTTGGCAATTCCTTAGCACGATCCAGTGAAGTATAAATAATATTGTGCTTGTGGAGCTTGGAAAGTAGCAGTACTGTCTTTTAAAAATAAATCCCAGGAATGGTTACATATTGTAGCATCCTGACAGAATGACATACATATTTTGTCAGATAAGTTCACTATCTGGTAAGTGTCACAAGGGGTGCTCCAAAGTGACTTTCTCTCACTTTGAAACTATGCCTTTGAGGGGAGAATATGGAAGGAGCATTCAAAGAAAGGAGCAGAACATTGGAGGGCTGCAGAAAAGAATAATTCATTGTGTGATCTGCAAGTCTTCTTTGCATCTAAGGACAAATTAATTACTTGGCACAGCTGAGGGATATTGGGTACCTGGTTCTCTCAGAAGTACAAATGTATAGAAAGAAGTTTGATGATATGACAACAGTAGGCAATGTAACATATTCACTACCATCGTTTCTCTTCCCTGGACACCGTGAATTACTAACACACTTTTCCACTCTAAAATCCATAGCTGCACAGAGTAGACTTTCATTGTGTTGCAGATAAGATTGTAAAATGTAGATATTGCTATCTCTGCTAAGAACATTTATTTACAGGCAGAAACTTAGGAAACTTTACTACTATTTAACTGAATGGTGTCACAGTATGGCTTCTTCCATCTAATGCTGCTTGAGAAATTTCCTTGAAGTACCAGGAAGAAACCTAATCATGTTACAATGAAACATCTGCACAATGTGTATGAAATGTGCGGGTTTGGAGTAGGCAGTCACGTTAGTTGAAACAACATCTTATATGGTGGAGTAGGCATGGAGCTGTGGAGAATCTGCACTAGCTGTAGGGGCTGGTGAGATTGGTGTCAGCAGGTTAGTGGTATGGATCAAGTTAATCACTGCAGGAAGGCTGTAATATCCAATTATTGTCAGTTTATATCTTAATTTCCAATAGATCCATCACAGTAATGAAAGAAAACAATGATGAAAAGGAAGAATGTCATGATAGAGAGGAGATGCAGAAGGAAAAGAGATTCTTACTGATACTCCTTGCAGAAATCACTGATGTCTTTTGAATGATGGTCATTCTAATAATCTGTTCCATTTTTCTGTCTCCAAAAGCAGTTGACTAACCGACCCTCAAGGTGCTTCTTGCCTTTTTGGATGTCAAAGCTATGCAGAGCAAAGCAGAATACAATTATGCATGATACATCAACTGGAGTATTGTGGAACTTTTCCAATTCTGTCAAGGTTCTCAAAGCATCCCTCCCAAGGCCTTCCTAATGATTACTTAGTACAGGAATGTGTCCAACACAATTATTGCAGCTGCTAAATGGGTGATTATATTTGCAAAGAGCTTTGAGATGGCAGAATTTCTTAGAACAAATATCTTATGGAAACATTTAGCGGTAAATACACTGTCATAGATTCTTTGCATGTTTCTTTTATTCATTTGTGGGATATGGGTGTTGCTAGCCGGGCCAGCATTTATTGTCTGTCCCTAGTTGCCCTTGAAAAGGTGGTGGTGAGCTGACTTCTTGAACCGCTGCAGTCCATCTACTATGGGTTGACCCATACTGCAATAAGGGAGGGAATTCATGGATTTTGACCCAGAGACAGTGAAGGAACGACGAAATATTTCCAATTGAGGATGGTGAGTGGCTTGGAAGGGAACTTGCAGGTGGTGGTGTTCCCATGTATTTGCTGTCCTTGTCCTCCTAGATGGAAGTGATTGTAGGTGTGGAAGATGGTATCTAAGGGTCTGGGTGAATTTCTGCAGTGCATCTTATAGATTAGATTCCGTACAGTGTGGAAACAGGCTATTTGGCACAACAAGTCCACATCGACCCTCTGAAGTGTAACCCACCCAGACCCATTACTATACCCTATACCTATACCACTGACTAATGCACCTAACACACTGTTGCTACTGAATGTTGCTGGTGGAAGGAATGGATGCTTGTGGATGCAGAGCCAATCAAACAGGCTTTGTTATCCTGGATGGTATCAAGTTTCTTGAGTGTTGTTGGAGCTGTCCATATCCAACCAAGTGGGGAGTATTCCATCACACTCTTGACTTGTGCCTTGTAGATGGTGGACAGGCTTTAGGGAGTTAGGAGGTGAGTTACTCGCCACAGTATTCCCAGCCTCTGACTTGATCTTGTAGTCATTGTGTTTATGTTATGAGTCCATTTGAGTTTCTGGTCGATGGGAAACTCCCCAGATGTTGATAGTGGGGTATTCAGTAATTGTAATACCTTTGAATGTCAAGAGACGGTCGTTAGATTATCTCTTATTGGTGTTGGTCATAGCCTGGCATTTGTGTGGCACAAATATGACTTGTTACTTGTCAGGAGAAAGTGAGGACTGCAGATGCTGGAGCTCAGAGTTGACAGTGTGGTGCTGGAAAAGCACAGCCAGTCATGCAGCATCGGAGGAGCAAGAGAATTGACATTTTGGGCATTAGCCCTTCATCAGGATTGAGGCTCATTCCTGATGAAGGGCTTATGTCCGAAACATCGATTCTCCTGCTCCTCAGATGCTGCCTGCCTGCTGTGTTTTTCCAGCACTACACTCTCCACTTTTTATTTGTCAGCCAAGCCTGGATGTTGTCCAGATCTTGTTGCATTTGAATATGGACTGCTTCAGTATCTGAGAAGTCATGATTGAAGCTGAACGTTGTGTGCAATCGTCAATGATCCCCACTTCTGACCTTATGATGGAGGAAAGATTATTGATTAAGCAGCTGAAGATGGTTGGACCTAGGACACTACCCTGGGGAGCTCTAGCAGAGATATCCTGGGACTGAAATGACTGACCTCCAACAACTACATCTTCCTATATGCCAGGTATGACTCCAACCAGCAGAGGGTTTGCCTTCTGAAACCCATTGATTACAGTTTTGCTAGGGCTCCTTGACGCTGCAATCAGTTGAATGCAGCTTTGACATCAAAGGTTGTATCTCTCACCTCACCTCTGGAATTCAGCTCTGTTGTCCATGTTTGAACCAAGGATATATTGGGTCTAGAGCTGAGTAGTCCTGGTGGAATCCAAACTGGGGCATCAATGAGCAGGTTATTGCTGAGCAGGTGCTGCTTGATAGCACTGTTGATGGCACCTTCCATCATTTTACTGATGATCGAGAGTAGACTGATGGAGTGGTAATTGGCTGGGTTGGATTTGTTCTGCTTTTTATGTTCAGGACATACCTGGGCAATTTTCCACATTGTCAGACAGATGCCAGGATTGTAACTGTACTAGAACAGCTTGAATAGGGGATCTTTGCAATGTTGACATACACAAAAATCTGCAGTTTGAATAGTAATTGTATTTTCTGTTCACCAAACCGAGCGGCTTGACATTAGACATTGCCAAGCAATTTGTCTTATGCTAGGCATTAGTTTACCTTTAAGGGCTCCATGTATACAATGTTGAAACTCTACCTGGCAATCAGTCTGCTTTGTGTCTCAAGCTGTGCAGACAGGAATTATTGGTTTCCTACAATATTTACTTCATAATTTATCATGTGCTTTACTGTTTTAAATAAAATAAACAATCCCTGATGCTCAATTGATTATCAGGCTATTATCATTAACATAACATGGTAGCAATAAATGTTATACAATGTGTTGATAAGACTTATCATAAAACAGTTAAGCAAGAAAGTTAATCTATAGGTGAAATATATTGTAGTCAGCCATAACTGACATTAAAGTGCATAAGCCCATCTTAGGTATCTTGTTACAGCATTGGCATTAGGAAACAGAATTGTTGAGTTGGTGATCACATCCACCCCATGGAAGCTTTCCAGAAAGATGTGATAGACAAACCAAAGCATTGAAGGGCAATGGAAGGATGGACATAAATATAAAGTGATCCTCACAGGTCAACAAAACTTACAGGTAGAAAATCGACAATTGACACAATCTCTGCAATCTGAATGTAGCAAGACATGTCGAAAGTGTGACCTTCTGGATGCATCAAGGAAATGCCCAACTTTCAATTAAATTTGTAAGGCATGTGACAGAAAAGGACATTGGCAGAGGCAGTGCAATAGAGAAAAGGCTGACACTGCTACAAAGAGATGTGCACTGATCCAAACAGACCATGACGAGGTGCACCTTAAAGCTACTATAAAGGTAATCTGGTATCCCACCACAGTTATTTACATGAACTGACTGACAAAATAGAATTTGATAATTTACATAGTGAAACAAAATCTCGAGAAAAACATTAATGTTATCACACTGTCTAAAGTGTTTGAAGAAACATTCAAATTATCTGTCCTCAGAAAATGGGTGACTGTTTGTTATTGACTAAGGTTGACAGAAGGGCAAGTGCCAATGTACGACCTTTGCAAACTCTCAAAAACTTATACCACAGACAAGAGAAGCCATGATGAAACCTATGAAGGTGAAACTTTCAATGGTTCACAGGATTAATAATGCTTGAGAGCAAGGACAATTAATCCACCTTAGTGTCAAAAATGTTCTACATCACAGACATTGCTCCACCAGCAATTACAGTGTGTCATGCCCTAACATTGGGCACAAACCGTGGAATCAGACAAACATCAGAGACTCAACAAAACTGCATCAGACTATTCAAGATAGAGTTGCAGAACTGAATATGGAAGAAAATGGATCCTTAAGATTAAGTATTGTTTCAAGGGACATTAACACAGTTTTAAAATGATGTCCTTACAAAATATCAACTTTAAAAAAAAGCTAGCCCTGAGATTTGCAGGTATGAAATTCTTCTGGAGGCTTGCTGCCAAGCATGATTACTAGTCAATACATTTTACAGAGTTATCCCAAAGGCTCACTACATTCCATTTCCCATTTGGATGATACTTTTCATTTCCAAAGAATAACTACATCCTCATCATTGACTATTTTACCAAATACTTTAACACCCTGGTGAAGCAGCATTACCCCAAAAATGAGTAAATACTAGATAAGTAGACAAAGTCTTTTTCCTGGAGTGGGTGAGTCCAGAACTAGAGGACACAGGTTTAGGGTGAAAGGGCAAAGATATAAAAGAGACCGAAGGGGCAATGTTTTCATGCAGAGGGTGGCACATATATGGAATGAGCTGCCAGGGGAAGTGGTGGAGGCTTGCAATATTTAAAGGCATCACGATGGGTATATGAATTGGAAGGGTTTGTAGGGATATGGGCTGGGTGCTGGCAAATGGGACTATATTAGGTTAGGATATCTGGTTGGCATGGACAAGTTGGACCGAAGGGTCTGTTTCCGTGCTGTACATCTCTATGACTTTATGACTCTATGTGTCAATTGCACAATATTTAAAGGCATCACGATGAGTATATGAATTGGAAGGGTTTGTAGGGATATGGGCTGGGTGCTGGCAAATGGGACTACATTAGGTTAGGATATCTGGTTGGCATGGACAAGTTGGACCGAAGGGTCTGTTTCCGTGCTGTACATCTCTATGACTTTATGACTCTATGTGTCAATTGCACAATATGGCAAGCACAATTGTCTTACACACTCTAAGCTCCATTTATTGTTTATTGAGCACCCCTAAAGAAATTATTATGGACAATGTTGTTCAATTTACTGATAAGCCATTCCTGAAAGTGTGTGAAGAATGCAGCATCAAGCATTCTACTCCTTATCTCAGGTCCAATAGTTTAACTGCATGTGCGACTTACATAATTAAAAATCTAAGCCTTAAATGCAGATGGATCAAACATGATTTACACTTTTCAATGTTATATTTGAGCATAAGACCTCTGACAGCAATCATTCCATCACCAACAGAGCTCATGTGTGGCACACCAGTATATTTACTAATTTGAAACTTGAGTGGCTTGCAAAACCACTAGAGATGATGACCAACATGAATACTAAAGTTACATGTACAGATTATCAAAATTACAAGATGGGGGCAACATGTTCATGTTCAGGATATCGCAGCAATCTGCTGAGGTGACAAAAATGTGTTCAGAACTGAGATCCTGTGAAGTCCATATAGGCCAAATGTACTGATTAGTAACCGAGGGCCCTCATCTTCATAATACTAAATTAGGTACAGTGGGATTCAAACAATGATTGAATTATGATGGGCCCAAACCACAAACAGAAACCTCAATGCATCATTTTTGTGGTGAAAATTGTTAGAAATGTCTACTGTCTCAATTTTGAGGTTCATAGATTGTGTTGTAACAAAATGGCAATTAATTTAAAAAATTTTTTTAGTGACAAGCTTTACTGAAATAAAAGGTTCTGTGGTCTTATAGGTATTCAAAATATTGACTCACTCATATATGTTTTGCTCAAGAGCAAGATCTTGGCTCCTTGCCTTTTGATGCTTCATCCTAAGCTATTTTTTGCAGTTATAGTTTTCCATTAACTTCTATTATCAGGGGGAGGGTTGGGAGGAGATTTTCAAATCGACCTCAATTAGAGCAGAAACTGAACCTGCACTGTTGCATTACACTGGACCACACATTAGTCACCCTAAGTCAGCATACAGATTCCTTGTTCTGAACAATACAGTGGGTGAAATTGGTCATTGCTAGTAGGCCAAATAGGCCAATAGAAAATTAGCAGCTTATTTTGCAGAACACATGATTTTCCTTTCCTGTCAGTGTATGTCTGAAGTGAATGAAAAGTGAATCTGAAATTGAACTTGGAAAAAGTTTAATAACTACAACTAACATCTAAACTCAAGAGCAGAAGTCTGCACCAACAGGGGTCCAGACAATCAATCTGTGGTGTGAAGTCCCTCTTTGAAGCAGATTGTGCGTATCAAGGCCAAAAGGGATGCACTCTTTATAATGTGTCCCTGTGGATCCAGCCTGGGTTCAAGCTCAGCTGCTAAACAAATAGAATAGAGCTCAAACCTGAAGCAGAGTGGAGTCCTGCGGAGTGGCTAGGTTTTGCTTCTGTAAACAAGCTTTGTGATAGTAAGTAGAACTGTCTGCAATCTTCTACATAAAATTTAGAGGATATTTAGTTCCACTTCAGATATATAGATGAACAAATTCACAAAGGACCACAGACACATTCACAATGTAATTCACAGAACAATCTAATTCCTGAAAATACATTGCAAATTTTCAACTTTATTTACAAAAGCTTTTTAGATGTCCATCTAGTCACAGTGCTAATTAAAACTACTCCCCTGATGAAATAAAACACATGCAAAGAAAACAGAAAGATTATAAATCATTTACAATGTGTATGGGAAACCATTGGCTCTCGCACATTCTTAAGTACAAATTAAAAGCAATATAAACATCAGCAGTTTAAATACCTGATACACCATTTATACTTGTGGTGGAAATTCAAATGTGTTGCACATTTGCAGCACAATCACACAAACAAGGGAAGGATAAACAATGGAAAGTTTATTTATTCTAATCGGATTTGGAAATAAAATCTCTGAGTTCTTGGTTTTATTTGAGGTGATGAAACAGAAGGTTTACATCAGGCCAATATAAATGCCTGATGGATATCTCTCACAGATTTAACCCATAAATTAAAAGTCTAAATGCTAAACAGATAGTAGAGATTTTGGATGAATTTGGATTGTCTGAATTGAAAACCCCAAAATAGAGTTAAAAGCAGGCATCTGTCATTTGCCAGCAAGGAATAGAATTTGAGAAATAAAATACAATGGCAAATTCTAATAGTTTTTATCTATATATAAATAAATAGCTGGAATTTGTCTATAGGGATGGAAGATGAATTAACGCATGCATATTTTTAAATCTATAGCTGCGGTATTTTGATAATGGACTTTGACCTTGGACATGTGACATTCCTTGCTGAAATATGAGGATGGACTTGAATGGATCACTAGATCACATATCTATTTAAGTAAACTATAAGAGATTAGATGGACAAATATCTTTCACTTCTTCACTTGACAGAGGCTTGCAAATAGGCGCACACCAGTTCCAAGGTTGCACATTTTTGTCATGGAGAATACCAAAGATCAAACTGATAAAGGCTAGAAATAATCAGAATTATGGCCAGTCACCAATTATTGTGCATGATAGGAAGTCTGAGTCTCTGTTGATCGATCGGTGTTTTATATAATAGAAATGAGTACCTACATATCCATATTGGTCCAAATTATATCTTTAAAGAATTAATTCAAAAAGCCTAATTCAGACCAACTGGGATGCAGTATTTATTCATGGCACATGATTTCAACTATTTCACTGCACTGAGTGGCTCAGAGTTGGCTGGATTGTAAACTCTGGAGGATTACATTCTGCTTTTGCCATCTTGACCTAAAATAAATGTGATCTCAGGGGTTTGTAAAGTATAAATGAGGCTTTAGATCTAAAAAGCTTCTTAAACTATTTTACAGTAGAGTCTGAATTGAAAGCCTGCGGTAATGCATTCCAGGAGCTAGGATAAATCACCATTATACAGTAATGACAACCGTAAAAAAAGTCTTTGCTGGAGGCAGCTGAAGATTCAAAGTAGATACACTTTCTGATGGCACTCCTAGAGAAACTTAAACATCTTCAGCAACTTTTGAAAAATTGCACTTTGTGAAGTACTTTTTAAAAAAGTAGAAAGGGATTTCAGTAATGTCAAAGATCGAGGTGACTGGTTGCTGCAGTGGGTTAGCAAAGCATCCTTTTTAATCTCTGAAAAATGGATTTGACACTAGCTAGACATGAAGCTATGCCAGTCTTCTTTATATATTAGCTGTAAATATCTGAAATACAATGCATTCAGGTTTATTCAGTCAAATTCTAAATGATGGACTTCACTTTAAAAGAAGTGCAAACAAATTCTGTTGACTGATAGCTGGTCATGCTTTCCGATTATGATCTTAAGTCTGGGCAAAATCTTTGACAGTTTACACTGAAACGTTTTTATGTATATTGGCTCATGAAGACCAGACTATTTAGGATCAAGCAGGATATGGGTAGCTCACCTCAAAGAGGATAAAGTAATTGTGGCATTGGAAAGGATTGGAATGACGATATAGTAAAATCTTGACCTTCATCGACTTTTATGTGGGATAAACCTGACATTCAGCAACAACTTTAATGTTTTATCTGAAACAGTGAACACAGTGGAAAGACACAGTCAACCATCCACTTAATTTACCTGTTATAGCTGCTCCTTGTTTACCCATCCATGAGCTAAATTTCAGAACTTTCCTTTGGCCTGAATACTTACAGTCATCAGATGAGAAAACTCCCTTTACAGTAATCATCTGCCTTGAACATGTTATTCCATTGATTCTCTGTTCTGACATGTCATTTAAAGATATAATTAATCTATATTTAAAGGAACAGTAAACATTGTGTTCATGGTTGAACTAAGCATCTCAAGATGATTTTCTTAAGAGGGATCACCTGTAAACAAAAATTTCACCACATTAGGTTTTCTAGAATACCAGTTTCTGCAAGATTAAGAACTCATAATAATCATTATTCCCATTGTTGTTCCTGATGTATTTTTAATTTTCCCAAATGCATAAAAGCCTTAGTGTTGGAATAAGATGGCATGTTTTCTTCTAGTTTTCTTGGAGCCTCAGAAGGGCAAAGAGGACTGCACGTGAAGAATACATTGAATTTATACATGGCAAGTAAACCTCTTGTTGTGATTATAATTCTCTGGATTAGATTATCAAGGCTTAGTCCTACAGAAAAAAAACAATAACAAACCTTTGTATTTCAATGTGCAGATCAATGAGCTGTAGGAAGTCAATAAAGTGTTTGAGTGATATCCTGTGCAGATAGCAAATGTCAGGTATTCTTACCGTTATTAATCACTTCAAAAGATAAGTTAAACTAATTAGAGGTTTTTTCAGTACCATGATTTGGGTTTAGGTGCAGATATTGGATGTGATCTTTTATCAGCCACTAAAACTGTATTTATTCCTCGAAAGGCTGAATGACATACAGTAGCTAAGATGACAAAAATAATAGATAACACAGTAAACTTACAGTAAAAAAACAGAACATATCAGAAATACACAGCAGTTAAAACAACATTTAAAATGGCACAGGTTAAATTTTTTTTTGCTGAGACGGTTCATTGGAGTTGACAGTGTGTATTATCCAATTTTTCTCTGCATTGGGCAGCAATGTACTTTTGTGACAGGTTTGGCTTGGAGATCATGGTGTAGTTTTCTCAGCAGTAATGACTCATGATTTGTGGAAATAGTCTAACACTAGTGACCAACACTTTGGGCAAGAAAATGGATAATACCATAGCATTGTACTCATCGCATTATAATGTGGTTTTTCCCTGTAGAACTAATTTTGTTCTCAGTTGGCATTCTGGCTGGTTGCTGCACTGGGTTAGCAAATTCATTTATTTTGCAGAATGACCTCGACCTTACTACTTTACAATTTCATTGTTCCTATATTCCTTTCTGTTGTCTTGGACTTTGCACTGTTTCTGCCTGCATCAAAGTGTAAAATATCAATAACACATCAAACTGTTGTATGTGGGCAACATTATGGAAATTCCAGAGCCTTGGTAATTATTTTCACTGTGTTCTCAGGTGCAAACAATACTCTAATATTGTAATCATATAACTTCCTGAAAAAGTTGAATTTAAATAAGATCTGCCAATCAGCAATATCATACAATGATACAACCTATCTGTTTAACCCTGAGCTGACCTTCCAAGAATATTCGCCTTTACAAATATTGCCCACATCCACCTCAGTTACATCAATCGATTCCTCTCTGGCACCGTTCACCTGTTACTTAAACCCTCATTTAGACTTCTGTCATCACCCACCTCCAATATTTAAATATTCTTCTGCCTGACTTCCTATCTTGTCCACTGCATAAAATTGAGTTCATCCAAAAATCATCTGGCAGTTTCCCAACCTATTGCAAATTTCCACTTACCTATCAACTCTGTTCAGCTGTGGCTGAGTTGGTTACCCTTTTGCCTGAGTTACAAGGTTCCAGGTTTAAGCCACAGTTCAAAATTTGAGAACAGGAATCAAATCTGAGATTCTACTGCAGCATAAAGGGAGTGCTGCACTGTTAGAAATGCCGTATTTTTGATGACAGATTAAACTGAAAACCTGACTGCCTGGATGTAAAAGATTACATGGCATCATTTTGAAGAAGATCCCCAGTGTCCTGGCAATATTTATTCCTCAAACAATATCACAAAACTGATCATTTTTATGTTACTGTTTGGCTGTCACTATTTTTGTATTGGAACATTGACTACAGTTCAAAAATATGTAATTTAACTGTAGAATGCTTTGAGATGTCTGATGTTTTGGAAAAGCATTACTCAAACATAGCACACTCTTTTCCTTTTCCTTGGCATTAAAGCACTTTGACAGATCCAGTATTAAGTTCTACATAAATGCAAATCTTCCTTTATCTTTATGTTATTTTGTTGTATTATTGTTCCAATATGATTTAACAGCTATGTGCTCAGTCACATGCATAAATAAATACTCAGATAGCTACATCACTCACTACTGCAATACAGTCTGTGTATCAAACTACCAATATATCAGTCCACAGAATGGTGATCTGACAGACACATTTGTGAAACTCCAACATTCGAATTTAAAACTATGATTGTTTAGAACGTCTCAGAATAACAATACATAATAATTTCCATTGGCTATAAAGCTCTTTAAGAGGTGCACTTTAAGAAGCTATATATGTAAGATCTTGTTTGTGTTTTCGTCCTAGTAACTCCTTATCTACTAAAACCACAATTTTACAATAATCATTGTAATTCTCATGTCCAAATTCAATTATTACTATGCACCTCCTCCATCCATACAACCTGCTAAGAATAACACAGTACATTTCTCCAATTCTGGCTTCCTGTACATTCCTTGCTCCCTTTGCTCCATCAAACAATTGAAATAATTTTTATTCTTTCATGGATGTAGGTTTCACTGGCCAGACCACCATCTCTAATTAGATTTGAGAAGTTGATGGTAACCTGCTTTCTTGAATCTTTGTTGTCCCTAGGGTACAGGGACAATCATAGTGCTGCGAAGAAGGGAGGTCCAGGATTTTGACTGAGCAACCATGAGGGAATGGCGATATAGTTCCAAGTCAAGTTAGTATTGTCTTGGAGGGGTACCTGCAGATAGTGATATTACCATGTGTCTGCTACTGCTTCCTTTTGGTAGTAGAGGATGTGAGTTTGAACAGTGTTGTCAAAGAAGGCTGATTAAATATATATAACCAGGAGTTTTAGAACCTTTAGTGCATTTTGTAGATGGTGCATAGTATAACCTCTATGCATTGGTGGGTGAATGTTGAAAGTGGGAGATTGTTTCAAAATCAAGCAGGATGCTTTGTCCTGGGTAGTGCTGAAGTGCTTGCATATTGTTGGAGTTGTATCATCCAGCCAAATGGAGAATATTTCATCTCACTTTTGACTTGATTTCAGCAACCAGGAGATGAGTTACTCACTGCAGAATTCCTAACCTCTGACATGCTCTTGTAGAAGCACTATTTATATGGCTGGTCCAGTTCAGCTTCCAATGAATGGTATCTCCAGTGATGTTATTGAGGGGTGTTAAGTGATGGTAATGCCATTGAATGTCTTAGGGATCTTGCTGGAGATGGTCATCTCCTGGCACTTGTGCGGTGCGAATGTTACTTGCAACTAATCAATCCTAGCCTGGATGTTGGTGCATTTGGACATGACTGCTTCAGTATCTGAGAGGTCGCAAATTGTGCTGAACATTCTGCAGTCATCTACAAACATCCCAATTTAAGGATGAGACAGACAGATTTTTAATTAGTAATGGGATAATGGGTCATGGAAAGCAAGTGGAGACTGAGCTGGGATCAATTATCAGCTGTATTACCTACTCCTGTTCCTAGTTCTTATCTTCTTTTTAATGTTCTCCTTTCTAAAATATTCAATTTTCATGCAGTAACCTTCCATAGGCATCAGTTGCTGCCCAGTATAAAATAAGTAACATTCCTGTATGAACCGAAATGGAAGTCATTTGTTGCAATATTCTGTCACATGTAGGATCAAGGCTGAGCCTGATATTACAGACCAGGGCAGACTCCCCTCAAAACATTTCAGGAAAGTAGCCTGGACCCTAACTTTGCTCATTGTTTTAAGCAGGTGTAACACAAATATTCCAGGAGAAATGCAATTGGTCAAACCAAGTAGTTTTAAACAAAACAAAATTTATTTACAAGATTACCAAATGAAACAAAGACAAAAGGGAATAGAATACTGAATAACTTAACCTATCTGAAAACTCACCAGGCCATTCCAACTTAATGATGCTGTTCCAAATACTTGCAACAATCCCCAGAAACACCCCTTGGCACATAAGGTAAAATCAAACACAGGGTCTTACAGGAGAGATGTCGGAGGGAGAGGAAGATCAGCCTGAACCTGCTTCTTTGGGCTCCAGCAGCTATTAAAACTGTCTGACTGCTTTCAGTGAGTAGCCATACCGGAGAAAAGCTGAGCTGGGAGAACTGGCCACTCCCTTTTCACTATACAAATGTTTTTTTTTTAAAACTTGAAAGCCTTTTCCCTGAGTTAGTATCTGTTAGCTATAATCAAATTGGCCCTAAAACTCTTCAACCCCAGACTTTTCAGAACCTGTGCTTTTACGACCTCATGAAAAAAAAAGGACACCACAACCTTATTAAAGGAGCAACATCATCACAATAATCACTCATTCACAGACACACACTCACTGACACAAAGCCAGACACATCTGTATATATGCACAAACAAATCGTGAGTTGTAAATATGTCATCTTCTTACTTTCTTTATTTTGAATTATGGACCAATCTGGGGTAAGAAGGACTGCTTTAGACCAAAGGTTTTGGAATGAGTTGCTGCACTTTTAAAAACATTTTGCTGAACCTCTAATGAGCTGTTCAGTGGTGCCTTGTTCAAGCAGTAGGAAAATGTCTGGGATACCATGGTACATACACAGTAGATGTGTACACAGAGGAAGTTTACACTGAGACAGATTGCAGCTTGGTTTGTGAAATAAGGACCATTTGTGGAGGCGAGCATGACAGCAACTATTTGATGACTTCTGGGTAGGTAGACAGAGCATGTGTGAACAATACAGAACTAGAAAGCTCCTGATTGTAGAAGGACAAGATATCTTTCTCTAACCAAAAACCGAAAGAAAGCAAGCTATTCTCTCCTACAATTTGCTATAAGCTATTAGACAATAGACAATAGGTGCAGGAGTAGGCCATTCTGCCCTTCGAGCCTGCACCACCATTCAATATCATCATGGCTGATCATCCTTAATCAGTATCCTGTTCCTGCTTTAATCTCCATAACCCTTGATTCCACTATCCTTGAGAGCTCGATCCAACTCTTTCTTAAATGAATCCAGTCTGGGTGAAGAAGTTTCTCCTCATCTCTGTCCTAAATGGTCTACCCCGTATTTTTAAGCTGTGTCCTCTGGTTTGGCACTCACCCCTCTGTTTCCTGTCTCAAGAGTGTCCAATCCTTTAATAATCTTATATGTCTCAATCAGATCCCCTCTCAGTCTTCTAAACTTACGGGTATACAAGCCCAGTTGCTCCTGTCTTTCAGCGTAAGGCAGTCCCGCCATTCCAGAAATTGACCTCATGAACCTACTGTGCACTCCCTCAATAGCCAGAATGTCTTTCCTCACATTTGGAGACCAGAACTGCACACAATACTCCAGGTATGGTCTCACCAGGGCCCTGTACAGCTGCAGAAGAACCTCTTTGCTTCTATATTCAATCCCTCTTGTTATGAAGGCCAGCATGCTGTTAGCCTTCTTCACTGCCTGCTGTACCTGCATGCTTACCTTCATTGACTGGTGTACAAGAACACCCAGATCTCTCTGTACTGCCCCTTTACCTAAACTGATTCCATTTAGGTAGTAATCAGCCTTCCTGTTCTTGCCACCAAAGTGGATAACCATACATTTATCCACATTAAACTGCATCTGCCATGCATCTGACCACTCACCTAACCTGTCAGGTCACCCTGTAATCTCCTAACCTATTGCCACTCCTTCTGCCACTAGTTAGAGACAACAGTTTGTAGCAGGAAGGCTGAACAATTAATTTGTCAACTGCTTGCATTTTCAGCAAAAAAAACCCTGAAAGAGATCTAGAAATAAGGAGGTCAGAAGGATTTAGAAAAAGCAAAGTGGGCACCTCATTGAATCATGTGGAGTAGTGGTATTGAACTGTGTTTCCCCAGTATTTTCCTCCCACCTGTAACATCTATATTTGCCTTTTTTTTGTGTCTGCATGTGTGTATGGGTTTAGTTGTGAGAGAATAGCAGAGATATAAGTTAATAATTAATATTTTATTTTTGTGACATTAGAATTGATTTGTTTGTAATAAACAGTGAGTTTTGTTAAATGCAGGAACCTCATCAATGTTTTCTGTCAACCAGTTAAACTGAGGAACTTTGATTGAAATCCTTAACCCTGAGAGAAGTGGGGCTTCATTACCTGCAAGTAGATTGTGACAGAAACGTTTCCAATGGGTTTCTCTGAACAATCATTAGGAACTGTTTTTGACTTGTATAGCCCAATGTTATTGAATCCAATTGTACTGCCTCAATTACTCTGGCTGAATTCAACTAACTAAGCATGGATAAGAAATTCATGAAAGAAAAGCTGGGTTCAATCTCTGAAAAAAGAAAGATAAACAAGGTCAATTTAAATGTGTCTGAGTTGGAGGGCATTGTACTGCAATAGATTAATTCAATATATACGGGAAAGTAGTCACACATTAAATGATCTGTTCATTGGAATCATGTGTGATTTTGTTGATATGTAATCCAATAAAACCTTAATAAGACTAAACTAACAGTGAAAAGATGAACATTAGATAAAATTGTGGAAATTATTTCATTTAAAAACAGTTTCTTATTACGAAATGCTAACTCATTTATTCTTTTTGCCATGAATGGAATTGTTTCATGCGTGAGAGCAAAGAGTATCTGAGTAATAATCATACAGCTTCATTTCTGCCAAATCATTAGGTGCAATTTTACACTTTCTGCATGATAATTTACCATTAATGGTAACTTAAGCCATCCAGCTAAACACAAAATGTAATAATGCAAATTAAACAGTTTAACAACTGGAAATGAGCCAGTTGACCTTTGTAAATGAGTCTGACTTAATTTTTGCTGCTTGTAAATGCAGGGGAACAGGATATAAAACCAAAGTCAAATATAAGCTACATTTCAGAAAATTGTAGCTTCCTACATTAGTGAAACGCATCATTAAGGGAGAGAAAAAAAGAATGGTGACTTCAGATAGGCCCTGGTTTGCGTTGGCTCACATAGGCTCACATAAAAGGGCAAAAAAAAACAAAGTTAAAATTAAAAGAAGATCATAGCACAAACAACTATAAGCAATTGTATATAGATATAAACAGCAACTGTATATATATAAATCAGACACACATATATATAAATCATCCATTCTACTTCACAGGTGCAGACTCAATACTTAACATGTCTGGTCATTGTACTGTGTTAGTCAACAAAACAAATAGACTGCAGCATTACATTGCGTAATCTATATGTATTGAGGGGAGAGATGTGCTTATTGATTAACTTGACAGTCTTCTGGAACCATGATTTTGATATCAGCATGTGTGAAGGAGTAATTTTGGAATGATAATTAGATTTTGTTTGCATTATGAGTGTTTTACAATTGAAGGAAGCAAACATTGGAGCATAAGCTTGATTTTGGTTCAGGAGAATCAATAATTAATTTTTCTTCATTTAAGGGGGAAAGAAACCATAGATTGGAAAACAACTTTTGGTTTCAGTTCAGATAAACTGAAACAGCATTTTCTTCTGGAGAAAGGAATTAGTTCAGAACAGTTAGGGAATGTAAGTTGAAAATTCCAGATTAGAATTGGAAGCTAAGAACGTTTAAGCTCACCTGTGTGACTAACCAAGGAAAAGGCTATCCAACTCTCAAGACTGCAAATTGAAAGAAATAATTAAGTCAACCTCTGGTATTTGAACACTACAAAGGGGAGGTGATGGCCTAGTGGTCTTATCACTAGACTGTTAATCTAAACACCAAGGTAATGTTCTGGGGATCTGGGTTTGAATCCTGCCATGGCACTTGCTCGAATTTGAATTTAATAAAATTCTGGAATTAATAGTTTAATGCTGACCATTGATGATTGTCAGGAAAAAATACTGTTTAGTTCACTAGCGTCTTTTAGGGGCCCGCATTATACTCTAGACCCAGAGCAATGTGATTGGCTCTCAACTGCCCTCTGGGCAATCACAAATGGGCAATGCATGCTGGCCTAGCCAGCAACACCCTCATCTGCTAAATAATTATTTAAAAATTGTAAAGTGATGGGGTTGTGAATAGGTGGGATTTTATTTTATTGTGTATTTTGAATTCTTTCAATGCTGCCAGACCTGCTGAGCTTTTCCAGCAATTTCCATTTCTGATTCTGGTTTCCAGCATCCACAGTTTTTTTCAGTTTTTTAAATTCTTTAAGATTGCATTAAAGTGAATAGTTTATTTGTTCTATATTTTGTCTGTGTCAAAAACTTCAGTTTTATTTTTAAAACCAAATCTGCAGTATTGCATACTAGCATTTCAGTGAAAGATCTCCACATTAAAATAAAAACAAAATATGATCTATCAAGGAAAACTTCAGTCTGCAATCTGACTTGTCCAGCTGGAATTATAACTCAAACATAGATCATTTTCAACTTTAGCTGATACAACAAAATTCATAGGGTATTTCATCTATTTAATGTAAAACACCATTCAGTTATCTAGCTGGAATTTCTTCTGCACTGGTCCACCAATTTACAATTTTAGCTACTTTTGTTCATTCTTCTCATTATCAGACTCAATTCCCTGTCTTAATTATTATTGTGAGTACTTTCTTTGAGTCTCTTATTCCAGGTTATACTGTAAATTAATGATGGTGAATGCTTCAGCACCAGACTGTGGGGTATTCTGCACATAATCTTTCCTCAATTCTTATTGCTTCATTTCTGGGCACTAAATCTTTAGTCATATTTCAATGCAATGTTATATTTTTAACCCCTTCAATATAACACAGCATGTTTTGTAAGGCACATTGTCCAGATATATTGTGAAGTCCAGGTACATAACCTGACAAAATGTATGTAAAAAATTGCATTAATGGAAGATTTTGAAACTATGTTTATAGCCCATGTAAGGTAGTATATAAATGGGAAGATTAACATTTACAACATATATTTTCTAAATGACATGAAGTCTTTAAAAAAAGGTTTCTTAAGTTTTAAATAGAAATCTTTTAAATTTTTAAGTAATAAGTATCAAAAAAATCCTATGTAACACTGCTAAATGTGTGTTCTTTTGTAAGACGAAGTGTTTCCTTGTCGCTATTATTTTCAATTTAAGAGCTGAATTTACTATTGCTTTACCATGCAGTGTAAAATCTTAGGTTGAACCTTGTGTCAAGGAAATAAAAAGTAATAAATTTAGACCTTTATAGAGTCCACTTAGTAAATGAGGTTAACATACCAGAGCTTGCTACTTACAGTGTAACCCTAGATTCCAAAAAGATTTAGGGTAGTGGCTTACATCCTACTTTGTTGCACACCACTGAGAACAGAAACCACTTTCACAGAATAAGATACAGAGATGCTGTAAAGGCCAAAAGAATATTATTAAGTATCTTACGAAAACTGACACCCAGCATTAAAGCTCTGCATTAAAGACTATACCATGTATAACACAAGCAAACTACACATAATATGAGTTATGTGTATAGGCCGTGCTTTTAACCTAATTGATCATATTTTTCATTTGGATGTCCATGGAAGGGAAAGATTTAGTTTTTAATTCACCCAAAATAGATTACATTTCAAAATGTGGTGTCCCACTTCAATAGGACTGTGCAGATAATGAGGTGGAAAATTGACACCGGCTGGTTCAAGATCTCCAGCTCTTTTTGTGTTTGGAAGCACCACACTATCCCTGCTCTCTTCTATTCTAGCCTGTTCTTCTGAACAAGTAGCAAGGACAAATGCCTGAAGCTAACAGGTCTGGTATTTAAATATGCAAACTGGTGCTCACAGAACCACAAAGGTGTAGTGGCAAAGTGGCCTATCATATCTGCACTGGCTCTCTAAATGACTTTTACCCATATTTTTGCACATTGTTTCCATTTAAATAATCATCTAATTCCTTCTTGAATGCCTCAATTGAATCTGCTACCCACAGACTTTGGGGCTGTATATCCCAGACCCAAATCACTCATCATGTGAAAACGCATGTTTTCTCTTTTCACATTTGAATCTTTTGCAAATCACTTTAAATCGATGCCTTATTGTTCTTGACCCTTTTATAGGGGGAACTGTATTTATTCAATCCAATTCTCTCATGATTTTGAAGACTATTACCTCTTAGCACTCTTCTCTCCAGTCCAACCTCTCTAATCCATCCTCATAATTGAAGTTTTGAAAAGTGTGGTGCTAGAGAAGCGCAGCAGGCCAGGCAGCATCCGAGGAGCAGGAGAATCGACGTTTCGGGCATAAGCCCTTCTTCAGGAATGAGGCTGGTGTGCCAAGCGGACTGAGATAAAAGGTGGGGGTGGGAGGGGCGCTGGGAATACGATAGGTGGAAGGAGGTGAGGGTGAGGGTGAAAGGCCGGAGAGGGGGTGGGGGCGGAGAGGTCGGGAAGAAGACTGCAGGTCAAGAGGGCGGTGCTGAATAGGCTATCGGAGGCACAGCATCTCTTGATAGTTCCCATCCACAATGGTCACAAAATCCCTTATCACACTCACATTGGCAATCATAACAACTAGCAATGTAGTTCAAACAATTTAAAGAGGTGTCAGTTGTCAAGAGGTAAATAAGAAATGGAAAACAATGCTACTTTCCATGTCATGTCTATCTTAAAAGAAGTAGCTGATGCAGTTTATTTATCCAGGGATAAGTGAGACATAGAGAATGCTTTTTGGAAGCAAAGAGCATGCTGGATTTTGTCACAAGAAATAGTCAAGCAATCTTCCATAAAGTCAAGCATAGCAGCATCATCTTATTGGAACAAACAGGTTAACAACAAGTACAGAGAATGCTGGAGAAACTCAGCAAGTCTAGCAGAATCCATGAAGAGAGAAACAGAGGTAACATTTCAAGGCTTGTATGACTCTTCTGCAGGATTTTAGAATTAAGTAATGTCAGAGAATCACATTGAACACTTCTTAGTTAAAGTTACAAAACCTAAGACCAAGGCTTCCATCCTGTTTATGCTTTATCTCAGTCCGCTTGGCACACCAGCCTCATTCCTGAAGAAGGGCTTATGCCTGAAACGCTGATTCTCCTGCTCCTTGTATGCTGCCTGGCCTGCTGCGCTTTTCCAGCACCACACTTTTTAACTTTGGTCTCCAGCATCTGCAGTCCTCACTTCCTCCTCATAATTGAAGTTTGTCTTTCCTGGAACTGTTTTTGTGAATCTCTTCTTCATTCTCTCCAATGCATTCACATCCTTCCGATAGTGCGGCTGCCAGAATTGTTTACAATATTCTAGTTACTTTCAAGATGTATCTAATACAAGTTTAGTCTAACCTCTTTGATCTTGTGCTTTATGCCCATATTAATAAAGACCACAACACTGGATGCTTTATTATCTACTTTCTCCTGCTTTCCTAACAACCTCAATGGTATATGCATATATACGCCCTCTGCTCTTGCATCCCCTTTAGAATTCTATCCCTTATTTTATATTGTGGGCCTATGTTCTTCCTATTAAAATGCGTCACCTCACATCTCTCTACACTGAACTTCACCTCATACCTATCTGCCAACTATACTCCCTTGTCCATGTCCTTTTGTGGCTGTA
Organism: Chiloscyllium plagiosum; assembly: GCF_004010195.1. Classification (NCBI taxonomy): domain Eukaryota; kingdom Metazoa; phylum Chordata; class Chondrichthyes; order Orectolobiformes; family Hemiscylliidae; genus Chiloscyllium; species Chiloscyllium plagiosum. The sequence continues at coordinate 46,809,508 of NC_057726.1, forward strand.
CACTGACCACCTCACAGTTTACAGTGCTTCAGATTTTGTAACATCCACATGTTTTGAAATTGTACCCTGCAGACCGAGATCTGGAACACTAATATATATCAGGAAAAGTAATATTGACACCTGGGGAACTCCACTACAAATTTTTCCAGTCTTAAAATATTCACTCTGTTTCTTATTAGTCAGCCTATTTTGTATCCACATTGATAAAGTCCCATTCATTCCATGAACTATGTCTTTTCTCACAAGTCTGTTGTGTGACATTTTACCAAATGCTTCCTGGAAGTCCATGTCACCACATCAACAGCATTACCTTAGTTGATTCTTTCTGGTAACTTTAAGAAATGCCAGCAATTTAATTAAACATCAATTCCCCTTTACCAATTCATGCCAAATCTTCCTAATCAATCCACTTTTTTCTGAGTGAAATACTAAGTCTATCCAAAATAGTTGCTTCTACAAACTTATAATGTTGGCAGTTCTGCAGTCTTCTGGCACTTCCCTTGACTCGAAGGAAGACTGAAAGATTGTGGCCAGTGTCCCTAAACTTTCCAGTCTGACTTTCTTCGATATCCTTGAATGCATCTCATCCGGCCCAGGTGTCTTGACAATTTTAAGTACAAACAGACTAGCCAACTCTTCCTCCTTAATAATTTTGAACCTTTCCAGTGACAAATTTCATTTTCTGTCACCATAGCCAGGGTAGTATCTGCCTACTTGTGGCACAATGATTTCCATCTCTCCATTACTTTCCCCTGTTTTAGATTTGTGTACTTTTCCTCCAATGGGCCAGGTGTTCCATGGCTGTCTTCTGCAAGAGCAAACCATCTTCATAATCAGCTGCTGCAGTCTCTTGTGAGAAGGTGAGGACTGCAGATGCTGGAGATCAGAGCTGAAAATGTGTTGCTGGAAAAGCGCAGCAGGTCAGGCAGCATCCAAGGATGCTTTCCTCATTCCTGAAGAAGGGCTCATGCCCGAAACATCGATTCTCCTGCTCCTTGGATGCTGCCTGACCTGCTGCGCTTTTCCAGCAACACCTTTTCAGCTGCAGTCTCTTGGTCAACATCTGTCAGGATTTGTAGAATAAACAGTGCAGGGAATCAAGAAGTTACAGCAACAGCAACCTTTATTAATATTGTAACTTTAACATGTTGTAACATCTCCAAAGCACTCCTCAGGTGCATTACAAAACAAATTATGGCACTGAGCCACATAAGGAGATGTTAGATCAGATGACCAAAAGATTGGTCAAAGAAGTAGGTTGTTAGGAGTGTCTTGAATGGGGAATGCAAGGTAGACAGTCAGAGAGATATTGGGAAGATATGTCAGTGCTTGCTGTAAGTGCAACCGAAGAAAAGGCCTCTAGTGGTGTAACAAGTAAAATTGGCAATGTGCATGAGGCGGCATTTACAGATGCATGAGAGTTGTGAGACTGGTAGAGATCACAGAGATTGGGGCAGATAAAACCATGGAGGGCTTCACAAACAAAGATGAGAATTTTTAAATCAAGACCCTGTTTGACCAGGTGACAATATAGGTCAGCAGGTACATTGGTCATGGAGGACAGGACATGCTGGGACTTAAAACATGGGTCGCAACATTTAGATAAAAGGTTTCTATCTTGAGCATGAATTACAGGATATGAAACATCTTGTACAAATACTTTGAGGATGAGAAACATAGTGTCATCTGATCCACCTGACTACATTGCCCTATGTATTGCTGAAAGAAACAGCCACTTTCTCAGTACTCTACTTTAAAATGATGATATAGACCAGAAGTGGCAGCTACACAAGCATTCAAACACCTTCCTCTACTTCATGAAAGATGCAGGCAATTCTCTCTGTTCAATGTGGAAGAACTAAGTGAAAGTCTGTGGATCTTCTGGCATCATAGAGCCATAGAGATGTACAGCATGGAAACAGACCCTTTGCTCCAACCCATCCATATATTGAGGTCATGGTATAGGATAACATCTTGAAGGGAGATGGGACCTCTCTAATTCCATGAGTTGGAGGTGCTGGTGTTGGACTGGGTTTATAAAGTTAAAAATCACACAACGACAGGTTATAGTCCAACAGATTTATTTAGAAGCACTAGCTTTTGGAGCTAACCGTGAAGGAGCAGCACTCCGAAAGCCACTGCTTCCAAATAAACCTGTTGGACTATAACCTGATGTGTGATTTTTAACTTCACAAAAGCATGTCTTCCTGCATGTGGTATCTCTTTCCTGGGATTTCAATTATAACTGCATTCTGTTCTCAAAAACTTGAGCCAGTGACACTTCCAAATTTTTTCTTAAAGATTAGATACTCACTCTTCCCCTGATACAATCTTTCCTAGTCAACTCTTTAGCTGCATGCTGCTCTTTAAATAAAGACATTCTTCCCTCCCTACATTTTCTCTCTCTTGCTTGTCTGGATATCCTGAATACTAGTTCGATATCCTTTTCCAGATACGTTATGGAAATGAGCTAATTCTGGGTTTTCTGTTGAGGTCACAAACTCCAGATTAAAGGTGGGATGTAGGCATAATTCTGGAATTTTAGCGTCATTGTTTCTAAGAAATTGTAGGACGTATCCTCATTGTGCATGTGTGGATAGAGTGGCAATCAAACTGCTCACATATATTTGCCTAAAATTCATTTATCATGGAGTTGATTTAAAACTAAACTTGAGAGGTTGGGATGGGAAACAATCACGGACCAGGAATGATTTTGTGCTATCTGAGTTTTATTTTTTGTTGAAAATTGAATCTAAATGCATATTTGCGATTTTTATTTTGTATAGGATGTATTAATTGTTCTGTCAGTTACACTTGATCACCTTTACCTTAGGTTAGGAGGAAATGAACCAAATATGATCTTTACAATTTGTATTAAGGGTTGCCTCAAAGTTAATTAATGCAGCGTATGGACTTTAATGTTCCTATATTCGTAATGCTCAATGATTAGCATTAAGTTTCTTATGTGAAATGGACTTAAGTTGCTGGGTTTTAAATAGGAATCCTTATGAAGAGTTGGATTTGAGAGCTTTATTTGGAAGGTCAATGGCTAACATAATTCTTGATAATTTATTGCGATCTCTGAAGCACGTGTGTGCGAAATTCACACCAAATATGCCTTAGTAGATATCAACTAAACAGAGCTTTCCACCAAATACAAAGATGTGAAACCTCTCAGGTGTCTCTTCAGGTGATATAGGGGTTATCAAATAATTACCTTACGGCTGTAAACTTTCCTCCTTTAAAGATGTTCTTCTGTGCTTTGTGAAAGCTTATGCGCAGCACAAGGATCAGGAATGGTGAAAACTTCAGATGTAATGTATTATTCAATAAACAAATGCTTCTTCAATTTTGTTTTAATAAATGAAGAATGATGGGGGTTTCACAAACATTTTTAACTGTATATATAGGAAATAAAGGTGTATTGATAAAATTTTTGTTAACTAGCTTTGGTAATGCTAAAACTCGTTTATTGGAATAAGTAATGGGATGGCAGAAATGTGATGCATTTTCTATTATTTTCCATTGCAGCAAGATTCTGAAAATTAGTTGACACACAATGGCTTTCTGAATTTACACAGCAAATTGTGTCATCAGCAGATTGTGGAAACTAATAGTGCATTTATTTAACATTCTTAATTTTATTTAAAGTGTCTCTTGGATTATTTTAAAAAGCATTGTTCATTTGCACAAAGTATGGATTAGCTGATATTAGAAGGATTGCTATGTCTTGGAGTTTGTTTGATTGCCTTCAGGAATCTGAAAGGAACTTCTCAATGATTTTCTTAAACTGGCCATGTTTATTACACTATTTTCTTTCACTTTCCTAGGAGATGGAGAGATTGTGGAGGATGAGTGCTAAGTTAATTGTATATGTTGCTGCACTCCATCCAGATTGGTTAGTCTGGATGAATCTTATACTCTCATCCTATCCTTCCCCACCCACTATTATGGTCTTGTAAAAATACTACATAAAATTGGAAAATATGATCTCACATTGTCCTTGCTAAACCAACATAATGTACCATTTTGTTTTAAAGGTTGTACAAGATTATCTTCAAATCATAATACTCATTTGATTGTATAAAAGGCAGTCCCCAACTTGAATGTCTGATTTGTATGTTTGACTTACTTATACTCATACATATGAACAAGATCCCATATAGTGGCATATCGATATTAATCTTAAAACTCCAACATGAAAACCATTTGCTTATACTTACAAAAGAATATTTTATATTGTACTGTATTATATTCTGACTTGTGTATAAATTGAGTTGCAAATGTATTTAGGAATGGAACCCATTCGTAACCTGGGGACAGTCTGTACTTGCTTCCTATATGCATGGCTTTTTAACAATAGTGCCTATATGAAATTTATAACAGTGTGTTAACCATTCAAAGGTAAGCTTTGCTGATTATGCATTCTTACTCAAGTATATCTTTTAAACTAGCAAAGAAATTGCTATATTGGAATAAAATGCAAGATTTATCATCTCATTGGGGCTCAAGGTGAAACAGGACATGCCTATGAGTAGTTCATGTTCTAATCTTCTCAGTGCATGAGGAGAATTAACATATAATTTTGTCCTACTCGTGATTTTATTTATTTAGATCTCAAAAGTTCTGCCTTCTAAGTGGCATAATCATTAGAGATTAAGTTAAGTTTTCACTTTCACCATTGATCAGAAGTCTGATGGAGCATTTTTCCCATCCATTGTAGTCCACCTCTATCATCTATGATGAATTGACATGTATTGGTTATATACAAGGTACCACCAGTTTCATTAAAACAACAGCCAGAGTTCCAGAATGTAACATGCAAACATTTAAATAATATAATCTTTATATGCGTGGATATACTTTAAGGCATTGTGGCTTAATCTCATTTGGATATTACAGATTTCATGGACAATTTGAAAAAGAGGAGAGACAGATATGTTTTCATCAACTAAATAATGGCTGATTATTTGGACACTTATTATCATTTGAGGGAATCTACTGTGCACAAACAGGCTGCTCTGTTTCCTTACATAAAAGTTACTTTGCTTCACAAGTACTTCCTCAATAAGAAGTACTCAGGATGCCCTGCAGACTATAAAATCATATCATTTATAATATAATTGTCTATGAACTGTATGAATACATTTTCTTTCTTTTTCACTTTGAGAACTAATCCTCACAAATCAGTGCAGTCCTTCTGCCAGCCTGACAGTCTTGTATCTAAATCGATCCATCCACAATGAAGAAATGGTCATATATGTCAATAACAGCATGCTGTGGGACTTAGAGAGGTGAATTCAGAGATGGTAGCTCTTCCTGGTGGTAGACATGCAAGATGCTGCTAAAGTAGGTTTGATGAACTGCTCCATGTGCTGGATAGGTAATGTGTATTACTGCTGCAGTGGGCCAGCAGCAGAGTAGGACAAACATTGAAAGCAATGGCGGAGGCACTGGTCAAGTAGAATGCTTTCTCGTAAACAGTATTAAATTCTTGCTGCAAATTTCACTTGCACATTGGTAATTCTTAGCAGGATATGTGCCACTTTGGTCCAAAATGTTGTTTGTGATGCGCACACATCTTACTGATTTAGGCTGCACAACTTACTAATTTGGTAAGTTGCTAGAGTGGACAGTTGGACCTTACAATGCAATTGGAGGAGTAAACAGGTTATCATTTCACACAACATATGACGCTAAAGAAAGCAGTCATCCACTTGCTCCACATCATCCCTGTCTGCCTCAGCAATTCAAGTAATCCATCAGATGATAGTTTTTTGGAGGTTGTTGGACTGTTGTGATACTCTACAAGTCTATTTGAACTTTGTTATGTGGTTTTATATTCACATCCATGTGTGTGTCTTCATGACAGATTGGTACATGAGAATTCAAGGTCAAAAGCTGTTTTCAGTCTTGGGTTTCTTTGTAACACTATTATTGCATATCACATTTTAAGACTAAATAATACAATATGTGGTATTCAGAGATTTATCAAGCTCTAATCTATTATATTATTGAAAGACAATTCAATAAACTATGCTGTTGAATGTAATGCAAGTGTTTCTCGACTGTGACTGCGTGATCTATGTCACATGTGCCGCAGAATCAAACAGTTCTGTCTGAATGATCACCCGCCTTGCCCATTCAATTTCCCACTGAAGTCCTTAAACCTATTCTATCCTTTAGTTCATCCTCTGTCACTCGAACTCAACCATGCAGCCATCAGCTCAGATACAAATTAGAGGTTAGTGAAGAGGTAGGATTTGCATATGATTAAGACAGTGAGTGCGATTGGCCAAAAGACAAAGAACAACTAAAGAAACGATAGAATAGATTCCAGCTTGCTGTATGGTCATCATACGTTCTACTTCTTGCATTTCTTGCTTCTGTTTGGTCAGGTACAGGTTTTAACTCTTTGAAGGATAAAAGCACAAAGGTAGGATTGAATAAGTGGAGAGTCAAAAGCAAAAGGTGGATGTTTGCACCATTGGCATCCTGTAAATTAGAAGAGATTGTGAGATAAGTGGAAAACAAGAAGAGAGAAATAGTATAATACATGAGCATATTGTCACATTTCTATGCTTTCAGTACTGTCATTGGTCATCACCTCAGTCACAGCTGCTCCAATAATGGTCAAAATAATTTTCTTCTCTGGAATGAAGACATACTGTTCTTTCCTGCAACAGTTGGCTGCCATTGACTATGGTTGTGGCCCACGTTTTTCTCAAGAGTGGGAGAGAATGGTGTTAATGAGTGTGCTGCAATGTGTTTGGATGCTGTGCCTATCATGGTTAAATGGCTGGCAATACATGCAAGCTGGGAAATGTGGTTGTAAGACTTGCATTAATATCAACTACATGGGGGTTCTGTGAAGCTATCAGTGTGAGTTAAGTTGTGACTGATAATTTTGATGACAGGTTAACGAAGCAGGATTGGTGAAGTGAACAGGGTGTGAGACTATTGGTACCATTGATGGATTATGGCATTTATAGATATGTTGATTGATCTTGACCACACATGTGAAATTATTGAACTGCATCCAGTTCCTCAGGGCCATAAACCTGGCAATAACTGCAACAGCTAAATGGTGCAGGTTAGTTTCAATTCATGTGAGTCTCCTATAATTTTGCACTCCCTGCTACTCAGCAGTACTCTGACTAATCACGTAAATGAACAGATAGCACAAAGTTTGGAACAAATCAACACAGGGTTAATCATGGAAAGTGAGCCCAAAATCTGTTTTCAGGGACGCTTCAACATTATCTCCACCTTGACTTTGGTATAGTTGGATGAATTTGTGGAGTGGTGAGAATTCCATCATAGACTTCTCTTGAGCCTTGTTGATGAAGGAAAGCCATGGAGATTCACATGCTATACCATTCTTCACAGTCTACTCAACATCTTTCCTAGTCTTGTAATTACATTGTTGACACGACTGGACCAACAAACGTTTTGAACAGTGGCATGCTCCATGTTATAGAGTCATAGAGATGTACAGCATGGAAACAGACCTTTCGGTCCAACCCGTCCATGCCAACCAGATATTCCAACCCAATTTAGTCCCACCTGCCAGCACCCGGCCCATATCCCTCCAAAATGTTGGTGGTAAGGAGTCAGTGATATTGATGATGTTCAGCTTAGGGTGATGGGATTGGTGGTTGCTCTTCTATTATTGATGATTGTTATTGTTGGATGCTTAAGTGATACAAATGTTATCCCTCACTTATCAACTCAAATTCTGGATGTTATCGAGGTCCTATTACTATTGGCTAACAGGAGTTGCCTCATTCTGCCCCTTTTCCAGCAACCTCTCAACCCATCAGTCAACATATTTAGCATTTACTGATAAAACTGTTTTACATTCATTCATTCATTTCCTTTAGATCAAATATTTAGCTTATAACTTGCATTTTTCTCAGTGCACTGACAAATCACCACAGTCTGACCTCCTCTTGTTCTTTTGGTTTGGTGAGAAAATGCTTCTTTCCTGCGTTTGATCAATTGAATAAAATCCATTTGGTGACAAACAAAAGTCATCTTTAACCACACTCAGTTCATGTTTTCTTCAAGTTAGATAGAGAGAGGGAAATCAAAGTAGAAGGGTGGCAACAAAAACAACGAAAACCACATAAAACTAAATAGATTGTGCTTTAAAAAGTCCCATAATTCCACAACTGTTCTCAAGTTTATTAAATAAGTTGGAGATTTAATAATATAGTCACATGAGGCATGATTGTAAGTTTTGCAAAGTGCCTTGTAGTATACATTAAATGTACTTTGAACTGGATTGCATTGCTTCGCATGTCTCAACCTATGTCTTGTTGGAGTTCTGGGAAGTTGCATTAAAGAGTCCAATCCCTCTGCATTCTTGCTTAACAGTTTTATTTTGTCTCCATCTTTTAGCTATGGGTTTTGTTTAATTTAAAATGAAAACTGTTTGTGGTCCAATTGTTCAGTTACAACTCTAAGACCTTTGTCTCATCAAATATCGGCTGTCCCTATCAATGCTGATTGTTGCTGGAAACCATTTTAGATACCTTGTGTCTGTATTCATTATCACTGGCACTATCAACGTTAATACAATTGCTTTGTTCTTTTCTGGTGCCAACCCGGATATACTATTTCATCAGTAACTACAGCAAATTGCAGTTTCCACTGGCACAAGTTATATACAAAAGGGAGCTCCCATATTTATGTTTCATCGAGTTCATAAGAGGCAATGATGTTGACAACTACATCAGCACCTAACTGATGAACCTCGTGTGATGTCATTCCTCCAGGTAATTCCAATATGAATTTTGTTATTGAAATACTATTTCTTGTAAAACTACTTATTAAGCTTGAAAGTCTATGTGCAAGAATGTTACACCCAAACAGTACTCTCGTACTGTAACTGCTACTTGCAATTAAAACACTTGATGCAGTTACACCGATTGTTGTGATTAATCAAGAATATTACAATTCATAGTATAAGCTCATATTTGGCTAGAGTTGTGAAGTATTGTAAATATTAATGTTTGATTTGCAGTAGCCTGGTCCTGTTGCAAAAGTGAGTTGCAATTTGGTATGATGTAAAACAAAATCACTGTTCCTCTGCCCTGTTTAAGAAGTATGCTTTTTTTGAGGCCAGGATATTCCAGTTAAGTAGTCTATGATAAAAGTATTTAAATAATATTCCATCACTCTGCCCGTTATTATTGTAGTCATGCATATTGTCTGGATGTACACGATGACATTTTGTGCTACAATTATGAAGTTTATAACATTATTTTCTGGATTGTATCTTTAAACATAACATTATAAAGAGGGGGTCATGTGGCTAATCCAAATCCAGCCTCACAACAAGCCTAGTTTAGCCGGGAGGCTGGCTAAGCAAGGAAGGTGCAAAGTCCCCACAATTGACGATAATGGGCAAGAGTTGCTGTGTTAACTATAAATAGACTTACCAGCTCCAAGCTTTTGGGACTGAAGGAAAGAAAGAAAGGAAAAGAGCAGCAGGTGGTGTGGTCAGCCGAGAGAAGAGGCTGCCAATTCATTTTAGACAACCAAAACCAGATTCAGGAAGGAATGATGTCCACTCAAAGAGGTGTATGCTGCAGCCATCTATGGAACCCAGGAAATTCAGCCTAAAATGATTGTGGGGTAGAAGAAGTATCAGAACAGTCTTCATTGTTGGTCATGGACTTGGGATTTTTTTTTTGAGAACTGATGGCATGGCCACACAATGTTACCACTTGGAACACACGAACCTATCGAAAGCTGAAAGTAACTGTGACCTGTTTGCTCGAAGGACTGCAATATTTTGGAGTGTGATGTTCGACAAGTGTAAACAAGAATGCTTCTTTCTATAGTTTAAGTTATAAATTGCTGACAAAACAATGTTTAATGCTAATTTTAATAGGATGATTTAAAAAAAACTATCGAGCTGTAACCCTTAATATTTGCTTGCATCCATTATTTCCATTTACAGAGTTATTAATCTTTGCATGGACTATTTGGATTAGATTGCTAAAGTATACCTGTATGTAACTTTCAAATTACTGTGAAGTTTTATCTCCAGGAGCAAAGTAAATTGACCATTAATTAAATTTTACTTTTCTTTAAATGTATTCAAAAGTAGTTCAAGAAATGGTAAATGGCTGAATACATGTCCAGTACACTCATGTTGCTGAAATTTTGATAAGTAATGATCCAATTAAAACTGTGTTCTAACAGCTCAGCTTATTCAGCACTACGTGTCCTGATGTATGGCAACACAGATCTCTTTGTTATATTGTATAATGTGAATTGTTAATGTTACCCGGGAAGGTGCCTTTTGAAGCTGTTCTAGGGTTGTCAATTCTGACTGGATAGATTCCTAGAGGTTCCACTACATGACTTGTTGCCTGTAACTGTCCCAATCCCAAATTCCCACCACTGGCCTTCTGATACATCCATCCTCAGGGTCCTGTGTCTTCCCAAACCAAATGGACTTTTCATCAAATAATTGGATGATCCTTGACAGTTTGCCAATAATCTTTCCCCATGCCTAATGTTATTTTGATAACAAATGCTTATGTGTTCATAGAAATATTCAAAAAATTTTACTTTTCAAAAAAAAAGCAAAATTAATTTTCCCCTGTTTATTTGCAGCATTGTACTGCAGATGAATATTTAATTCCTAAAGATTCCAAGACAATCCTAGAGGGTTGCCAACTTAATCTGTTACTTAAATCTATCACATTGGAACACTATAATGCAGAATGCTAGGATATTGTTTCCCCTCTGTTTTTAAGCATCACGTAGACCATAATGATCACAAAGAAGGATTTTTATTGAAATAATAGAATTTACTGGTAGATTGCATGACTCTTGTGTAGCTCTTTGTTCTTAGTTGTAGATTACTTTTGGAAGAAACCTGTGAATCAGCCTCTTCTAATGTTCTTAGCAAGGAATCAAAGGTGAGTTGATGAGGCTTAAAGATTTTCAGGAATATAAAATGAATGAGCACTACCTTTCATAAAGTCTAATTCTTTAGTATCAGTTCACTGCCCTAAGCCATCTTATAGTGATTTTTAATGACACAATTTCCTGAAATGTAATACAGAAGTAAGGTGTGGCTGAATAGACAGGGAAGATATTGCCTCATAAAACCTATGACCAAAGACTAGAAAAAAAATTACATTAAAAATAGTTTCATTAATTTACTGAATACTCCTATTGTTATTATTATGGTCATTTTTATTATTTTTCAAGACAGCCATAAGAAAGATGAGCTTGTGGACTGGGAGATCTGACATGTTGTATGTTGAAATTGTTCTGAGCAGTAGCACAAAATTTCAATGGAATAAATGATTGGTTAATGTAAAGTGGGACACTCAGTAGTTGTTGCCTATTTTGCTCCTTTTCTGAAGACCCATCTAATTGCCCAATGCGTCTGCAGCTGCCAGGTTTCCATTGGCTTTGATCTTTAACATTGTTTAATACTCATCAGTAAAAAGTCAATTATAAATTCAAATTTACATAACAATAATTCCTATCTATATATTTGAACTTGACAGTACACAAAAGATAACTGTGGAGGTGATTATTCATATATGTTTCTGACAAAATTTACAAACAGACTCACAGTTCCTGCACAACAACTTATTAAACTTTCAGGATGTTTTTGACAATTCAAAGTGTACAGATTATAAAAAGATTCATTTACTGAATAATCAGTGACTATTTATTCCTCTTCAGTCACACTTTTCATAAATCCACACCCACGATTCAGAAAGGTAAAATGTACTTATTAGATTAAAATGTAGCACTAAATGCATATTTTATGGGAGATATTATGAATACCCATTGACCAGTGCCGTTTTTTTGACCTTAGTTGCATTTCTGAATGACCTTTATTGAACTACCTACTTCCACCTCCTGTAGCACTCATCAGATTTCTTTTTAGAGATCAAAAATCCATAAAAATCAATTTAAATCAGTTCTGATTTGTTCAAAAATTGCACTGAATCAATTTTACACTGGACTGGTCCACATGATAGAAATAGATTTAAGTATAGGCATTCCAAAGATGTGAAGTCGACATAGAAAGAATGCAGCAAAAAAGAGGCTGAATGCACCAAGATAAAAGAAATCTGAGGCAGGATAAAGGCTGCCACACGCAAAAGTAGAAAGTGATTCAGAGCAAAGATATTGTTAAGAATAATATGCACCTGGAATAAATTCCTAATGATTTATCTAAACCAGTTTGACCTCTCTTTACTCTGTATGGAATCACTATCAGAAATTGTGGCATTGACTGACCCTAAGTATTCACCGACATTAATCATGGGCCTTTCTACTTTTTAGTACACAAAATGAAAGACACTTTCCTTCCAAGGTATTGATCAAAAAGTTAAATGTTTATCCCAGGTATCTTCACATCAAAGCACATTAATCAACTGGCACTCATTATCAACACCAGTTGGAAAATATGCAAATTTGATTGTGCCACAGATAAGGAAGTGTGCTAATGTTTTTTGGGATGTGCCTTGTAGTTATAACAGTTTTAGCTGTGATAACACACTTTATTAGGGAAGGTTTTCACCACATATTAAAAGACTTTGGATGAAGCTCTTGTTTCTTTTTAGATAATGTAAGAAAATGATATTACATTCTCGAGCATTGGAAATATGTTCCACAAGCCAATTGTTGCGAAATACCATAAGCATAAAAATCACAATGTAATAAGAAAGCGAGGACATATGCTATTACCTGAAAAAGAATCAGGAGCTTTCTGTAATATTATTTTCCTTATCAATACTGCCAAAAATAAACAGCTTATCATGGGATCTTGGCATTCTTGTAAATCAAGTATCATCACAGTTATCACACAACATAAGGCATTACAAGAGGTCATCTAGTGCAGGGGGGGTCACATCTCTGTCTTTGAGCTAGAAGTTACAAGTTCAGTTTCTACTCTAGGATCTGTTAGCCAAAGATGGCATGTTCATAATATGGCCCAGTAGGTTGAGTATTATCTCACAGATAGTTCCAACCTATGCCAGTAAAAGCAGGGGAGATTCCTGGTCTGTTTTGTGATGGAAAAAGAATTAGAGCTTCTATTATCACCATCCAAAACTCCAGGCTATAACAGGCAGGTAAAAGTGTGGTTGTCACAGCAACTTGGATTCTTTCGCAGGCTGGCTGGCCAGATGATGCGTATGGACAAGATAGGTGCCAGAATAAGGGAGTTTTATTCTGGCAGAGTGGATTTGGTACTTGAACCCTTTCCCTATCTGCGTGGAAGGCTTAGCACTATCGGGTGGATAACGAAGAAGAGACATTACTCTTCAAAACGAAAGTAAGTTGCTGCAAAATATTTTGGTGTACTGAAGGAAAAAGGGTAGTTCTTCTTTTCTCAGGTTTCAGGCAAAGCAAAATGGCCACTTGATTCATTAAATTTTAATTCGTTATAGCAACTTAATCCTTTTAATCCAGGTGGCAGCCTTTGCAATGAAGGGTTTTTTTTTGAAAACCATCACCTTTCCTGCTTCCTTAATTTCCTAAGATCAGACTCAAAATATTAACTCTGTTTCTCTCTCCACTGATGGTCTCAGACCGACAAAGTTTCTTTTGCATTTTTTATTTTTATTTTATTCAAGGATGTTGTGCTGTACATCCAAGTGAAAGGGAGAGGAAAGGTTTTCACCAGCACTGTATAACAAGTCGCAAGGTGAAGATGGGAATGTCAGAGGGAGTGAGATTATCTGGAGCCTTTTTTGCTGATAGTGATCAGTTGTCTGTGGTTGACACAGGTTAAAATACAGTGCTAATACATTGCTGAGCCCCTGCTAGGAAGGGTGCCGAAAATTAAGCCTGACTCTTCTTGGAGTCACCGTGTGTGAAATATGACACTTTTATCATTAGAATGGTTAATGCCTGACTGTGACCACATCTTATTTTTATTTCATGGGATGTAGACAGCACTGACTGGGCCAGCATTTAGAGTCATAGAGATGTACAGCATGCAAACAGACCCTTCGGTCCAATCTGACCAGATATCACAACGCAATCTAGTCCCACCTGTCAGCACCCGGCCCATATCCCTCCAAACCCTTCCTATTCATATACCCATCCAAATGCCTCTTAAATG
>NC_057726.1:46824426-46866769 GCF_004010195.1 Chiloscyllium plagiosum
CCATCTGCCACTTCTCAGCCCATTGGCCCATCTGGTCCAGATCCTGTTATAATCTGAGGAAACCCTCTTTGCTATCCACTACACCTCCAATTTTGGTGTCATCTGCAAACTTACTTAACTGTACCTCTTATGTTCGCATCCAAATCATTTATGTAAATGACAAAAAGTAGAGGGCCTAGCACCGATCCTTGTGGCACTCCACTGGTCACAGACCTCCAGTCTGAAAAACAACCCTCCAACACCACCCTCTGTCTTCTACCTTTGAGCCAGTTCTGTATCCAAATGGCTAGTTCACCCTGCATTCCTTGAGATCCAACCTTGCTAATCAGTCTCCCATGGGGAACCTTGTTGAACACCTTACTGAAGTCCAAATAGATCGCATCTACTCTTCTGCCCTCATCAATCTTCTTTGTTACTTCTTCAAAAAACTCAATCAAGTTTGTGAGACCTGATTTCCCACGCACAAAGCCATGTTGACTGTCCCTAATCAGTCCTTGCCTTTCCAAATACATGTACATCCTGTCCCTCAGGATTCTCTCCAACAACTTGCCCACCACGGAGGTCAGGCTCACCGGTCTATAGTTCCCTGGCTTGTCTTTACCGCCCTTCTTAAACAGTGGCACCATATTTGCCAACCTCCAGTCTTCTGGCACCTCACCTGTAACTATCGATGATACAAATATTTCAGCAAGAGGCCGAGCAATCACTTCTCTAGCTTCCCACAGAGTTCTCGGGTACACCTGATCAGGTCCTGGGGATTTATCCACTTTTAACCATTTCAAGACATCCAGCACTTCCTCCTCTGTAATCTGGACATTTTGCAAGATGTCACCATCTATTTCCCTACAGTCTATATCTTCCACATCTTTTTCCACAGTAAATACTGATGCAACATATTCATTTAGTATCATTTGTGGGCGGCACGGTGGCACAGTGGTTAGCACTGCTGCCTCACAGCGCCAGAGACCCGGGTTCAATTCCCGCCTCAGGCGACTGACTGTGTGGAGTTTGCACGTTCTCCCTGTGTCTGCGTGGGTTTCCTTCGGGTGCACCGGTTTCCTCCCACTGTCCAAAGATGTGCAGGTCAGGTGAATTGGCCATGCTAAATTGCCCGTAGTGTTAGGTAAGGGGTAAATGTAGGGGCATGGGTGGGTGGCGGGTCGGTGTGGACTTGTTGGGCCAAAGGGCCTGTTTCCACGCTGTAATATAATGTAATGTAATGTAATCTAATCTAATCTAATCTAATCTCCCCCATTTTCTGTGGCTCCACACAAAGGCCGCTTTGCTGATCTTTGAGGGATCCTATTCTCTCCCTAGTTACCCTTTTGTCCTCAATATATTTGTAAAAACCCTTTGGATTTTCCTTAATTCTATTTGCCAAAGCTATCTCATGTCCCCGTTTTGCCCTCCTGATTTCCCTCTTAAATATACTCCTACTTTCTTTATACTCTTCTAAGGATTCACTCGATCTATCCTGTCTATACCTGACATATGCTTCCTTCTTTTTCTTAACCAATGTATTGAGGTACAGCAAAAACTGTTATATTACGAGCTTTACAGGTTGATCCAACTATACAAGTGCGTCACTGGTAGATGGCACTAAACGTGACAAAGGATAAAATGTATTGGGACGGGATTTCAATATTTACCACCAAGAATAGCTCAGCGGCAACACTACTGTTGGAGCTGATTAGGTGTTAAAGAACATAACTGGGTCTGCCGCAAGCGATGAGGGAACCAACAAGAGGGAAAAACATACTTGACCTCATCCTTACCAATCTGCTGACTGCAGACGCAGCCACCCATGACAGTATCACTAAGAGCGACCACCGCACAGCCCTTGTGGAGACAAAGTCCTGCCTTCACATTGAGAATACCTTCTAGCAAATTGTGTGCTATATAGGACAGACTTTGAACAGATCTAGCAACTTAAGACCTGGACATTCACGAAGCACTGTGGGCCATCCACAGCAGCAAAATTGTACTCCCACATGATCTGCATTCTTATGAACTGGTATGTCCCCAACTTAGCCATTGCCATCACGCCAGGGGATCAACTCTGGTTCAATGGAGAGTGTAGGAGGGCATGCCAAGAGTAACACCAGGCATATCCAAAATATTAACCTGATGAAGCTACCAAACAGGACTAGTTGCATGCCATTCAGTATAAACAGCCAGCGATAGAGCTAAATGATTCCACAACTGATGGATCAGATCGAAGTTCTGCAATCCTGCTGCATCCCGTTATGAATGGTCAAATTGGAGGACAATGAAACAACTCACTGGAGGAGGAGGAGGCTCCAGAAATATCCTGTCCTTGATGATGGAAGAGCCCAACACATCAGTATAAAAGATAAGGCTGAAGCATTCGCAGTTACCTGCAGCCAGAAGTGTCAAGTGGATAACCCATCTCAGCCTCCTCCAGTCATCTATAGTACCCGCTTAAGCTCAATTCATTCCATGCAATGTCAAGAAACAGTTGGAGGTACTAGATACAAAGGCTATGGGCCCTTACAACATTCAGCAAGAGTCCTTAGGACTTGTGCATGAGACCTTGTTGCTTCCCTAGTTAAACTGTTCCAGTGCAGTTACAAAACTAGCATCTAGCTGACAATGTGGATTGCCCAGATATGACCTGTATATAAAAAGCAGGGAAATCCAACCCAGCCAAAGACCGTCCCATCAGACTACTCTCAATCATCAGTAAAGTGATGGAAGATGTCAACAACAGTGTTATCAAGCAGCACCTGTTCAGCAATAACCTGCTCAGTGATGCTGAATTTGGGCTCTGGCAGAGCCACTCAACTCCTGACCCCATTACAGTATTGGTTCAAACATGGACAAAACAACTGAATTCCAGAGGTGAGGTGAGAATGACAGCCCTTGGCATCAAGGCCACATTCAACCAAGTGTGGCTTCAAGGAGTCTGAGCAAGACTAGAATCAATGGGTATCTGGGGGCAAACTCTCTGGTGGTTGGAGGGTACATAGGAAGATGGTTGTGGTTGTTGTAGATCAGTTATCTCAGCTCCAGGACATCTCTGCAGGAGTTCCTCCAGGTTGTCCTAGGCCCAAACATCTTCAGGTGCTTCATCTATGAGTACCCCTCTATCATAAGGTCAGAAGTGGTGAAGTTCGCTGGTGATGATTGCACAATATTCAGCACCATTCATGACTTGGAAATATATCACTATTCTTTTATTGGCGCTCTATCAAAGTCCTTGAATTTCCTTCTGAAGGGCACTGTGGGTCTACCTGCAGCACATGGACTGTAATGGTTCAAGAAGTCAGCTTACCACCACCATCTGAAGAACAACTAGGGAGGCTTTTGACAATGATATTCACATTGTTATTGATCATAGTAACTCCTAATTTGGTAGTCAGTCCATTCAACCTTGGTCTTTTGCGTGATTTAGAAATTTGATAAGTATGTAAGTTAACTCACAGAGCTTGAAGGTTTATTTCAGATGTTTCGTCACCATACTAGGTAACATCATCAGTGAGAGTCTCTGGTGAAGCACTGGTGGTATGTCCCATCTCTCTATTTATAGATCTTGGTTTCTTAACGTGGGTGATGCCATTTTCTTTTTTTTACTTGCTTGCACACTTTTGAAGGACTAAGTGTTACTGTTCTCTTCTCATTTCTGTGACAAAACTGCATCTGACAACCAATCTGAAAGCTGATGCTAAAACCTTAAGATCCCACATGCCAGATTTTGTCACAAAGTCATCAAATCCAGATTGCCCAAAAAATACATGACCTTGTGTACCACTGAGGGAACACCACGCAGTTCTATATTCACTTTGAGTTATATACACACAAAGAAAACAATTGGTTCATTCTTTGCAGTACAGCAGTTCCTAACTCAATTTATCCAGTTTACTTTTCCAAAAACAAAATATAGTCCTTACTCATATCATACTCATCAGTGCATAGGCTGTTAGGAGTGGGCATAAGGTGTTAATCTGGTATTGGAAGTGAAATATTGGGATCATTTCAGAAAGAAAATAATGATTATCCAAAATGTGCTTGCTTGTCCCTGTGGTCAATTGCGAGACTTCACTAATTTGTCAAGGGCAAATTCATTTCCGTTGAAAGAATGATTTTCTTTTGATAATATCAGTTCTGCTTGGAACAATGAATCATTCTTTCTGCTAAACAGCGTATTTTGATTATAAACAGTTATGCTACAAATAGCTCATAAGTATATTCTGTAAAAAATATAATTTGCATAGTTTCCACATGTACAACAAATGCAGTCATCAACATATGGTTGTGGAACAAGAATGCCAGAAACAACTGAAACTGATATCTTCATTTCATTACCACTGAGCATGACCTAATGGATCATGGGATAGAAAGCATGCTCAATTAGTTAATCACATAACCAATGCTCCAAATAGGATAATTGGATCTTTTTAATCTCTAGTGCTTATATCGAAAATGCAACTTAGTCAAAAACTTTTCTTAATTGTAATTAGTTTAAAAATGATAAAGATACTTTAATTCAACAACCTTGCCATATCATATACAGTATATTAAACGGCAGCAAAATGACCATTTCCAATTATATCTAAGTATGGATTAATGTATGCCATGACACACTTATATAAGTGACTTAACTCTGACTTGTGTCTCTGTGATTTTACTTACCTATTCAGGCTTAAATTTGTACGTTGTACCATGAATTCTTCTTATATTGTGTGGTGAGTAAATCATTATTTTGCTGCAAACTTTGTTTTAAGTCCATACAATCAGCTAATGATCAATTAAATTGATTACTGCCTAAAAGAGCACTATTAATTAACTTAAAAATGCAAATATTGGACACTGGATATTGGAATTTAAATCCAGCCATGGAACAAAAGCCAAATTTAAATTCATTCTACCCAAGTTTATTTTCTAATCATATCAAGCAGAAACTGGAGGGGAAAGGAATTTTGAATGTGGGGCTTTCTCCTCATTGGTCTCCAGTAATTAGCTACAGGGTGATTGTAAAGGTGAAGTCATCATAGTCCCAGAAGAACATAGGCTACTCTGTCACTAGAAAGAGATGACTATAGTGGTTTAATCTGAGGGTCACCATACTTCGGGCAAGTGGTGAGGGTGAGAACGTGGGATGTTCATGGTGACACTACTTTACATAAAATCAACCATTTGGCCAACTAAGCTCAGTAGAGTGATAGTAAAGGTGATTACAAGTCAACTGTCTTCCTATCTTCTTGGGAACTAAAGTTCCAAAATAAATGTGAATTAAAATTATGCAGGTGGAAGTTTGTTTATAAAGGAATGAAATTTGGATTTAAAAATAAGTAATAATAAAAGCAATTGTTATACTCTCAGAAACTTATGTGTGTTGTAATTACCTAGACTTGGTCTCTGTCCAGATATTTGTTTGAAAACATAATTTTGAAACGAATAGAAGTAACACTGCTGTTAATTTTTACGGTGCTTTTGAAAAGAGAAAAATATATAAAAGTAAACTCATATGTAAGAAAGATGCCTGTTTGATTAACTATAACTATCTTTAGCCATTTTTTGTTATTTTAATTGATCTGTTTGGATATGTTATGACACACATCCATGGGCAGATTGGAGTTGAATTTGAGAGTGTGTTGCTGGAAAAGCACAGCAGGTGTGGCAGCATCTGAGGAGCCGGAAAATCAACATATTGGGCTGAAGCCCTTTATCAGGAATTCCTGATGAAGGGCTCCGGCCCGAAATGTTGATTTTCCTGCTCCTCAGATGTTGCCACACCTGCTGTGCTTTTCCAGCAACACATGCTCAACTCTGATCTCCAGCATCTGCAGACCTCACTGTCTCCTAGATCGGAGTTGAACCCTAACCTTCTGGCTGAGAGCTGGGAGTACTACCAATGCACCACAACAGCTTTTATAACCCATTTTTAAGCTAATTACTCACAAGGTAAAGGAACACAAATGTGGGAATCTGGCCTAGATTAGCAGATCCATCTAGAAAAAGCTCATAATCCCTACCAATGATGTCTAATTATTTCTCAAATGGTAGCAGGATCTTTGTGTGACAAATAGCTTCCTGGCATCTGTTCTAAATTTGCTTTTTATTAGGTTACAGTTGAATTTTATTTCCTACTTTCATGTTTCAGTGACAAGACAACTTAAATTTCTATGTAAAAAAGCATTTCACAGGAGTATTATCAAACAAGATATGTCACTGAACCGCATAAGAATGTATTTACTCAGAGGGTCAAGAACTTCCACACTGTAATCTAATCTAATCTAATCTAATCTAACTTGATGAAGGAGGGACCCACGCTTCGGCGGGTCGGTGTGGACTTGTTGGGCCGAAGGGCCTGTTTCCACACTGTAAGTAATCTAATCTAATCTAATCTGAGGGAGTTTAAAGAATTATCTTAAAGGAAGGGACAATAAGATCCAGAGTTTAGGATCTAGGCAACTGAAAACATGGCATCAAAGCTAAAGAGATTAAGATTGGGGATGTGCAATAAGATAGGTACAGATATCACAAAAGCAAATGGGACAGGAGGAACTTACAGAGATAAGAAGGGAGTGGCAAGCCCAAAAAGCTATACAAAAATAAGGACAAAAATTTTAAAGTCAGGAGATTGTGAACCAGGAGACATTCTAATTCAACAAAGTCTTTGATGACAGGTGAATGAAACTTGTTGCAAATTAAGAGCAAAGCAACAGAGTTTTGGATGACCTCAAGTTTATGGATGGCTGAATGTGGGAGACCAGCCAGGAGGACATTGGAAAAGTCTAAAAGTAACAAAACCTGAATAATTATTCTGGAGGCAGATGAACTAGATGGGATAATTTTAGGCGGTGACATGACAGTGAAAACGACAGGTTTGTTGATATATGGTGAATATGGTGACAAGTGCATCTTCAGAATAAATATAGTGTCAAAGTTGCAAACAGCTAAGTTTCACCTCAGACTGTTGCTAGGGAGAAGGATGGAGTCCAGAGATAAAAAAATAGTTTGGAGTGGAAACACAACAAAGGCTTCATTCTTCTTAATATTTAATTGGAAATTCTTTATGTTTATCAGTAATGGATATCAGACAATCAACGTGACAATTTAACAACAGTGGAGAGTCAAGGCAGATGATGGTGAGATACAGCTGAGTATGGCCAATATTGATGTGAAAATTAATTTCACGCTTTTGGATGATATTGTCACGCAGTAGCAATAGATGACAAATAGCAGAGGGACAACAAAAGGTCCCTGGGAGATACCAGAGGTAATGGGAAGAGTAATTATTGCAGGTGGTTCTATATTCTTTCCTACAGGGGAGAAGCAGGCAAGATGAGGACCCAGAGACAAGCAATCAGTGGGTAGACAGTCTACTCGAGCAGTGGATAAAGAGAGATACAAGTGGAGCCCTTTCCTTGCTTTCAGAGAGCAGAGACAGTCAGACCTGGGGCTGAGTGTGAATAATAAATCACACAAATGCTCGAAATGTATTGGTTGGTGAAATCTGTCATTAGGTAGTGAATCTAAACAGCTTAAAACTCAAATAACATATCATTTATAAAGGAGAATATCTACTCGAATTTCTGTAAGGAGCCCTAGCAAAAGGGAGGTAAAATTAAATGAAGTCAATGTATAATAAAATTGTAAAGTAAATAAAAAGAAAGTAAACTTAATGTAAATGAAATAAAGGTAGGTTACCAAAAATATTTTATAGTGCATGTATATTTATACTAAGGGTAACAAGTATTTTTGAGACTTATTTCAAGTCAACTGAGCCAAATGGAGTGTACATCCTGCTGTGTGTGAGGTCACAGACAGATCATACAAATTAAAATTATTCCTGTTTATATCTGGTTTTCCAACAGGAGCCTTCATTCAGCTTTCCCCTTTTTCAACTATCTGGGACCTTTGAACACAATCATAATAATTTACCTGAGATAGCAAAGGAAAAAAGAGACCCCTTTGAATTGTTTTCTCTGACGGTTATATTTCATTGTCCACTGCATAAGATATTAGTATGATCACCTTGTAGTGATATCTATTGCTGCTGATTTGAGAATTTTTAAAAAAATCAACCTGTTCAGGGATGTCATTGCATCATCTGGGGAGCAGGTGGGATTGAACCTAGGCCTCCTAATGAGAGGGTGGGAACATGAAAAATGATAGCTGCTGGCCTAGAACTTAACCTGAATTGGGATATTTCCCTCCGTTATTGGCACAATAGAAATACAAATTGTTGTTTCTTATTTCATCAGACAAACAGGAGATAATTAATGATGATCAAGGATTGTGTCTGATTAAAGAGAAAAAAAATCAATAAATGGGTCTCTTTCCTCTTGAAGTAAAAGGACAAAGTGAGATGCTTGCAGCAGGATAAACTTAATGAAAATGAGGAAGTCATGCCATGCTGAGATTTCATGATAAGTTATAAACCACACAACACCAGGTTATACTCCAACAGATTTATTTGGAAGCACTAGCTTTCAAAGCACTGCTCCTTCATCAGGTAACTCCACCTCAGTCCAACACTGGCACCTCCATATCAGGGTAAGTGTCACACCGCCACCAGAATAGACTTCACCAGGGCAAATGTTGGAAGATATAACTCGCCACGGAGGGACACATATAGGGATAAGTGTCACCACCCCTCAGCAAAATTTGCATTGCCATGATGTCATGGAGTCATAGAGATGTACAGCATGGAAACAGACCCTTCGGTCCAATCTGTCCATGCGGACCAGATATCACAACCCAATCTAGTCCCACCTGCCAGCACCCGGCCCATATCCCTCCAAAACCTTCCTATTCATATACCCATCCAAATGTCTCTTAAATGTTGCAATTGTACCAGCCTCCACCACATCCTCTGGCAGCTCATTCCATACACGTACCACCCTCTGTGTGAAAAAGTTGCCCCTTAGGTCTCTTTTATATCTTTCCCCTCTCACCCTAAACCTATGCCCTCTAGTTCTGGACTCCCCAACCCCAGGAAAAAGACTTTGTCTATTTATCCTATCCATGCCCCAAAGTCAATTCAATCATCCACAAAATATCTACATTTTCACTCAGTCATCTCTTTTCAAGTCAGAAAAGTTCAAGTTTCTCTAGTCTATATAAACAACATAGTCCTCAGATACTAGACATCAGCCTCAAGGCTGCTCTTTAGCTGGCTGTAGGGCTTGAATGTCTCCCTTGTGTCACGATGACCAGGACTAATCTCAATGCTCAAGAGCACTATAAAATTTAAGCACAAATTCCTTTGACTTGACCTCTCCTATTCTGGCTATATAGTTCATTAAATCAGCAAGCAGTTTTGGGTGAAGCAGGTCATTCATGCCTTTGCTCTTGTGGTATGTACATCATAGCAGATGTGAACTGTCATAAAGGTTAAAGTTATTTTCATGTTTCCAAATTGCAAACAAAATACAGTATCGTATGAATTATACCTGTAATGAGAATTATTTGAGCGTTAACAACCCTACATCAAAATTGTAAAACACTTGATTTTAAAAGGATTTCTTAACTCTTTCACAAATTAAAAGCATTGAACTTCTGTTAAAACTTAACTATAACCTTATTTTACTCTTGTCTTTACAACTGTGGTTTTGTCTGATAGACAGTTATGACTAATCTGAAATGTAATGAATGATCTTTGGTTAGAGGCATTAGGGTGATACCTTTCATTTTGAAGGGTAGTGAGTGGGCGTGTGCACAGACATCAGTTATCCTGAAGGTAGAGAATATTTTAAAACCCAGTAGCCTTTGCTTTCACTGATAGCGTTTTATTTCCTGGAATGACCCTCAGGTTAGTTACAAATTACAGAAAATTTAAGGAAGTGCAGGGCAGCTGTTTGGATTTAGGAACATTCCTGTTACAATTAGGCCATGTTCTCTCGTCCCAAGGCTAAAACTGAACAATGTTCAACAGTGAAACAAATATTCACAAGAGTACAAGTGGTTTCACTAAAATGTTGCAGTTGTCGGAGTGTGATGGAAAAGATCCTGATGATAGCATCTAAATCAATGCAATATTTAATAGTTATGTATAATGGCAAAGTGAGTAGTAGATAATGAGAATGACAACAATAAGGGCAAGATGAAAGGTAAGATTATTTACTCTAGAATGAATCATCATCTGATTATGATACATAGTAAATAACAGAGATTACTTAATCATACCTTATTGACATATCTTAAAGCTGAAATAATATCTGCAACATGACTTTGAAGTGTAGCTAAAATTGTTTTTGGGATGCCTCAGCAATATGTGTTGCTCTGTGAGGTATTCAAATGGAATTGGGAAAATAGTCTTCATTTAACAATATATTAATTCAATAACAAAGAAGGAATTGTATATAAAAATCTAAAACATAGCAATAATGGATGCAGTGTATCAACTGTATGCTGAATGGAAGGCATTTGAAAAAACTGCTGTGTTTAAACTTTGATATATTCAATTATTTTCCCTGATCTGCATTTATTGGAGACACTTTGCACAGAGACCAATTTTTAAGAATACAACTATAACAACCAGAATTCTGTTGTTAACAAATTCATTATTTTACTCTTTTGCAAAAGCATTAAGTTATTTTATAATCTCATAGACTCATGGATATCTATAGCAAAGAATGAAGCCATTCAGCCCATTGTGTCCACGCCAGTCAAGAAAGATCTAATTACAATAGAACATTGATTATTCAAACGAGATAGGCAGGGAGTATTTTATATTTTTATTAAACAAATTACAAAACAGTTTACAAAAAACATTGACAGCTGTACACAAAAGACAGCAGTTTTACAAGGGAGAGGAGCAGCAAAGCTAGGCCTCGAACCCTACCGTTCAACCATTTTACAGGGAGAGGAGGACAAACCTCAAATCCCAGTTCCACATATGACAAGACAGTGACAATGACATTGTACATTAGACAATACCGTTACATACAAAAGTGCAGACAATACAGACCCAGCAAGCCCCCGCCCCTCCCACCTGCAGGGAGTATTTTATTCGGATAATGGATCGTTCAGATAATTGATCTGATCGTAAACAAAGGATAATTTATGATTGCCGGTCATCCAAACATTTCTTAGTTATCCAGCAATGTACGCAATAATGCTATTTAATCGATAACTGAATACTGAATTATCTTACGCTGTTTTTTACGGGACCTTGGGATCTTGTTCGCATAATCCAAAATTCGGATAATTGAATGTTAAATAATCAAGGTTGTACTGTATAATCTACATTAATCCCATTTTCCTGCTTGTGGCCTGTAGTTCTGGAGGCTCTTTCAACTCAAGTGAATATCTAAATACTACTTAAATGTTACAAGAGTTTTTGGATCATACCTCAGACCCTCCAAGTAGCAACTTGGTCAACCCTCTCTGCACCCTCTCTTGTGCAATCACATCCTTCCTATGAGGTGATGATCAGAACCGCACACAGTATACTAACTGACATTATATACACCTCCATCGTAAACTCCTTGTTCTTGTATTTAATGCCTTGACGAGTAAAGACAAATAACACATATGCCTTCTTAATCAGCTTCTCTACCTGTCCTGCTACCCCTCCAAGGATCTAGAGACATGCCTATCAAGGTCCCTATGTACTGCCTAGGATCATACCATTCAACATATACTCAAAGTTGTTACCATGCAAGTACTTCCAAAAATGCTTCACTTCACATTTTTCAGGATTACATACCATTTGCCAATGTTCAAACCATCTGACCAGTCTGTCTATATCATCCTGTAATATCATCCTGTGTGGAGTTTTGCACATTCTCCCCGTGTTTGCGTGGGTTTCCTCCGGGTGCTCTGGTTTCCTCCCACAGTCCAAAGATGTGCAGGTCAGGTGAATTGGCCATGCTAAATTGCCCGTAGTGTTAGGTAAGGGGTAAATGTAGGGGTATGGGTGGGTTGCGCTTCGGCGGGTCGGTGTGGACATGTTGGGCCGAAGGGCCTGTTTTCACACTGTAATGTAATGTAATCTAATCTAATCTAATAAGGCTTTCCTCTTTGGTAATTACACTACCAATTTCCATGTTATTCACATACTTATGAATTATGACTATTACAACCATGTCTGGTTCACTAATGTAGACATCAGATAGTAAGGCACCCTGCACCAAACCCACTGGACACAGGTTTCTAGCCACAAAAACATTCTTCAGCCATCATTCTCTACTTCTGGCCAATAAGACAATTTTGTGTCCAATTTGCCAAAATGCCCTGAACCCCATGGGTTCTTTGCTTTTTAACCAATCTGTTATGCCAGACCTTGTCAAAAACCTTCCTGAAATCCATGTAGACTACATCAACTTCCCTACCATCATTAAAATACCCATTTGCCTCCTTGAAAAATTCAATCATATTTTTTGACATGACCTATCCCTTACAGAGCCATGCTGACTAACCTTCATTCAACCAGGCCCCTCTCAGTTGAGATCAATTCTGTTCCTCAGAAAGTTTTCAGTAGTTTCTCTACCACTGATGTTCAGCTCCCTGGCCTGTATTTTCTGGGTTTATCTGTACCACCCCACCATTAGCTGTCCTCAAATCCTTTAGCAACCCTCTTGTGGCCAGAGAGGACTTCAAACTTAATGCCAGATCCCCCGCAATCTCCTTCCTTGTCTGCCAATGCAGCTTGGTATACATTTCCTAAGAGCCTGGGGATTTATCTACCGTAAGCCTGCTAAAACCAAAGATACATCCTCTTACTTATTCACTCTTAATTATTCTTCACATTCCTGTCTTAGTATGCACTCACTGACTTCAGCTCTGACTTAAAGTGCCAACCTCTGTGGCTTGCATTGCTTTTCAGCACACATGGAGAGGCTGCCAGTTTGTCACAGTGGGGAACAGGAACACTCAGAGGGGTGGACATGTGACTGTACGGCACTGGGCTACATCAACACAAACATGGAACATGTGCCAACAACTTATGCAGCAAACACATTGCATGTGCTTTCAAGCAAGTGACAATGTCTGAACGTCAAAAGGGAGCAATCCTTAGTGGGATCAAGGGGGACTGCAGTCAATCAGGTATACCATCGCAGTCAGTTTAGGGCCTTGTTTAATCCCAGTTTAGGTCACAGTCAGTCAGGTGCTCGGTCCTACTAAGTTGCTTGGATCCATGTCCTTACAGTCTGGATGCAGGGTTGTGTTGTTTCTGTAAGTGGTGCAGCCAGACCCAGAATTACAGACAGGTCAGTCAAGGTGTTGTGGAGACAATTGTCTGAGAGCTGAGCCATGGTCAGTCAGGACTGCTCTCACAAATCAATAAAGGGAGTTGGCCATGATCAGTCCCAGGAATTTTCTCAATAATTGTCAGCAGACTTCTCAGGGGGCAGTCCATGAAGTGATGGGGAAAATGGGCAACTCTTGTTTGTGGAATGGGGTTAATTGCATTTGATCGCTGAGGAAATGGAGAAAGAACCATGGGGAAATTCCAGATAGGAAGATTGGACCTCATTAACAATAGGAGGGGAGTATAGATTATAGTCATCTGGGAGAGATAAATATTTTTGCGGATGAAGAATGAGATGGCACTAATGGCAATGGGAGAGTAGCATAGCATAAAAACAATGAAGCTCACTGGGTTTGTAGGTCACTGAGTTCTCCCCAGCCTCACACAAGTAGTTGTGCTCTTCTCTGCCTAATTCTTGAAGGAAGTGACAGAATGATGTCCATATACTCGACCTCCACACCAACAAACACGTGTCTTGACCCTCATGCTCTAGATATGGGCCAATTCTTCCTGCAATGAGACAAAGGAGGGATTGAGTTCGATGGAAGTGGATGGAAGAACAGTTAATGGTGATGCAAGGAGGGAGAGATGGTGAGCTGTTCACAGTGTGCAGGACAGGCCAGGTTTGTAATTTGGGAGGATGAAGTAGGTATGAATCTTTGAGTGGCCATGATGTATTGAATGGTAAATTGTAGTCCATATATCTTGGTGAAATGAGTATGCAGTGGAGAGTTAGCATGAGTGGTGGCCCCATCATTGTGAGATTTTGGAGAAAATGTGGTGGCAGTTACCTTTCTGGAGCACAGAAGATAATTGACCTTTTCCTGAACTGCTGGCCATCCCATTTCACCTGGGACACAGCAATAACCAGCACTGTTTTCTGAGTGCTTGCTTTCTCTGGTGGTCAACTGGAAAAAGGAAGACTCTCCATCACCATGGCCACCAACACCTCCAGGTCTCTGTCCATGAAGCAAGCTAAAGCTTTCTTTCTGCACCAGAATGACCCAGTGTCACAGTTTGAGTGGCTTGTGTGGCTGGGCTTTATACACGATGGTAGTGGCGTGTATACTGGAAGAGCTGAAACTGTGTTGCTGGAAAAGCGCAGCAGGTCAGGCAGCATCCAAGGAGCAGGAGAATCGATGTTTCGGGCATGAGCCCTTCTTCAGGAATTCCTGAAGAAGGGCTCATGCCCGAAACGTCGATATTCCTGAAGAAGGGCTCATGCCCGAAACGTCGATTCTCCTGCTCCTTAGATGCTGCCTGACCTGCTGCGCTTTTCCAGCAACACATTTTCAGCTCTGATCTCCAGCATCTGCAGTCCTCACTTTCTCCGGTTTACTGGAAGACCCAGCCATGCAATTCCAAATGAAGATCACCGAACAAGCTAGTTACATAATTAATGAAACGAAGAGCAGTCGGTTTTATGTTGAAGTTGCAGTGGGTTAAAGCAGACTGATTGTCATGAATCTCACTCGACAAAACAGTTTAACTGCAAATAGGAAAATTCTGCCCAAAGTCTCCTTGAAACGAACAGTATTTTGAAAGACATTTTGCTTCCTTTTAATTTTAGTATTAGAAATCTGCAGGTGTTTACCCACAGGGAAGGTTAGTAAATAGCAGGGTAACATCCCCTGGAGCAGTTCACATAAGCCTCTCTGCACTTGATTTTAGGAGTAACATTAGTAGGGCTGTTTGTGAATGAACAAGTCAAAATTTTCATTAAAGAGCCTAAGTAAAACTATTAAAGACTATTAAAATGTGTAACATATTTTAATTAAAGCAAAGCAAAGTGTGTGACTTTCTTCAGATACAATAATTTCCTCAGACAGTTTTTTTCCAAGACTATTATATACCATTTGGCTGAAAAACAATGATAAATGCCTTGAATAATATTTGTGTGACAGCCTAAATTTGAAACAATTCATACATACAGTCAGGAGGACTTCAGTAAGGTATCAGACATCAGGATAATATTGTAGAACAATCCATTCTTCTGCCACTTAATGAGAGAGATCCTCTGTTCTATCTGGTATTATTTTAATTTGTAATTTGTAAATGAAGACAATAAATGAGTAACAAATGTAGATCTACTTTATAAAAATGGGAGGATATCTTACCTTTGAGGTATTCGCATGCATTCAAATAAAGTTGACCAACACAATCCGAGGGTGCTTCTGTCACAATTTGGTGTGGAGGTGGAGTATGTGGACATCATGCTTGTTACTTCCTTCAAGAATTAGACCGAGAAGAGCACAACTGCTTGTGTGAGGCTGGAGAGAACTCAGTGGTCTACAAACTCAGTGAGCTTCATTGTTTTGTGCTGTGCTCCTCTCCCATTTCCATTAGTGCTATCTCATTCTTCACCCTCAGAAATACTTGTTTCTCACAGATAACTAATAACCTCTATTCTTTAATGCAGGCATGAGCAACACTCAGATTAACTGTCTAGTTATAGGTACTTGTGCATCTATCTCAATTTCCTTTCACATGATTCCTGGAACTAGTAAATGGTACTTAAAAACAGATTTACTGGTAGTGGTTGCTTAAATTTTAATTAGTTAAGAGTAAATTTCGAAGCTCAGTGACATAAGTTTTTAGTTGAGTGTACTTAATGTAGATGAACCTCCTTCTTACACTCCAAGCTGCTTTACCCAAAACATAAGAATTCTGAGGCCAGACATCTGTAGAGTGTTTTTATTTCCAATGAAAGATCAAAATCACAAGATGCAAGTAGTCAGATATTTGCCTTTGTGGGAATGCCAAGTTATTCAGTGGACAGTGGCTTAATTAAAGAAGAAAATCACATTTACTCAAAATGAGTAATAGATTATTTTCTTCAGTAGCAGAGATTCTAAACCATGTTTGAATTGGGCAGAATAAAAAGTGGAAAATATTGAAATATTGAATCAAGATCACTTGTGTTTTACTAAGCAGCAATGATAGTGTTGAATCAGAGAATCATAGAATCCCTACAGAAACAGGCCACTTGGCACTACAAGTCCACATCGACCCTCCGAAGAGTATCCCATCCAGACCCATTCCCCTACCCTGTTACTCTACATTTCCCCTGACTAATGCACCAAACCTACACATCCCTGAACACACTGGGCAATTTAGCATGGCCAATTAACCTAACCTACATTTCTTTTGATATGAGACCTTGCAATGTTTTATGATATTTTATTTCAAGAACCTTCAGTCCTTCCTGTTCCAGCACTGACCTCATTACTCCAAAACATACTACGATGTGATGTTAGTTCAGGAATAAACTTTGGACAGGAATTCAATGTTTTACTTCAATAAGTGTTGTTCTCATGATAGAAGAGATGGAGCCATGGTTTAATGCCCCCTGTTAAAGGCAGCTCCTCTGACAGTGCAGCACTCCTTCAGTACTGGACTGGAGTGTCAGCCTTGATTATCTGCTTGAGATCATTGAAGTGAGACTTGAACCCACAGCCTCTGAAGTGAGTGATACCACTGAGCTACAGTTGACTAGATTCGACTCAGCAGCAGTGCCCGCTATTGTTGATTAGCCTGTTGGCAATTGATACCTAGGCTGCTGAATGAAGAAGATTCATTCAATGAGTTATTGGGATTTGTGAGACCGATAGATCAGTTCCAACTGTAATGACGATGCTGAGTTCGAAGAACTGAAGGTGAAACCAATTTATTTTGGTGCGCAAATGTTTCATTGTGCATTTGGGCATAAAGCCAAGTGGTTGGTATGTGATTGGAGGGGAAGAGTAAGTGGTGGAAGTAACAGAATTGTACAGAAGACAATGTAATGTACTTTTGCTGTACAGTAGGTGAACATAGCTCTTGTACGTTTGTAAATAACTAGTCAGCAGTGTTGATATTATTATTCCATCATTTTGCAAAATGACTGCACAATATTATTAAACTGAAAAGGGTAAAAAAAAAATGCACAAGGATGTTACCAGGACTGGAAGGTTTGAATTATAAGCAGAGGCTGAATAGGCTGGACCTTTTTTTCTCTGGAGCATAGGAGGTTCAAGGATGACCTTATAGAATTTTATAAAATCATGAGGGGCATAGATAAGGTGAATAACAAGGGCCTTTCCCTAGGGTAAGGGAATTCATGACTAGAGGGCACAGGTCTAAGGTGAGAGGAGAAAGATTTAAAAGGAACCTGAGGACCAACTTTTTCACACAGAGGGTGATGGCTGTTTGGAATAAGCTGCCAGAGGAAGTAGTATAGGCGGGTACAATTACATTATTGAAAAGACATTCGGACAGGTACATAGATAGGAATGGTTTAGAGTAATATGGGCCAAATGCAGGAAAATAGGACTAGGTTTGTTTGGGAAACCTGGTTGGCGTGGATGAGTTGAACCAAAGGGTCTGTTTTTGTGCTCTATGACTCTATAACTCTAAGGCAATTGTTGCGAGAAAGAGATTAAGGCAAATTAATGACCAAACATTTTATAGTTAAAATATTTTATCATGAACAGTAGGGTTCTGCAGGTCCCTTGCTGGGGCCCTTGCTGTTTGTGGTGTACATCCATGGTCTCCAGCACATAGATTGTGATCAGCCTGTCAATCGCAGACTCTCTGACAGTTAATCTCATCGCTTGCCTGCGTTCCCTCATTGCGCTCACATCCATCATCAGGCCTCTGCATGAATTCTGCTTCCAGAAGCTGCACAGCTAGAAAAAGGTGTATGCTTTAACATGCTTGGCCAAGTTGGCCTGTGAGCTCGATGCCTCATTTTTCAATTTAGTCCAGATAGGCTACCATTGCAATTTGTGGATGCAATGCAAACAAATGAATAAGAAGTATAATTGGACTGAAGTGTGAAGCCCATATATTTCAGTATTAGAAACACAAGAGGCTATTCAGCCCATTATATTCATATGGCTCCCTGCAGGAGCAGCTCAGCCTGTTCTCTGGAAACCTGCAGTTTGTTTTCAACTAATAGGCCTGTGCAGGAAGATTGATTATTACAGGGATGCTGCTGCACTTCAATATTTAAGCATGCAAGCTGATCAGTGACCCAGAACAAATCGCCACATCAGAAATGACATCTCCTACCTCCATACTTGGAACATTCTGGATATTCCAGAGGCTGGCCTGCTGTATGACCAGTGACAGAATGATGTAATGAACTCCAAGGTGAGGCAATATGGTGAGTAATGAACCTTAGACCATCTAAAAAGAAAATATAAAACTTCCACACGGAATGGAAAAATGAATTGCTGTTCATAACTGTAAAAGATAAGTACATTTGCTTTATATGTCACCAAAGTATATTAATAAGTAAAAAAGAGGAATTTGGGACCACAAAATGCTGCATAGTAAATTCAAGGTTATCTTTTCCTTGAATGGCATGATTTGGACGAATGAAGTTGATAAGCTAAAGGCTGCTTTGTAAGGTCAATAGTCATTTTGTTATAAACTAGCAGCAAAAGCTAAGGGCTGCACTAAAGCATCATTTCACATTTGTCATCTTCTGGCAAAGCACAAGAAATCAGTTACACATAGCAATGAAATTAGAGGCAAAGACTGTGGCTGTTGATTCTTTATTCAAAGATTTTAAGAACATAGAAAATACAACATTGCAACCCACAGCATATCAATTGCTGCTCCCACAGTAGCAAGTTGAATGGAGTCTTTGCCCTAAGAGTTTGTTTAGCAATGACAGCAAGAGCTGAAGGACTGTGAATACTTCTCACTGCATTTGATGAATCCAATGACATGACTGAACGCAGCCCAGCTAAAAGTTTCTGTGTGCATGGATTTTACGGCCAGGACAAATAAAGATGATATTCTCACTGTTTTGCCGCTTAAAGAGAGAAGAAGGGATGAGGATGCCTACAATGAATTCAAAAGGTACGTGCTTGAGAAAAAAATTCCAGTCAAGGAATTGGTTTCTATCACACTTTATGGTGCACCAGTCATGCTTAGTGCAAATGTGGGCTTTGTTGAATTTTGCAGAAATGATCCCAATTACCTTCTTTTGCATCCTAGAAATGGTGTGAATTGCTGATGTTGCCTTGACTGGTGTGAATCACTGATGAAGAAAGATGAGATTGGCTGGAATTGTTTTCCTTACAGAAAAAGCTGAGAGATGATCTGATTGAGGTGTGAAAAGTTCTGAGGGACAGAGACAGGATAGATATGGAGAAACAGTATCCCTTACTAGAGAAGTCAATAACCATGGGACACAGTGTTAATCTAAAGAAGATGTTTAACAGTGATTAGAAATTCAGTTAATTCACTTAATTAAGGGTAAATAAATATCAGAACATGCCTTTGATGCAATATGATTATAGTTACTGAACAAAGAGACATGCTGTTGAAGCTTTGTTTGTTGCATTTATCAAAGCAGAATCACAAGAATACCAAATGTCAAAGGGAACAACAATTTATATTGCGTGAGAAAAATGTGCTGATTAGTAAAGTGAATTCTGATTGTTAGAGACATTGCCATATAGAATCCATGTGGCCCAAACAGAGTCGATTTACCTAACTTCAGTTTAAACAAAAGAATGAAGGAATATTTGTTTCCTGGTGCATTCTCCATGACAATGCCTCTAATAATCAGTGTCCACCAGACAACCAAACAGGTTTTTTTCTCTCAGACAATATGAATTGTTGAACAATTTTAAATTGATATTCTTGCAATTCTATCCTGATGTTCATAAGACAGAAAGCTTTGATAGCATGTCTCTTTGTATAGCAAAACATATGTTCTGTACAATCAAGTCACTAGGATCATAATTGCATTGGAAGTATCTTTCTGTGAGAGTTCAAATATAACACAGGTTCGGTTGTTGACTACACATATTACTTGTAAGTTATTAACCAGCAAATTTTCTTTTGCCAAAGCTTGAAAACATTGCAACATTACATACATTACAAAAATTGGACACTTCCCAATTTACCAATCAATCTAATCTGACAATCTGATCTGCTTTCATCATTGCACAAACATGCAGTGATGCGCAACCAAATTTGAAGCTCATAATTTATCATGCCACAAAAATGCTGTGAAGCAAGTTTCACATTTACTTCAGAGTTTAAAATCTGTGCTTATTCAATTACCTATGATCCTGCTTAGACTATAGATTAACAAAACATTGTAGTTCAGTATTTTCACAACTGGGAAAATTCAATTTTGTTTGTAGAAGCATAAAATCACATAAACCATTTATTTCAAAATGTACCCAATGGTTAAATGCATTGTGTTTTAAACATTAATATATCCCTTCCTCTTCCCCAACCCTATTATCTCATTGGAAACTTTTTCCTGATGTATATTGATCATTTCCAAATATTTATCTTTGCAACCATATACAGATGCGAGTTAAGGGCACATCTGTATGAATTGGAAACTGAAGGATAGCTGTGACATTTCAGACTCAGCTTTTTGTACATGAACAGGCTCTAATATACAGCTTTTGTGTGGACAGTAAGGGAATATCTGTGATGCTATGTAATAAATGACCACTCTTGCTTTGAGGTTTGGCAATCTTTTTTCTGTAAGTATTTTCTTCATTTTTGAGGTGTGAGTCTCAGTGGTAATGTCAGCATTTCTTGTCCATTCCTAATTGTTCTTGAGAAAGTGGTGATCCATGTTTTTGAACCATTGCAGTCCAAATGCAATAGATACACTCAATTGCTGTTAGGTAGAAATTTCCAGGACTTTGACCCAATGACAATAAAGGAACAAAGTATTTTCAAGTCAGAGTCAATACATTGTTACAATTTATTTGGTTAAACATTTCTTTAAAACATGTAATTTCTAATAAAAACTGCATTTCGTACGGGATAAAATATTGCCATCGCGGTTACATCAGAATGTTGTATAACATTGGATAATGCAATCTAGTTAGATTATGTTTAAACAATAGTAGCTATGATACCTTTAAGCAATTCTACATTTCTACAACATTGGTTTAAAATGCAGATTGCAAATTCACTCTTTCTTCTTCCGTTCTCCTTTCACAATTATGTTTGATTTTCTCAGAATAGACCTTGAAGAAAACCTTAAAATGAAGACTGTTTATTTGCTGATTTCCTTCATCCATTTTGTCATGGTTGCAAAGACCGAAGAGTAAATGGAAATTTCGACCACGCATGGTTGTTGATAAATGAGGTCTCAGAAAATGTATCTTCTGCAGTCCACTTCCCTTATTCACTGAACTTAGTGGTCAGGACATATATACTACTTAGTTTTTGTATAACTTATTTGGTAGGCATGGACAATGCCTTAAAAACACAGTATAATTGAAGGGGATGGGTAATGCTCATTGATTACATCATTGCTGCTGGTTGACATACTCAGTGA
Source organism: Chiloscyllium plagiosum (assembly GCF_004010195.1). NCBI lineage: Eukaryota > Metazoa > Chordata > Chondrichthyes > Orectolobiformes > Hemiscylliidae > Chiloscyllium > Chiloscyllium plagiosum. The sequence goes on from NC_057726.1 coordinate 46,845,963, forward strand.
AGTGTTCCTAATCGTGTTTTTATTCTGCACAACTTTTTATCCATCAGGCTGCTAAAAAGTAAGCATTGCACAGCAGCAATTCAAATATTCGACTGTTATTAGATTAAATTCCCTACAATGTGGAAACATGCCCTTCGGCCCAACAAGACCACACCGACCCTCCAAAGAATAACCCACCAGACCCATTTCCCTCTGACTAATGCACCTAACACTGTGGGCAATTTAACATGGCCAATTCACCTAAACAGCACATCTTTGGATTGACTTGTTATGACTTGATGAGACTGGTAGCCTGGGAGACAGATTAAATATGATTTTCAAAGCAATTTGTTTTCACAATTCTCTGCATTTATAATACATATAAAGAACTGTATCTCACAAATATGGAGAGATTAGCACAGGTCCCATGAAAAAATGAAGACCTCAAACCTCATACCTGCTCTCTCTTGTTAAGATGTCTGTCCTTTTAGAATGAAGGAATATCCATTCTACCTAATAACTTCTCTCCAGCCATAGAACCATATTCGAGTCTGTGCTTCAGATTGACAATTTTTTCCGAATTCCAACCTGATAGCTAACAGTTACACAGATCAGTAGTACAGATTCAACAATGCAGTCATTTGATTTGGAAAGGATGCCATAACTTTGGGATAGCTCAGGGAAATCATACAGGGTCCTGGTGAAGGATCCCAACCCGAAACATTGACTTTCCTGCTCCTCCGATGTTACCTGAAGTGCTGTGTCTTTCCAGCTCCACTTTTCATCAATCAGACAGGGTTCCCACTCTGAATTTCAATGTAACAATTAACACCAGGAATGGATGTGTATGGACACCGTATAAAGGATTACACCGAGATTAGATATACATATGACTCGTCCATACACGATAGTCACTTGGACTTGATGCTTGGCAGGCAACCATCATCAGTGGAGCCTGCATGTGATTCCTGGTCAGGGGCTGAAGATGTCAGGCCTCTTGTCTTGCAGTGGTACTGTTCCTATCTTTCGGTCATGTTCACATCTGACCTACTCCAGGGTGTATCATGTCACACCTGAATGGGTTAATTAAAATGAACTTTCACAGTGATGGAGTCAGCACTTTCTGGGAGAGGTTGAAGATACTTAGAGAAACAAAATGTCTCCGTATTTTGCCCAATTTGCCATCATTGATTTGCTAAAATCAGACCCGTACAGCCAGTGCTGTATAAAATTGTTACATTCATTTCAGCTTAATAGACTGAAAAATTAATCAGTGACTCCCTGTTACTGAATGCAGTGCAGCTTTCCATGTATAATTGTTGTCACACTGTTTCAAATTTTATTTTTCAATTAAAAGTAAAGACCATGTGCTTTCAAGATGCAAGTGTCCAGTATTCTGCCTCCAGATACATTGCGGAGTTTGGCAATCTCTCTGTCGCTGAAGTGCAGATGCAACAGCATTATGATAGAAACCAATTCAAAGACTAACATATTAGTCATGCAGTCAGTGCTTCCTTTGTGATAGAATTTAGAAAGAAAATTTCTTCTTAACAAGCATCCAGAATTACCATTTTGCAAGTCCATCTACTACGATCCAGTAGGGATGAAAGGAGCCATATCTGACTTGAATCCAGTGTTGTGGTTTGTTGATAAATGAAAATTCACGCCATTAAAAATCAAAGGAAGCCACAGAACCACTTTAGGATATGCCTGCAGGTGATAATACATGCTTAATTACTCCATTACGAATTGTAATAAAATGCAATATTATTTACTTCATATCGGTGCTAATCTGATGAGAAATGTTCCATTTTAGAGCAGATGTGATTGTTTTTGTCTTGTTATTAACAAATGAAAGTTAAAGTGTCTTTTCTTTCTCCTTTTCTTTCTCATCACTCCAGCGGTCATCGATTTCTTGTAAGGATGTAAGATGTTCCCCCATTAGCTTGCTATCATTCTTAATCTTTAAGCCTAAACAGGAAGACTTCCATAGCCTTCTTCAAGATGTTTGAGTGAGGCATGGTAACACTTCCATCCTTTGTTTTGTCACCTTATCTCAAATCCAGCGTGAGGGATGGGAAGGAGGGGTTTATCAATTTAATTCAATATTTGGGGTGAGTGGCATGCAAGAATACCCCCTACCTCTTGGAGCTGGTAGAAAATCAAAGTGATATCATGGTATACAGGCAGTGGAAGTGAGAAGGGATGAGGGGAGAGGACTAAAGAGATTCCAAGACTCTTGCACAGTTGCAGATTTAAGTCAAAAAAGAAATTTGTTTACATAACACCAGGTTATAGTCCAACAGGTTTAATTGGAAGCACACTAGCCTTCGGAGTGCTGCTCCTTCATCAGGTGATTTTGGCGCTCCGAAAGCTAGTGTGCTTCCAATTAAACCTGTTTGGAGCAGCGCTCCGAAAGCTAGTGTGCTTCCAATTAAACCTGTTGGACTATAACCTGGTGTTGTGTGATTTTTAACTTTGTACATCCCAGTCCAACACCGGCATCTCTAAATCAAGAAATTTGATGTCCTCTTGATTCTCAGAAAACTTGTACCAAAATCTAAAGCTATCTCAGTAAACAGAATCTAATGAAACTAGGAGAATTGAATTGGAAGAAATTCCAGGCAAAGTCCTCCCTAAATATACAAGTTCTCCCAATATGTAAAGGAGATCAGTAGAAGGTTCAAATGATTCTCACTATTTTCTCTCCCATCCTTCAATAGAGATTTCTGACATTAGTCAGAAAAACAGTTTGTTGCAAAATTAAGTATTCCATTTAAAATTACATTAAAACTAAATGCTCCAGTTTTTAAATGCTCTGGTTTTTCTACCATTTTAATACTATACTTCACCTTAGATTACTCAGCACAAAAACATAGATGGGTTATCTGTTCCATTCCTCTGTCATAGTGATCTTGAGTTGGCCAAAGCCAGGAAATGGGATGAAGCCCAATAGATCAAAGCCTAGAATTCAAGCTCAAAGGTTTGTCTACCTCAGGGGCCTTACAACTGGCTTAGGTGTTACCCATACTCAACAATCACCCCTGGTTGTTATAATAATATCCTCAGCTCACCCATCTTCAGCTTCTTCATCAATTAATGCCCTCCATCAAATGGTCAGAGGCAGAGATATTCTCTGTAATGATCATTTCTAACAAGAGAAAATCTAACCATCAATCCCTAACATTCAATGGCATTACCATGGCTGAATGTCCTATTATCAATATCATTGGGTTTACAATTGGTCAGAAATTGAACCTTGCAGTACATATATAGTGGTTGCAAGATCAGGTTAGGAATTTTGCAGCAAATAACTCATCTGCTGAATCCCCAAAGCATGTCCACCACCTACAAGTCGCACATTGGGGGTGTGCTGGAATATTCTCCATATTCTTGGATGAGTGCAGCTCCAACAACATTCAAGAATCTTATCCAGAACAAACCGCCCGTCTTGGTTGTTGCACGTCTACAACATCTAACATTCACTTCCTTAACCATTGATACACATTGGCACCAGTGGACCATCTATAAAGGTACCACAGTAACCAAGCCACTTTTGACAACACCTTCCAAAAATGTTGACCTACTTGCTACTGAGAAAGACATGGGCAGCAGATGCATGGGAACACCACCACTTGTAAGTTTCCCACGCAAGTCACTCACCATGATATAGGAAATATATTACCATTCCTTCATTATGTTGAATCAACATCTTAGAACCCTCAGGAGAAAGTGAGGACTACAGATGCTGGAGATCAGAGACAAGGCTGGGGTGCTGGAAAAGCACAGCAGGTCAGGCAGTATCCAAGGAGCAGGAGAATCGACATTTCTCCTGGAACTCCTTCATCAGGAATGGTGAAGGTCTCTTGCCCGAAACATGGATTCTCCTGCTCCTCAGTTATTGCCTGACCTGCTGTGCTTTTCCAGTACCCCATTCTCGACTCTTAGAACCCTCTACCTATTAACACTGTGGATGTACCTACACCCCAAGGAGGTTCCAGAAGGCAGTTCACCATCACCATCACAGGGCAGTTAGGGATGGCAATAACTATTGCATAGCCAATGATGTCCATGTTCAGTGACCAATTAATTAAAAAGCTCCCAAAAGCTGCCACTTTTGTCAATCAACAGAACTCCAAAGAAGCCACTTTGGAACATAAAACAGCCACTTCTGTCATTTCATGTCACATCTAATTCTACCTACACCTAATTTGCAGAACACTAAATTTGTTAACAGTGACTGTTATTAAAATGAGAAGAATAAAAGAACATAAGTTAGATTCCAAGTAATTCTGTGAAGTAAGTGTAATAATATTTTACTTGCTTAGTACATTTATAGCAGTGAGGACTAAATACTGTAAATTATTACTTATTGGAGGCTGAGGGGGGCCCTCATAGAAGTTTCTAAAAACACGAGGGGCATGGATGCAGTGAATAGCCAAGGTCTTTTTCATAGTGTAGTGGTGTCCAAAACTAGAGGTCATAGGTTTAATGTGAGAGGAGAAAGATTTAAATGGGACCTGAGGAGGTAAGCTTTTCATGCAGAGAGTAGTGCTTGTGTGGAATGAGCTCCCAGAGGAGGTACAATTATAACATTTAAAAGGTATCTGGATGGGTACATGATTAGGAAAGGTGAGAGGGGGATATGGGCCGAATGCTGACAAATGGGACTGGATCATTTTGGATATCTGGTCAGCGCAGACTAGTTGAAACGAAGGTTTTTTTCCCATGCTGTGTAACACTATGACTTGATGACTCTGCAAATGCAGTACTTCTGAAAAGTTGAAGAACATATTTCCCAATCTATAAAGAGTCTATTACTCATTTTTGTTCAAAACATAACAATTTTGACATATGTCCATCTTAAACACTCCTTCATATTACATATAGGACAATAAGGGGAACAGGAATATGCCAGACAGTGGGATTAGATGAAGTGGTTTCTGTGGCAAAAAACATGGGCTCAGACTTGATAGGATGAATAATCTGTTTTTGTACTGTAAGTCTGCGATTAGAGTTACTCAAAATACAACCAAATAGCATGGTGAAAGAGTTATTGCATTACAGAGATGAAACTATTGTTGTTTCTAACTTTCATTATGCAATTCCATAAAACTTTGAGAGTCAGTTGTGACACAGCACCAATGTTTAAACCAGTTTATTCCATTTGGACAGAGAATTCCTGGTAAAAACATCAGAAAAGCAGCATATTGTAATATTAAACATAAGCAAGTAACCCCCACTCCCTGCCATTTTCTTTAAAATGTTATGGTCCTCTTCTTTAAGATTGTCCTTTACCATATCCTCCTCACCCTTAAAATGGCAGCTGGGTAACCTACTCAATTCCTTTGACATCTTTGGTTGCTTAATAAAAAGGTTTGTGGTGACATATTCTCCCATCTTTCTGCAGTTCCTCATCTCTGAATGTTGCCTCACACTGCTGGCATTAATGATATAAAAAACTTGTTACGTGCAGGACTGTGGACTTGAGACATACCCTATCAATGATCAGAGTCAGAAACACTGCAACTGAAGGCTAATGTTAGATGTTGTCTTTGTTCAATTTGAATAAAACAGAATCAGCACCATTTCTAATTTTTATTCCAATCGGGTTGATTGCAATTAAAATCCAGAAAACATACAATAAATTCCTGATCTGTCAACATCCATTTTACACTATCACACAGAATGAAACTCTCTTCCTTTGTGCTATGTATTCATCTAGCAAAGGGCAGAATTGTAAGTGAACCCTTGGTTATTATAATTATTACCATTTTACTGATTTACTGTACTTACAATGTTTCTGCTGATTACTACACGAGGGGCAAACAGATAAATAGTGACTGTGTCCGCCTCCTGTAGGAGGCTTTGTGTGTCCTTTGATTGGTGGATGGATACTGTGGGAGTGTGCAGGCTTGTGCACAAGATAAGCAGATTAGTGGATCTCTTGCTAACTTTTGTTCTCTTTTCCAGCCATTCAATATATATATTTCAAAGAGGCAATCTGAGTCTGAATTTGAAAAGATTTTGCAGCCAAATTGCTCCTTGTTTCCTATACTAATGTAACAGTCATGATGCCAGTTTCCTCTGCATGATTGTAAGCTGCAGCTTAACCATCATGCATCATTATTGCTTTTTTAAATCCCATACTGTAGCTTGGAAAGGAGGCAAAAAGGGTCACTCTTTTATTGGGATAATATGGTCTATCAATCTATAAATAAATATTGAATGCTATTTCTACTGCATTACAGTAATGCTTCATGCAATAATATCACAATACTTACACAGAACTTGATACTAAAACTTATTAAAAGTTCAAAATTAAATAAGTGGATTTGTATTAGGTGTTTTCTCTCTCTCATCACACTTATCTTTCTTTGTTAAGACATGCAGCTTTAAGGCAAAGAGAGAAAAGGTCCTGCTTTTAAATTGACCAGCTGTGATTGATTAGCATTTCATTACTTCACTACTCTGCATTACAAGCTCCCAACAGGAGTCCACATTTCACATGCATGCATTTGATGGATAATGTTTACAGAGATTTAACAAACTTTTGCCCTTAACAAAGAACCAACAGCTTAACTTAATACTGTATACCACAGAATTACGTTCAAACAAGATGAAATTCTTGCTCAATATTTCGCCATTATTGTCCTGATGTGAAGCGCCACCATTTTGTTTTGGTGTGCAATACAGAGAAAAAGTTCACATTGTGCAGTGGGTTGATTAGTTGAGTTGCTAACCTGTAAACAGTAAATGTTTAGACAATCGTAAAGAGTAGAAGTTTAGATCACCTAGCATTTGAAGGGACTAAGACAGCCACAGTCATAAATGAATAAATACTTCCAAGTCACTTGGAAAAATAAATACATTGTTGTGAGGCAGGCCAGAAAGTGATTAATATTTTGCATAGGAAGAAATGTGTTGTCATTTGCTTAAATTGCTCAGTCAGTGAGTAAGATTGAAATAAAAGAGCCATTCTGCATTCATATTTACAGCAGGGCTTCCTCAATGTTCTTTGGTTGAAGACATCTTTCAATGGAAGAGAAAGTCACCTAGAATAAAGAGCCCAGGTTAACGGTTAGTTTGGGCGGTGGTAGTTAACCAAGCCCCTAGGTAGCCTGCTGCATTCCTATTCGTATCAAATGCCCCTGCTTGGAATATCTCCATGTGTGGCAAATGGGTGACGTGAGCTTGTGATATTCAAATAGCCTGCAGACAATTGAGGCTGGAATTTATCCTGAGTGTTTCTGAAGCCTGTCATCAGGCTGAAGTGTAAGGCAGAAGCGCACCTTGCATGGATAACAGTCACTCATCATGTTGTTCCTCTGGACAGCCAATTAAAAGCCACAGGATGGGCTTGACACCAGTTAAGGATGGTGAGTAGGCTTTCGAAGCTGGAGGGTCAATAACTGGACTTCCGACATGAAAGCAGCAATGGGTTGTTGTGGAAGTTAAGTGAGGGAAAATATACTTCAGAAAGGAGGTGCTCTCTCTTCAACTTGTTTATATTTAAATTAATGAACTGGTCTTGCACCCAGGCTACCACTGTGCTTGAGCTCATCCACAAGGCAACTTTTATCTGCTGTAGCATGCCTATGGAAAATCCCAGTTGACATCCTTAAATTGATTTTAAGTGACCCTTAATCACATTAATTGGCGATGTGCAGGCTTTTTTCCAGCATGGCCTCCATCCTGCCTCCACAGTAATGGCCCAGGGATGGGATGGAGCAAAAGAAGCAGTGCTATTTTTAATACTTGCTCTTTCTGAATCCAGCCCATCTAGGACTTAAAAATGAAGCTCTCACAGTATTGAACTCACATGTGGAAGTTGGACACTCCAGTAATATACTACAGGACTGTCAACATTCAATGAACCAATATCAGAGTCAAGTCAGTGCTGTTGGGAGAGGACGCGGAAAACAAAAAGGATAAATAATAACTTCCAGTTTGGCTCCTTGATATAGTCAAAACATTTTCGCTGAAATATAGATTGACAACAGAAAAATAAATACACCTTGTGAAAACTTTGGTAAGTATTAGAAAAAATTAAGGAAAAGAGCTAACTGGGGACTCGCTATGCATTAAGTTCAAACCCTAAAGACATCAGTTGAATCTTCCGTGACTGAATCTGACATCATCCTCCACCCTCCATAAACTTCAGCTCATTCATCCACCTTCTCATCTTCCACTGGCCATAAATGTCAACTCACCCAAAAGATGCTGCATGTAATTTAATGTGTGCTAATTCCCAGACAGCCATCACTCCCTTCCTTGCCAAGCTGTCATAGCTCCTGGTGCCCCTGACATTCCTCCACACTTCCAATTTAAAATGTTCAGGCCCCTATTTAACTTGCTTCACAACTGTGCCTCTCTGTAACCTTTTCCAGCTCTTTAACCCCTGCAGAATTTAAGGCTCCTTTTGTGCATTCTCCATTCTTTCGACTCTACAATTTGAAGCTCTGCTTCCATCTGTGTAATTCTTCCCGTAAATCTCCCCACCTCTGCCTCATACTGAAAAGTGATAAAACTAACACCGAGCCATAATGGTAAAGGCAAAGTACTGCCGATGCTGGAAATCTGAAACAAACAGAGAATGTCGGAGAAGCTAAGCAGGCCTGGCAGCCTCAGTGGAAAGAGAAACCACGCTAACATTCGGGCCTGGTATGACTTCTTCAAAACTGCAAGGTGTTGGAAAATAGGTTTCTGTTAACTCTTTTTGGCAAGCAGAGGCCCAGTTCAAAAGATTAAAGGATTGAGAAAGGAGTAAAGAGACATAAAATGGATGTAAATGAAGGTGCAAAGGGAGAGAATCAGTCCTTTATGAAGAACAGAGTTGACAAAACAAGGCTGTGAGGAGCATATAGGACAACTGGAGAGAAAATACAATGCGATCAGTTTCTGAAGTTAATTAATTCAATGTTGAGACTGTAAAGTGCCCAAGCAGAAAATGAGGTGATGTTTCTTGAGTTTATATTGTGCTATGTTGGAACATTGCAGCAGAAATGCCAGCTTAAGAGCAAGGAGGTTTATTGAAATGGCAAGCAATTTTTACCAATCTTACTGTCATTGCCTCTAACATCTCCTTCTTTAACTTGGAGCAGAACCTAATGGATCTTGGTCACTGCCGTAGAGACAGTGAGAGCTCCTGATACAACCTCTTTAGGGAAAGGCACGCTGTAATAAGTGCCAATCAGGCATTTATCTGGACAATAGTGGGCCTTCCTGAGGATCAAGGACTACACGGGTAGAAGACGCTCCTGTTGAGAGCTACCAGCCAATGGTAGTTGTAATGAACAGCAATGCTGCCAGACAGCATATAACACTCAACTGAGGCTTACTTTTGTCACTGGATCAGTGCTCAGGTAAGTGATGGGAAGGAGATTATGGTGTGCAGGGTAGAGCACGCAGTGCTGAAGGCTGGCTGGGAGCGGTCTCCCCCTTCCCAATGCTCAGTCCTTCCATATGGCCCGAAGTGCCTTTGAATGAGGGACAACCCATGTAAAAGCCAAAGCCATCCCTGCACACATTTGCTTATTATTCTCCCTTAATGATGCCCTTCACTGGGCCCACTTAAGGGACTTCAATTGGCAAAGGACCAGGAGGCTGCCCGCAGACCATCCCACTCAACTTGGATAGAGGGAAGGAGACCATGTCCCTCGTCTGCCAATTTTTGTTGGAATAAATAGACTGCCATTAAACCTGCCATTGGATAGGGCATTAATGTCTACCCTCGCTCTCTAGTTATGTGCACCTTGGGACCCTTCTGTACATTTGAAGTACAAATACAACTGATACCATTTTGAGACTTGCCACAATAATGGCTTCCAAGTGATTGACTGCATTCTGTGTCAAGGGTAATGCCATCAAAAATAGCTGCTTTTCCAAATGTTAAAAAAAAATTCATTATTCCTCACAACTCCAGTTGGTGATAATACTTGCATTCTAGTCCAGAACATCAGATCCCTGGTGAGTTAGTGATAAGTTTTTGTTCATTTTTTTGTGACATTTACTCGAATTCAGAGAATCTATTTGGTAACAAGATAATGGTGAAGTACTAAGCCATTCTCCCTGGGCTAGGTGTCTAATGGGAGTGAGGGAGTCTGTTTCCTGGTGAGCTAATGATGGAACGCTTGTCTATATTCCTGACAGTGTTCATGGACTAGTTAGTTTAAGGCAGATTGATGGATTTGTGTTTTAGAGCTGGTCAATTTTCTTTTTAAAAAAAGTAGCACAATATGCGGAAAAGCATGAACATGCAGTTGAGACCTTTGACTGTAACAACTAAAATTTCTTTGCTCCAGAATTGATTCTAAGTTTAAAAGGAAAGTTCACAAAGCTTTCGTTTGAGTTTATCAAGGTCAAGTCATTACGACAACACTTTGAAATAGTGAACACCTATTTCCTATCAATAATGGACAGTACAAGCAATGTATCCATGTGTTTATATCCCACTGAGTTTGAGTGACAGGATTTTAGTTAGGTAAATAGAGACATATCTTTTTTTGATTATCCCCTACTCTGTGGAATTCTTTCCCAATCATGTTGTCTCGCTGCCTCTTTTTCAGCCTGCTAAAATCTTTCTTATGGAACTGTTCCACTTATATCTCCTCTTCCTCTGTTAAATGTACTACTTTTCACTGTCTTAAATCACTAAGCACTCTATAGCATTTCTTTACTGGAGATCACAGACCTAAAATGACAATTCCTTTTTTCCCCCTACAAATGCTATGAGACCTGGCGAATATTTCCAGTATTTTCTGTCTTAACTTCAGATTACTGGTATCTGCAGTATTTTGCTCTTCTATACATGTAGGCTTGCTGCTATTGTAAATGCGTGACAATAATAATCTTTGCTGATTGACAAGTCTCCCAGCTTGTGATCAAAGTTGTTATTAATCACTAGGTCTATCATTCACATTTTAAAATACAGCCACAAGCATCATAGACTTTTGTGACTAGTACACCCTGGAATCACTGTTTAATTGTTGTAGTCAAGTTACCACACACTTAATAAACAGCAGTGCACTGTATTCCTGAGTAAGGTTGACACATACTTTGTTTTATATCATGTCTGGTAATATCCATTCCATGGCATTATTCCACATGGAAAATGGAAGAGTCAGCTCATCATCTGTTCCCTGTCTAGCTATTGGCCTGCTGGCAGCTGCATTTTGTTTTGGAACTATTATAGGAGCATTGTGCCAAGTAGTTGGCTTCTGAATGGGTAAAGTGATACCTTAACCTTTCATTTCACATCCATACCTTCAGTTCTCAAAGTATTCTATTGTTCTCAGGACAAAAGCTGAACTTCAGAATTCTGACAGTAAAATTAGTGTACTGGGGCAACATAATTGGTGGAGATGCAATATTAAAAGTCTGCTTAAGTTACATGAGCAATGTCTTTGTGTCAACTTTTGGGCATTTTGTTAGCAGTCAAAAGGCAAGTATATTAACTCCTCCAGGATTGAATTTCTATTATAGCCTTCAAAATACCTGCTTCCTTTATACCATGTGCTACTATGTTTGTCAAGGATAAGTCAGTAGCAGCACACTGCTTATAGTCACATAAGACATGTTTAAATGTTTATTGAGTGATATAGCATTAATAAAACTATCCTCACTGTCAATGTCCTGTAACTAGACCTTGTCCCCAGTGAATGGAAAGCTGTAATTATTCTGTGCTGTTAACTGATGTGCAATAATTTGCTTACCAGATTTAGCATATTATCCTACTGAGGAATCATTACCTCTTCAGAATGATCATTACCATCAGATAGTTAAGATTTTACAGTTTAAACTAATTACCTCCTTTATTTACAATAAAATGACATAAAGCTAAACACAAAAGTCATGATATATTAAAAGCACAACTCACATATAAACATGCATTCAAGTTGGTAATGATTCAATTGCTATTAGTAAGATTGACCCTTGATTGTGCAAGGAGCTGCCTATACACTTTGAACTAAGTGTATGTTTTAAGCAGTAAATATAAAAATCATCTGCATTTAATTCTAATACCTGCTGTCATCCTGACATTTTATAAATTCATTTATGGGTTGTGAGCTGTACTGATAAAGCCAATATTTACTGCCCTTCCCCAGTTGTCACTGAAAAGATGCTAGTGATCCACTTTCTTAAAATGTTGCTAGTTTTCCAAGTAGGTAACAGTGACAGTGAAGCAGCTGTAATATGGTTTCAACTCATGATGATGTAAGGCTTGGCGGTGAATCAGTAGGGGATGGCATTCTCATGGGAATGCAATCCTTGTTCGTGTAGGTGGTAGGTACCTTGGGTTTGGAAGATACAGACAAAGGAACATCAGTGAATTCCTGCAGTGCATCTTGTCAATGGTGCACACTGCTGCTATTGTGCATCGGTGGTGAAGGAAGTGAATTTTAACGTGGTGGATGGGGTGCCTATTAGGCAGACTTTGTTCTGAATGGTGCTGAGATTCTTGAGTGTTGTTGTTGGAACACCACTCCAGACAAATCGACAGCGTGCCATTACACTCTAGTCATAGAGTCATTTAGCACGGAAACAAACCAGTGTCAACTATAATCCCAAACTGAACTAATCCCACCTGCCTGCACTTGGCCCATATCCCTCCAAACATTTCTTATTCATATACATGTTTAAATGTCTTTTCAATGTTGTAACCGTAACCGCATCCACCATTTCCTACAGAGGTTTATTCCATACATGAATCATTCTCTCTATAAAAGAAACCTGCCTCTCACATCTTTTTTAAATCTTTCTCCTCTCACCTTAAAAATTGCCTCCTTGTCTTGATATCCCCCATCCAAGGAAAAAGATATCTGCTATCCACCTTATCCATACCTTTCATGATTTTATACTGTGTCTTGTACTTAGTGAACTAGCTTTGACGATGCAGGAGATAAATTACTTGCTGCAGAATTCCCAGACTCTGGCTTGCTCTTGTATCCACAGTATCTCCTTTATTTCAGTATAATTCCAATGAGTGGAGAGTTTAGGCCTGATTTTCATTTACTTCTATCCTACGTGGATTTGTTGATGCTGCACTTGGTCAAATGTTGTCTTGACATCTAGGACTTCAGTTCAAGAGCCTGCCTAAGATTATAGGTCCTGTTTAATGAAAATTGAGATCCTCATGAAACAACTGGAATTTTAGTGAATTCTGCATTGGTCATTACTGATGGGATATACTGACCCCAAAAATATATTTCATAGATTAGCTCCCATTAATGGCCTTGCGAGTGAAATTAATGCAGTGTTATAAACTTGTTCTTTTACCCCAGGGTTCCACAATAAAGACAATTGGAAAACATTAGGGCTTGTACGTGCAGGAACAAGTCAGATTTTGACAGTATGATACATTGCAAGCACTAATGAACAATTGCACTGGACCTGAAATTTTATTTTAAAAAATATGTTTCTCAGAAGAATATTATAGTTGGATTTTAAAAAAATGTTTACTTTTCCTGCCTACATCTTCCTCTCTCTCCTGTCACCCTGTCGTTTCCGATCTTTATTTTGCTTTCTATACATTATTTAAATGTAATTTATATTTCCTGTTTCAAAGTTCGTTCCCTATAAAGAATGTCATACTGAAACATGCGGAATATTAGGGCAAGTCTGTAATCTAAAAAAAAATACTTCGTGGCATTGTCAGTGAAGTGGCCAGCAAGCAACATTTCTATTTCAGGAATCCATCATTGTTTATGCCATCATTCCAAAAACATATGATTTAAAACTTAAGATATTTGCAATCAAGTGTAATTGCTTTTATTGCAATTGTTATGATCATGAAACATTTTCTTATTCCCTGTCTAGAAGCTTGCATCTAATTAAGTGCATGCCATTAAATTATGATTTTGTGTTGACATGAAAGATTCATTGATCCACACCCATCTTTGAAGAGGTGATATCCTTTTATCCTCATCCTAGTTGGGCAACAGTTCACAAACTTTTATGAAATCAAAAGTGCATCACATAATATTTTGGATATAGTCCAAATATGTTCCTGTCCCATGCTTAAGTAAAATTTGATGCAAAGTGTTAAGACAGGTGACTGTATTTGGACTTGGATGATGATAGGAACTGATTTCTACTGTTAAACCACTCGTTCTTTCAATTATGAGACAACTGTTGTGAAAGAGAATGATAAATATTAAAAAAAGTACATGCCAACAACAGGGGCATTGTTGAAGAAGAAAACTGTCTGGATGGATATAAAACACATGTAATCTCTGAACTAACAACTGTGTTTTCAGCTAACCCACAATCAAAACCAGAGTGGAAGTTGTCCCTTAAGACACTTAAAAATTACTTATCTCAAGGCTGAATTGAAAGAAGGCCATAGGTTTTGTAAAAGTCTGGCATAGAAATTCTCTGCAGGAACCATTTCCCACTTAAATGAAGTTTTGTTATACAACACTAAGTAGATGTTAGAAGCATCTGAGTGTATTGAGTATATGAAGGCTCAGTGGAGATATTTTTCAATGTTAAGTCTCTGTGTTTTTTATTTTGATCTGGTTAGCTGGTATGAGTTGTTTATGTCAATGGCAGACACGTGGTTTTTATAATGTCATGCTGTAAGCCTAATAACCAGAAGTGCTTTATATTTCTCAACAACCTACCCACCCCCAACAGTACCCCCTTAAACCCAAAAGGAAAATGACATGTCCATGTCGGAAAGACAGACAAGCCTTATCACATGACAGTTCCAGATTACGGATCCCAGGGGACGCTCCTGACATTGGTATTTTATCACTGAAATCACATCCCAAGCTGTTTGTTTTCTGTACCTTCACATAGTTCTCAAGGTGTTGCCAGCAGGGCCTGAGGCTGACACTGACACATGTTGTCACATTGCAAAGTCTTAAAGAAAACATGAGTCAAATAAAAAAAAATGTTTAGGTTGTGAAATCTTTCTTGCAGAGTTATTTACATAGTTTCCTTGATTACTCCTCCAACTTAGAACATGATAATTCGTTTTCTTGTGCATAACTCTTTCTGAAATAATGCAGCAATGCTCTACAAGTTATATTGACAAGATTAATTAAAGAGGCAACAGCTTAACTGAAAATGTTTATTAGCCAAACTTTATCTCTGTGTTCAGTTGTATAAGTTGTATAAGTAATATATAAACAAATCATTGTATCTTCATGCACAGATGATTAAATTAGTGCAATATTTGCCTGCTCTCTTCTCTCAAAAGGAACTTTATTTGGTAATAAGGAAGACATTGGTATTTCTTTAGCCTATTTCCAATATGTAATGACACCCTGAGTTTAGTCTGACGGTTTCCCTTCTAAACAGTTGAGGCTAATTTATTTTTAGATTCCAAGTAGTCACTTTTCCTCTTTATAAAATTCTGACGGTCTTAATTAGAGGCTTTTTGTGCATGTAAAATTCAAAAACATAATTGACTTATTTTTATTGTAAGAAAAATATAGGTTGAATTAACATGAAGAAAATTATTCCCTCTCTACTCTTACTTTTCGACCAGGCACTCTATGAAGTACATGCATTGTGCATTGCTCAAATTTCAGCCTCTTGAGTATCTCCAATTTTAATCATTCCATTGTACTTTCAGACTCCTTTGTCTTAAGAACTGGAATTATCTCCTTATGCCTCTCCATCTCTCTACCTCATTTGCCTTCTTTAAAACACTCCATATAACCTACCTCTGACTAGGTTTCTTTCAACTTCCCTCGTGCTTCTATGTAGCACCTTGGAACATTTTACAATAATGCAAGGCACTAAATGAATAT
This sequence comes from Chiloscyllium plagiosum, assembly GCF_004010195.1. Taxonomy (NCBI): domain Eukaryota; kingdom Metazoa; phylum Chordata; class Chondrichthyes; order Orectolobiformes; family Hemiscylliidae; genus Chiloscyllium; species Chiloscyllium plagiosum. The sequence continues at coordinate 46,861,703 of NC_057726.1, forward strand.
AAGTGTTGTTGTTATCATTTCTGACTTCCAGTTTTATTCCAAGTGAATGAAATTGTGTTACAGCAAAATAACAGTTGAAAACTTTCAGTACAGGAAATTAACTTAGGTTAGGTGCAAGTTTCTCTGAATATGTCACACTCTCAGCTTCTGGATATTTCTATTCCCTGATACACCTCTAAATGAGGCTTCAATAGAATTTCTCATCATGAAATGAGCAGCATGTGGCATAGCCCCCGCTTGCCCCACCATCTCGAGGCCACACAGCTGATGGAGCTGCCAACCCTCCATAACACTGATGACAGCTACTTTAGTCTCAACGCAGATTAATATTGACCCCCAAAGTCCCACCAGTCTCTCACTGTCACTCCTGCAAAATGGAACCTACCGACTTTCTTCAGGAGCCTTCCATTTCCAGTGGTCTTTCAATGCCATGTAAGCTGCAGGACATCTACTCATTCTTTGGGAATCAAATAATGGACTGGGGTGAGGTTAGTGTTGGGGACATTCTGAAATAGCTGTTGCGTTGTTCGGGCTCACGAGCAACACTGCAAGTTGGTAGGGGTTGATTTGTCAAGCCAGTTGAGGGACAAAGAAACCTCTCTTGTCAGGGGATTGTGGTAAAGGGTTTCAGCCATGATAATGTTTGTCATCCTCAATCTGGCTTCAACCTGATGAAACAATTACATTGGGAAATTGAGGTGAGTTCATAAGAAGTGTGTGTGTGAGGGAGAATGGAAAAACAAGAAAAAAAGCCAATGCAAATAATACTTATAATTAGTGTTAGAAAAGCTTTACTGGGCTTTAGTTGAGAAAAAGTTGGATCTGCTGTGGGAGGAAAATGAGACTACTCATAATAAACAAAGTATTAGCTTATGGAACTCTTATCACATAAGAGATCTTTAGCTGCACAAATACCCTGAAGCACATACCATCCTCTTCCGTAGCTTTCTCCCCAGCAGTTCTGTTGTAAAGTTTGATGATGAAGTCTTAAAAGCAGTTTGATCTACTCCTGAAGGGCCCTGTCAAGGGTCAAATGACTCATAAATGAGGGAAGAGTGACTTAAACCCATCAACCTGTAGCATTAATGCAACACAACACTTGTCAATTATTGAACTGCCTAGAAACTATGTCTGTTCAGATTTTCTATACCTAATTAAAATTTGCTATGCCATTTCAACCTCTGATAATCATCTCAGTTTATACATGTTTCTAAAGGTTAACCTTAAAATCAAATCTATAGCACATAAAGTAAGAAACATGTGAAGCCTCCTTTTCTACTCCTTTTGGCCCATTGACTGCCAATAGTAGAAATTAAGTTTAGCTGAGTAGAGGGAAGGATAATTATTGAGTATTATATTAAAGGTAAGAAAAATTGTGAATAACTTTAAAAGTTCAGTAAAAAGAAAACAACAAACTTCGGGCCGTGAAATATTATTTGTCTGACGTCTAACTTGTACTGATCTCATCCAAATTAGGGGTAGTGACACTAAAATGAACCTTATGTTATGGAGGCAACAATTGTCCTGGCCTCCAGTTGCCAATGACAATTCAGTGACCGTTGGTGGAAGGGTACATGAGCGGGCACTGAATAAAGGGTTGGGGTTCGTCTTTTCTGCCCCTTTGGTTGAATAGTCTATTGGCAGATTTTGGAAAACTTTTTGCATTCAGAGTACATGGCCTCAGCAAATAGCCCAATTCCTTTGGGGAGGGAAGAGAGAAAATTGGACTCAGGATGTCAATTATAAATTGTAGCGAAATTAGGAACAAACTCGTAAAAGGTAAAAATTAATCTGCAGAAAATGACTGCTACATTTTCAAGGCTAGTTTTGGAAGACTGTACTTTAAATCCTCATAAGGCTAATGTTTCACCAATACATTTGCAGTTCAATATGGCAAAGAGGAGCGAGCTTTATATCGGATTTCATCTGTTACAATGGGATTAAAAAATAAAGTTGCATGTCATCCATCTGTCCCATTAGCCCCTCCCTCTCTCTTCTGTGTCACTTTTGTTGCTATCTCCACTTTCTGCTTACGGCACTTGGCCCCTTACATAAAGAATAAACAGTTTGAAGGAAGCTCACAACAATCAATTGAACTGTTTCCACATCATGACAAACAGATTTGAGTATCATCTGCGCCTTTAGGGAAAAGCAGCTAAGTGACAGGAAAAGCCTGTTTTTTTTTAACTGCAGCAAGATTTCATTACAACTCCAGAGGTATTAAATGAGTTGCTCTGAGCCTGAGTTGCATTCCATGCTGCAAAGTGGTGGGAACAACTTGAGGAGCATAAATGAGTTTTGGTCTTTGATCTGGTGTCACAATCCCTAAGTAAAACTCACTGGAGGCAGGATAGAAAGATGAAACTTTGCTTAGTTTAGCTTCCACCTGGTGTATCACTTGAGTTAGGCCTATTAGTCTGACCTGGTGAGACAGTCATGTCAAGCTGTAGTTTGAGATCACATGAAGATGGATTCAGACTGCCATTTCTGCAGAACTGTGTGAACACTTTGCAGAACAATCAGCTTCCTTGTCGTATAAATGAATATGACATTTTTTTCTCTTTCAAATCATGAGTAAAAGAAACAAAGAAATTTGCATCCTGCCACAAAACAGAGTAAAGTAAATAATGAGCCCAACTTGTTTCAACTGACACTGAAGGATTTTACTGAAGTTTTGAAAAGAAAACATTGCCACTACTAATAGATTGCTGCACATAGAACTGTTGTGTTGTAATAACATAAATCGGTAACTTAACAAGAACATGTTAAAATTTCTATTCCCATCTCTTAGTCGCATTTAAAATAAAGATGGTGTTAACTCTTTGTTGACCCTATTCAATTAATTCATTTATAAAAAGTGGAAGACACTTCTCTCTGAATGGAAGTATTAAAGCTTCAGGAAAGAAATAGACAAATATATGTTATGAGTATGTCTATGTATTTTCATTTTGCTGAATGGTAATTAGAGCAAAACACTTGTTTTTATTTTCTTCTGTATGGATTTCTGCCATTGGGAAGGGCAGATTGCTTTGAGGACAATCTTACACATGCCCTTTTTCAACATTTTTCTTCAATGACAGCAATATGTTGAATTTTCATATTGCCTTTCATGTCATAAAATGGCCCAAGGGACTTCAGGAATGTTATCAAACAAAATTTGACACTGAGCCACAAAAAGCATTATTAAAACAAGCAATCAAGAGCTTGGTCACGGAGGTAAGTTTAACAAGGGTCTTAAAGAAGGAAAGCTAGGTAGAGATGAAGAAAGATTTAGGGAAGGGAATGCCAGAGGTTAAGGTCTGACTGGCTGAATATTGGTGAGAGTATAAAATTAGCAACTTGCAAAACACTGGAATTGGAGGAATGCAGAGACTTTGGAGGGTTGTTGAGTTAGCGGAGGCTACAGAGAAAGGAAAGAGTGAGGGATTTAAAATTAAGGATGTGAATTTTAAAATCAGAGAGCTAATGGGAGAATGCAAACAGTAAGGGCTGGAAAATTGGAATAGATATCAACAGGAATCCCAGGCAAACTGTGTCCCCATTCTCACAAGAAGCAATAGAGAAAGTATCTAGAGAAAGGGTAATTAGGATGACTGTTATCATGGTACAGGTAGTGATCCTGGCAATTGAGGATGAGTTCAGAACTACTATGAGACCAACACGTCAAGCCAAATAATGGCTCCAAATAGACTCTGACAACTGTTGACAATGTTCAGACCTATCATGATTATTACAAATAAACTTTTCAATTTGTACCTTTTTATTTACTCACCCCATTAAAGCTAAAGAAATAAAGTTGCAAGATACATATGCATCAAAATTTATGTGATGGAAGACCAGCAGCTAATCATGAAGTACCTGCAATAAATCTTTGATCCTCAAACAGCTAACAGGTTACTCAAATTGTATAAATATTATAAAATGTTTGAACCAAAGTTTGGGTATCCCGTGCTTAATGAAAAGAACTGCACGCAGTTTCAGGATAAAAAAAGGTCCAGTAATGAAGCCCTTGACTCACTGATAACCTCTGCAATAGTAAGGAGTGAGTACTTTTTTACAGATTCCCAAGTTTGCATTAGAGATGCCAATACACTCAAGGAGTTAATATTATGCCACCTATTCAAAAAATCTGTTGAATGTGTTGTATAAGTTGAGAAACAAAGTAAATTGCTAAATATCATGATGTTATTTTACATCATGAAATTAATGAAATGAAAACAAATGGTACTTATCAAAATGGTAAGCTTAAAACATTGCACTGAAATAGAAGAATGTTAGCAAAAATGCAGCTAGTAAGGTAATAGTATAAATATCAGAATTATGCAACTTGCATTATATCTAGTTCATGTCATGATGGGAAAGAGAATGTAACGCGGAAGGCAATTACCCTGCTTCTTCTTATCCTCACTGCTGTTGTGTTTAATCCAAAATTCACATGTAACAGGGTAAAATACAGAGGATTATGTCATAATCATGAGTCAAACTTCCAAAGTACAATGGACATTATTAACAATTGTACTTCTGAAAGGAGACTTGTATAACCAATAATGAGACAGTCATTTATGGATGTAAATTAAGTGACTATTTAGAGATTGAAAGAGAGGGCCACAGAATATCGCATGCAAAGATGCAAAGTGAACTCATACAATAACTCTTCGAAGGAAGCAGAGACAAATCCAACCAGACTGAATTGCGATCTCTTATGATTACATAGATAATGAGGGGCTGACAACTTCCTGCTGAACAGAAAGGCAACCCCTAGTGGAACATATCTAAAACCAGAGATATATTTTATGTTTTTCCCCTTTGAAGAATACATATGAACAGGGGTTAAAAAAACCCACTTGTACCTCTACTGGAGTGTGTTAATGGGACTGAATACATGTGCGGTGGGCTAAAGTGCATTAGCACAGGTTCATGTGCTAGTGTGCTATGAAAGTCAATCCAAGAGTTATCCCTTAGTCACCCCTATGTTGCAGGTATTGATTGTCTCTCACTCAACGTGCCAGCAACCAATAAGTTAGACAAAGGAAACATGAATAAAAAGGCACTGTTTAAAGGAGTCAG
>NC_057726.1:46867269-46954125 GCF_004010195.1 Chiloscyllium plagiosum
CATCTTCATCATTCTTGTTTATTTTCCTCTGTCTTTCTTTCTTAACTCTTTTGCATTTGGTTCTTCATGCTTTTCCAACATATTTTCTCTGTCATATTAAACAGAGTTAAAAATCACACAACACTAGGTTATACTCCAACAGGTTTATTTGGAAGGACTAGCTGATCCAACACCGGCACCTCCAAATCAATAATATTAAAACAGGATGACTTTCGTCAGGAAAATTTATTTAGATTTCATTTTAGTTGTGAACATGAGGCCATAATTCTCAAATAATCAAACCATAGATTGATTCCATTTGTCATTAGTTTAATGGAACGTATGAGTAAATATTTTGGGAAGTGTGTTTATTGTGTTTTTCTCTGAAGTTTTTTTAAATAAAGGCATAGTCATTTGTGGTCAAGTGTACATCAGCTATTACCGTCTATTAAAACCTTCCCACAGATTTTCTGTGGGATTTTGCTCTGTAAATTATGTAGTAATGAAGAACTCAAATACACTCTCTCTCCAGGGGATCTGTGTGAGCAGCATAAGCTCTGTGTGTCTACTTAACCAATCTGATCAAAGAATTAAGGAGTCTGAACCAGCAAGCATGAGTTCAAACATTTTATTCAATTCTAAATCATCAACAGAAAACATAATAGAAACAGGAGTTAAAAAGACACAAATAAAAGGTTTAAAGTCAAAACATAATTTCCATTTTGAAGTTTTAAAATATTTCCACAAACATTCAAAGTGTAACGACATCTTGTACATTTTCTGAGCCAGAGAGGCTATTTAACAGTAAATATGATTGAATGTACTGTCAAAATTTTACTTTCACTTAAACACACTTGCTTGGACATTTTACAGTGTATTCAGTGTGTGCCTATCAGACAAGTTATTCAGTTTCATTGTTTTGTATGGGAATAGCAAGGTGCTCAGTAAAATACTGATATGCCAAAGCTTAACAAGGAGCTGTCTGGATGTAATTTCCAGACTTTTCACATTTTAATACACATGTGCATACATTGAAAGTTGCTTCCTGATTCCTTTCTCAATAATGTCGGGTGGTGATGGCCTCACCAGTTTGCCCACTCCAAAATCTGGACCATACTCAGATAATACGTTCTGACATATGCTAAAAAAGGTTAGATTAGAACAATATGTGAATATAGTATTGTTAAGCTCTGCAATCTTTGGCTTTTACATATTATTCTTTGTTACATAGCTTCTTCTAATAAAAAACATTTATTGATATGTATTTGTGGTTTAGAGTCACTTTTATATATAAAAAATGTTAAAATGCTAACAGTTTATGAAGCAGATTGTGCTCCAACTTGTTTACAAGCTAGTTATGAAATACTTGATAAGAGAAACACTTTTATTAATTCTATTGAAATATAGGATGATGGTGGGTGTATGCTAAATGTTGGAGAAAGGGATAAAGGGATGTCTGTACTACATGCTCAGACGTAATGGCAAGAATAAGCAAGTTGCCATGGATTATCTATTTCATATCCAAAGTGAGGGCAAATTATTGTATCTGATTTGAAAGGTGACCAAACTTTAATACAATAAATTATTATTTAGTATTCCATTAAACTTTCTGAATGTGAAACATCTAAGCTGATTTTTCATCAACTACACTGTTGTTTTCTATCTCCACTTGGCAGTCAATCTTTCAAAGAATTCCATACCCTTCACATTTTCCACCTTTTGCACAACATTTTACATTTTCATGACATGCACAGCGTTATGAATTGGGCGCTGCACCTATTAGCCATCTACAACACTATGTACCAATTCTAGCACCACTGGAAACGTTGTGCATGCCACAAGCATGTGATTTTTCACATTAATCTGTAATTTGCTTCCTTCATCCTAACGGTAAATAGCAGTTACAAAATCAACACATGTATTTCAAATTACCGAAATAGTTTGACCCTACTGCAAATTTTGCTTATGTTGCCCATTTCCTGAAAGTCTGGCTTTTTGTCCTTGGAGAGCTCAGAGGCTTCTTTGTGAAGGATCTGTGTTTTATAAATTGTAAAAATATATAATTTTTTGGCATTCTTAAATGATGGGAATATTATTGCAGTATTTAAAATGCTGTCTTTCTCTAGTTTCCAAGCCAAATTTACTCTACCAAAGATGTGCAGGTTCAGTGAATTGGCCATACTAAATTGCCCATAGTATTCAGAGCTGTGTAGGTTAGGTGCATTAGTCAGGGTAAATGTAGAGTAATTGGTTGGGGAATGGTACCGGGTGGGTTACTCTTCGGAGGGTTGGTGTGGACTTGTTGGGCCGAAGGGCTTGCTTCTATACTGTAGGGATTCTAAGATTCTATTCAGTTCTGGTCCCATTTTCCCTCACTTGTTCCTCCATTTGACAATTTTAATTTTTTGGTCTTCTTTCCTATTTGTTTGAAAAGTAATAATGCTGTCTTTCAAAACAATGCATCTTGAAACTGTTTACTTGCTAATGGTTCACAAACAATACTTATTGAGTTAGGATTTAGACACCATTGTAAAAGTCCTAGCGTGATTGAAAGTGCAGTATAACTTCCCATGATTAATAGAAAAGGCCCCATTTGGGGTCCATATCATTCATTAATTTTAATTACAAATTCTTAGCTTTCACTATCTGTTTCTATGGCAATAAAACAGACTTGTAAAATGCATAACATTGTCAATTCCAAAGTTCAGTTATAAACAAATAACCCAATGACATTTGAGAAAATATTATTGATCTTTTGTATGATTGGAAGCATGACAGATCATGTTTTACTTCATTGAACATTCAGTAATGTCTTTGCTCTTCTAGAGTTTATCCAATTTAATCCCTTCTGCCTTTCTACAGAGGTATTCTACTTTGTTCATAAGAACATAACATAACTCTGGTCCCTCGTGATTTCTTCTTGAAATTAAAAACCCAGACACTGGCCCAGATGTCTTAGGAGATAAGGGCAAGGCTAATTTGTGTGTCACAGAGGACCTGAGGAGTAGGAATTCATGTATACATCATCACGTAGTTATTAGGCAGGGCCACTTCTAGCCCAACACAAACATCTTCTGTAGACCCTGATTCAGTCTTGGCAGTGTTAAGAAAATACCCTCGAGCCATGTGTTGTATTATGCTGAAATAAAAGTAGACATGAATGGCAATAGAAACAGTAAAGTATTGTTTTCATTTTCAATGTTAGCCATAGAACTAACTGGCCTTAAAGTAAAATCCATCCAAATGCTGATGTAAGTAGTTGCTTATACAAATGAGCTATTGAATATCAACAATCTTATTTGGTAATAAAGCACTGGTGTTTGCAATACTAACAGGGATGCAGTATGGGACAGGAATGTCTATGGAACCATTTATCTATATGGACCTGACAGCAGTATCTGATCAGAACTGAGAGCAGTGATTGATTTTGACAGAAAATAAATCACCTTCATTGTTAAGCAGCTTATTCGAAACTCAGTGCATCTCAAATGAATTTTAGAGTTTTGTCCTTTCTATCTCAATACTTGTTGCAAAGTTTAATAACTTGGAAGAATACGGGAAGAAACCGAGGTAAAGTGCTGCCATGCAAAGTGGCTCTGCTACACAGCTTTTGGTTAAAAATATTTAGAAGTTGCTAATATTAAAACATAATAAGCATATTCTTTACTCATTTGTTTAACATGATTCTGGCCTTACAGTTTTGCACTATGGTTTCCTAGCTTCCAGAGGTAAGTTGTGCATTCAGATGATTACAGATTTCTCCAGTTATCAACAAAGCCAAACGGGTGGAACCTTAAGCCCTTCCTGTGGCGTGTTTGGTGGTTTTGAGGCAGTTAATCAGTTGGGAGACGACTGTCACCTTTGAGTCACTTGCACACTGAAAGGCACTCCTGCGCCCCACTTTAATGCTGCTGATCCCTCGACTACCCCCCTTTGGGACCAATACCTTGCATTCCTTTATGTTTTATCACTCATTCATATTTGGGGCACTCCTTAATCTGAGGTTTTGGATGGGTACACAATGAACAGCAGCCATTGCCTCACAATACAGACGAGCTGATTAGGTTCCTCTGCACATCCACTAACTATCCGAGCTTCAGGCAGAAAGTAGCCATTCAAACAATGGCCTAGGTCCCTCCACAAGATTCCGCCCATGATAGTTCTGATTAAGCTGCTATGGAGAGCATTGTGGTGAGGATTTGTTCAGACGGCCCAAGCGAGGAATATTGTCAAAACAACATTTGCTGAAAGCCATGGCAGGTTTTTCACCCAAAAGTTCATACACACATGGGCTGAATGGCCTAACTTCTGCTCCTGTGTCTTATGGTGTTAACATTTTCCAATGGTTTACACGCCCAACACTGTACTTCACAAGGCTTTCTGATAGAAAAGTTGTTTTCTATTTTAGTGACTCCATGGCAGCATTACTTCAGCATGAATTTCACACTGAAATATTATTACAGGGATTAAAAGTACTCTGATAGAGACACACACACATATATGTAATATATATTTCAATATAACTTCCCCTACATTGGCATTAATCAGATGTTTGCACCAGCCAGGGGGTGAGGTAATTTTCCCCTCACTGTCAGAAGCTTGAGTAGGTAGCAAGTATGCAAAGGAGCCAAGTTCTCCAGAAAGGATGTGAGACTTCAAAATAATTTGCTGACGGTAAAAAAAATTGGCTGTAGTTCCACAAAAAAGATGGAACTCATAAAATACAGGCATGCTTGATGTTTTCTCCTTGATGATGCAAGAGCCAAGGACAATTAAATACTAAAAATGGAAGAGAGGAGTAACCATTATTGTTCCGAATTACTTGTCTTGCTAAGAACCTCTCCATTAGACTTCCATGGAAAACAACTTAAAAATTGAACTGCCAATCAGCTCCTCCTTAATTGAAAACAAAACACGGCAGCTAACTCAGAGAAGGGAAGTTTCACATTGGATCATTGGTGGAGACATCATTCATTGTGCTGTGTTGCAACCAGTGAATTCGTATGATTCGCATGGGGCTGCCTGTATATAGAATCTTAAGTATTCATTAACAAGAAGAAATACAGCAGGCAACGAAAGAGGCAACGGTTTTTATTTAGGATAATGGCTACTTGGGAATGATTACATAGACATATTATCATTGAAGACTAGGGGTTGCCAAAATTTGCAATAAAAATCCTGACTCATTTTAAACCATTGTCAAAGGATAAAGAAGTTATTGTAAATTTGCATGAAATCATTAATTTCTCATCACTGCATTAGATTATTTCCAGTAAATCAAAGAGCTGGGATTGGCTAGTGTATATGTTTGACCTGCATTGTAAAGTCTGTGATCAGTAGTTATTAAAGGAAAGGAATTAATGCAATTTGTTCTGTTATTTGGGTATTGGTGCCATTCTAACTTAACAACTATTGCACCTCTGTGTTCGAGTTTGTATAGTATTGGGCACTTTTGAGTCTTTGGTTTCACAGTGAACTGTACAAAGAGAAATGAATTTACTGGATAGTTTATTTAACACCAGCAGTCTCATTTAATCATGCTGTATTGACGGGATACCAGAACATGATGGCTGATCCCAACACTGCTGGGTCCTTTACTTGAGTTTTTTTTTTAACAGGCTAATAATGACCTGTGGCAAAATAACTGGTTCAGATTACTGTGATCTAAACTTCTCCAGAAACTGTTTATTTTAGACTAATTCAGGTTAAAATGGTGTAAGTGCTAATGTTTACAGGACTCAGGCTGATTCATTGACTGCTTAAACTTGACTGCTTAAAGAAACAATCAGAATCAGTTCCTGGGAAACCAAAGCTGAACACTTTGAACTGGAGCTTGCACAGAGAACGTAAACAGATACAAGTTTAACTGGTCTATAAATGAATCTTCTTTACTTGAATAGCGAAAACTAATCCGGACACACACACAAACCTTTTTCACTGGTGCCCATTTCTTTGATTGTACAATAAGGTAAAATACAAAGGCTAACAGTACACCTTTACGTGTATCAAGTGTTTGATATTTTAACCAAATGTTTATGCAAACAATTGCTTTGGCAAACAATATTGTGAAGAACTTGATAAAATACAAAATACAGTACAATAAAGAGTGTAACATATAAACTAGAGCTGTAAGTTTTCATTTTATTTTGTTTACATATTTTTTACCATTCTGACATGAAGGTAAATGACTCAAATGGTTAATGGTCAGCAAAAGCTATGTAAGCATTGCTCAAATGGCCATTCTTTATGTGTTAGCTCATTAACCCATTGGACATGAGTGGGATATTTGGCAATGAAAACATTTCACACAAATAAACACTTCTTAATTCAAGAATGCTAAAGCCAATTGTAATTAATGTTGCCATTGACTAATAGTATCAGCATTAGAAAATTCAATATTCACCCAACACATTTCTCCCTAAGAATTATGCCTCCATATTAAAAAATTGATATTGACTTATTTGTTTGTCTTTAATATTTAACTTATTATGATTTTGTTTGATTTAATGTTTGTGTTTGAAAATGGACCAATTAGTCTTTTTATCATTCACTCTGATTCAAAAGGCTTGGTTTAAGTCCTAATCCAAGGCCGGAATGCAAAGTCATGGCTGATATTTCAGTGCAGTACTGAGGGAGTGCAGTACTGTCAGAAGTCATATCTGTCAAAGGGGTTAAAGTTCCATTTGTTTGCTTCAATGGGTAAATAATTCCATGGCATTAGTTTGAAGACTAGGGGAGTTAGCCCTAGTATTCAGGTCAAAATTTATCTTGCAATCATCAAATAACTTGATCACTGTCATATTACTCATTGTGAGAGCTTGATATGCACAATTGGTCACCGCATTTCCTGCATTATGACAGCGAATACAGTTCAAAAGTAATTGGCTCAAAATCACTTTGAAATGAAAGGTTGGTTGTGAAAAGTGTTATTTCTTTGAATACTCTATTGTGTGTTCACAAGGCAACCATAACATAATTAGATGCAAAATAAAGCTCCCTGTGCACCTTTCAAACAATATCAATCTCCAAAGAGAATCCCCGACTGCAGTCGGGGGTGGGGGGAGTTCTTTCCATTTAACAGTTTAACCATCAATACGGTCCTTTTGAATGAAATTTACTACAACTGAACAGAAGTAAACTAGTCTTTTAAATAGAGCATGGCAGGACCCCACAGTCCTGTGGAATCCAGTGGAATCTTTGCTATGTGAGAATTAAGGATGTTTCTCATGACCTGGACGGCTACATGGGCTATAAGTGTTATCAGTTTAGTGCAGCTTTATCTCCAGATTTTGGAGCTTGGGCAACCATTATCAACACTGTGCTGCTCCTGGGACTGAGAAGTATGTGGATTGCATATTTATGAATGCTGTTAAGTGCTTTCTTGACCTGCCATCATCAATGATTTGAACACGTATTCCTTATGTCTGTCTGTTCCTGCATCTTTGTTAGAATTGCACCTTTTATATTGCCTCTCCTCATGCTTCCTATGAAAATGAACTCCTGCATTAAATTTAGTCTAATGCATGTCCAACCATCCCACCACTGTGTCTCTGCCCTCTTGAAGTCTTTGATAATCCTTTTCAGGTTTCCCATTTTTCCAAGCTTTTTGTTATCTGAAAAGTTTGGAAACATATTCTGCATACACAAATTTAGGAGACTAGTATAGATTAAGTAAAGCAGTGGACCAAATACTGATCCCTGGAAAAGCTCAAAATATAGAGTCCACCAGTCCAAAAATCAGCTGTTCACCACGACTCTGTTTCCTGTCTCTCAGCCCAATTTGTGTCCATTCTGCCACTATCTCTTTTATCCCAGGCGCATTAACTCTCTGAAAAGTTTATTATGTGATATTTATCTAATGCATTTTTTGGAGTCCAAAAGCAAAATGTGGTGGGTGTCAGAAATCTCATAAAAAAGTCAGAAAAAGCTGCAAATGTTTAGCAGGTCTGACAACTTCTGGAGGGAGAGAAACTGCTAATTGGGCTAAATATTGCCACCTGGTCCAGCGACTGGTTGGAATCAAGACAGCAGGTGATGGTGGTGGAGGAGGCATATTGAAAAAGGAAGAGGTATGGGATGGAATTCCCGTCCTCTTGCTACCATCGTGCCATTTTACCAACAGCAAGAAAGGCAGTTGTTGGATCTTCCATCCAGGGGATAATCGAGCCACTAAAATTGCCAATAAAGGGCCTGTTCCTGCCAGGAACAGAGGGACATGAGGAATACGTGTTCAAATCATTGATGGTGATATATCAGGAAAGTATTTAACAGGCACATGGGCTCTTGGACTTTATAAGGTGTATAGAGTAGAAAATAAAGGAATTATAATTCAAACACTTTTTGATAATATAGCTGTATTAACAAAACTCTCAATCAAGTTAGTTGAATACAGTATGCTTTTAACATATCCATGATGACTTCCTTTACTTAAATCATACTTGTCAATGGGCAGAATTTTACCAGGTCCTAGTACTGAACCAGGCTACATACATTAGGTACTCCCTTGCTTTCTTACCATTGACTTACTTAACACCTTTCTGACACTGCCACAACAAACTCTTCGCTGTGTGGGGGAAATCGCCTCTTGAACCCTGCTCACCTAGGTGAATGGTCCTTCAATTCAGACACTCAGTGAGTGACCCATGGAGAGGTGACTTGGTGGTAAGTGTCAAGAGTGTGGTGCTGGAAAAGCACAGCAGGTCATGCAGCATCCGAGGAGCAGGAGAATTGACATTTTGGGCAAAAGCCCTTCATCAGCCCTGACCTGCTGTGCTTTTCCAGCTTCTGCAGTCCTTACTTTCACTGATTTTGTGGTAAGTGTTGATTAGCCACAGCCTCTGCTCTTGCCAATCACCACCCCATGCTGGGGACTTTACTGACTGACATCAGCAGCTCCCCACTCCACTCACCAACTCTACTTACTGGATTTGGGAAGATCCAGATATTGTCATCATCTTCCAGGCACAGTTCTAGCCATACACAAGGTTGTAATAATTGTAATTCTCTGGCATCCCTCGTTTATCCGAGGAGGATTACAAGATTATGGTCAGTACCTCTGCAATTTCACACTTCCTTCCCTCAGGATCTTTAAATCTGTATTCTGTTGCTGTGTAAAGCATTGCCATTAATGTTACCCAAGTATAAATACCAACACCAAGAATTATTTACAGCTGTTATTGTTTCAATATCTTTCGCAGAACTCAGGGCTCTTGTGATGCAGTGGCAATGTCCACCTCCTACCAGTGAGCTAGGAGGCCTCAGTTCACCGGGGTGGGGGAGTCCAGAACTATAGGGCATAGGTTTAGGATGAGAGGGGAACGATATAAAAGAGACCTAAGGGGCAATGTTTTCACACAGAGGGTGGTACGTGTATGGAATGAACTGCCAGAGGAAGTGTTGGAGGCTGGTACAATTGCAACATTTAAAAGGCATCTTTTAAATGGGGTTTTGACTAGGAAGAGTTCGGAGGGATATGGGCCAGGTGCTGGCAGGTGAGACTAGATTGGGTTGGGATATCTGGTTAGCATGGATGAGTTGGATCAAAGGATCTGTTTCCCTGCCGTACATCTCTATGACTCTATTCTCATACCCAACACAAATCACACAAAAAAGCTGTTTAAAGGTATCCTACCTATCACTGTTTTCCACGTTTTTTTCTACAAAGGGCTACAAAAGATCAAAGATTCATTTTGTGTCTAAGATAAACATTAGATCCAGTGAATAAAATGAAAAAGTGCGGCAGTAGATATTTAAGGTAAAGTGGCTCATTTCCTTGCTATGCTTAGGTGGACTTATTTGTGCAGACTCTAGGAAAACTGTCATTCAGGAGATCAATGTTCATATCCACTCTCTGAATAGCTTTTTCCAAGTAATTGTTTAGTTCATAATAAGAGATTTACACCAAAACCCTCTCGGCATGTTATAAACATGAGAAACATGAAACGATTGCACACCATGATGGATTAGCAATACATTTGGGAGATAAGCAGAGAACAGGAAATGCAAATTGCTGATGTTGTATTATTTGAAAGGATCAGCTTTTTGCCAGCATGTTCCTTGAGTTATCCCACGGAGACAACTTACAATTTGGCAGATCTTCCCAAAAAGTAAACACAACACACTAAAGAACAGCATCTCAAAAACTAAGAATAATATCCCAAAGTGTGCTATGAAGAGAAAAGTAGCAGAGACTGCCAGATAAACAAAACCCACCTGAGTAGGACCATCTGCGCAGGAGCTGGAGAGGAAAGGAGACTCATGTTTTCAGAAATAGGTCCAGATTTTTAAATGGCTACAGATGCAGGATTGGAGGAGGATAGATCCACAATTTCCTCACATCAGTTTCGTACTCAAGTCTCTGAGTACTTTTGTTGCAAAAGGCTCAGTGGTGTGACTGAAACCTTCCCTCAGGATCTAGGTCAATTTAAGAACCTATTATGACCCCTACCCACATAATGATTCGGGTTTTACAGTTGGCGTAAGGGCAGCCCCACCCCTTCCTTTCACCGAATCCCCATCTCCCCACCATTGAGGTTTAAAGATAGCCAAAAGGTGGAGAGGGCCTCCCACTGGCTGTGTGAGGTTGTAGGCCATGCTTAATCCCCCTAGAAAAAACCCACAAGCCTGTTTTAGCTATCGGGCCACAATTGTGACTGTTAGTCCCTCAGTTGAGGAGTTTCCCTGTATAATTATGACCTGACAGCTTGGGTCTTCTTCAATGTTAAAAGTTTTTAAACTCACTTTAGAAGGTGCCTCTCTTTAAGGCAGATTCATTCTCTCAAAACTTCATTGACAGTGTCTGCTCTTGATAGTGGGCCTGCTATTCTGACAGTGCCTGTGGGCTTCCATTTAGCTCTCCAGTCTGTGGATTCCCCCTCATTTTGATACTTGGTCTATAAATGTACCATCTGGCTTCTAATTGACCTGTCCATCAAACATTGCATGAAGCATAGACACTAGCAGAACATGAGTTCTGGATATGGAAATTAGGATCTGAACATCGGAACAAAAGTTCAGCCCACGGTGCATGGTTTGAAATATTACTTTGTACACTGTGTCACAAATTACTGGACCAAGCTTGTTGTGCATGACATTTGGAGAATCCAGTGCTTGAAAGACCCAATATTTGCCCAAATTGGTTGAGGTGACTGAAGAAGCTACCTATTGAGACAAGCTAAGCCAACAAAAGCACATGCCTCTGGGATCCCTCAGTAACGCTATGTTAAGTCTCAACTAAACTATTGCATAGCCTTCCTTGATGGTCTCCATATTCTGTCCTCTTGTAACTTGAGGCCATCAACATCTCTGCTGCCCATGTCTAAATATGTAGCAAGTTCCCTTGACCTACCATCTCTGTGCATATACCATCTCTGTGGCTATGCGTTCAACTGGAGTACCCTGCCCACACCATTCAACCTCTTTACCTCACCTTCCCCCGATTACACATTTCTTAAAACCTACTGATTGACCAAGGCTTTGGTCATTTGATTTAATATCTTATTATGGAACTCAGCATCATAATATATTTTAATAATATTTACATGAAGTTTCCTGGGATATTTCATGATGTAAAGGTGTTATATAAATATAGGTTTTTGTTATTAATTCACTGTGGGTCTCACAGTGAAGATTAATATTACCTTTAAAAATAACCTTTAGTTATTGTCACTTTATTCATGTGAAGCGGAACATTATTTTTGGAAGTGTAAGAGGCATGACTTTTATGAAGTTCATGACAACTGTTCAACAGAAAGAGGTTGTTGAGCCAGTACCTTCTCATAAGCTAGGAATCCATCTAATATTGGAAAGCAGCTCATAGACTGAGACTTTTACCCTGGAGTGATACTTGTACCTAAGGTATCAAATGAAGAACAGCCTTATTATAAAGTAAATTGATAACCATTCCATGGGACTCTTATACTGTTTATAGATAAACAGCAGATATTATCTGATACATGTTCCCCAGGAAACAGACAACTTGCAAATCAAAAAATTACCATAACATATATGCCATATATGTCCACCCAAATATCAGAATGATTGATAATGGTGCAGCTAACTTTGCGCATTTGAGTAGAATTTAACCAAATACTGCAAGTGACAATTTTAGTTTATATAAGTAGCAAAAATAATAACTTGATGTTTTAAGTCCCTACCTTTGCATCGACAGCAATGGTGATTGTATTTCAAGGGTTCATTATTGCTTTTAAAGGATTTTTGGATATTCGGGGAGTAGGTTGAAACAATCTATAAATGCCAGCTATTTCATTTTCATTCATATTCCGTAATGGCTTCTATAAATGCCTAATACATTACCATAGAATCTAAAAAGTGGAAGGAAAACTCATGAGCATTATTCTTTATATATTTTCTGTGAAATGGATGTATTATTTCTGCAGTTTTGTTAATCTATTTATCATCTTAAAAATAATAAAATAAATTACTAAAGTTGAAATTCAAGGTGGCCTACAAAATACACCATTTTAGATTGAAATAGTTAGCAATATTTTCTCTTTCTTAAATTACAAAATCTTTATTTAAAGTTTCCTATTAATAAAGCATTCAACTTTATTTTCTGTTTAGATTTAGAGTTAACATCCTGTTCTGGAAAGAAAGAACTTGTATTTACATAGAACCTTCCAAAGTTTCTGGATGTCCTAAGTTGCTTTACAGCTTCTGAAGCAGAGACACTTTTGTATTGTAGGAAACACAAGCTCTCAAAAGACAATGGCTCCAGCATTAATAGGAGGCAGGAAACATGTATTGGAACTGAGAAGAACCTGGTGAGGCTGGGGATGTGGCGTTCCTGCCAAACCTAATGGGAGAGTATCATTTAAATAATGGCCTGCACACTCAGGCCAGACCAGCAGGTTAAATTAGGGGCAGCCAAGCTTCATTAAAATTCTTAAATTGCTAACTGCCCCTCCTGAGATCATGTTGGCTGCCCACCCATTGTCCTGCCTCCGGTAAATGCAGAAGAAATTGGATTATAAATTACAAACAAAAATAGTTTAGAACTGCAAAGCAATTGTTTTATCATGGAGTACAGAGGTCTATGCTGCCCCTGGGTTTATGGATATCATATGAGGTACAAACTCAGGTTACTGCTCTCAGGTCTCAGGATATTTATTGTTGTTTACAATAGCTATCACTCGGTTTGTTCTGTAAATGTTAGGTTCCGCTGTTTTTTAAAAATCTGTTTGTGAAATATAGCAGTTAAAGGTTACTACTTGTGAATGTTATTGAAGTATATGATTCATTCTCATGATGTCAAAAGCTTCTATTCTTATTTTGAAAATGTTGGTTTGGAGCTGCACAATGTAAAACATAAGGAACGAGAAAAATTGGGAAGGAACATAAGAGCGCAGGGCGAAATTTAAGAAGAAAAGCACATCTCATGATGGCAGAACCGGAAATGGCATCACTTCTACTTACTTGTCAAGGATTCTGCCATGTACCCACCTTTCATGAAATCTGAAATGATGTGGTGGGGACGCTATCAGAGGACACAATTTATGGACAGAGTGGGTTAAAAAGGACTTTCCTCTGCAAATATTCGGTGTCTGCAGATGGCCAGTGTCTCCCACATGTACTGGCAATGGTGTTACTCAAACACAATGTTGTGTTAATAATCAAGTCATCATCCAACTGGAGCAACGTCACTACACACTTCCAGTACCCATTTGAAGACCAAGGGGAGCTGACTGCTTTCACACAGAGTGAAAGGAGATAATCCCCACCCCCGCTTCCTGACCATAACATCACAGGCACATCCCAGCAATATTGCATCAGCCGAGATCCCTAACAGGTGAGAACCATTGGAAATCATACTTGGAGCTGAATGCTGTTGGGTGAGCCTCTGGTCTCAACCATGCTAAGCCTCTTGGGGATTCAACACAAATAAGGGAATACCTGGCAGAGGTCATACAAACCCATTCAGAACCTTGTAAAGAAGATGGAGGAGTTCATCCACATCTTCACTTCTGCCAATTTGTATATGTGAGTGCTTGGCTTCCTCCATGGAGAGGTTGATGACTTCATGGAGAGCTAGATCTATCACAATACTCATAGGTGTGAATGATCTGAATTTTGTTGTTTTTGCCATGGGCTCACTACAGCAAGAAGGGAATGAGGTATTACAATTTCCCCAGGGTCTCATTTTTACACAGGATACAGAGATGTATCATTGCGCCCCCAGACGATGGACGATTGCCAAATAGCTGGCCCAAGAGCATCCTCTCAGGACTCTCCAATGGTGTGTGATGGTATTTCATACCCTTAACTGGTGACACCACTGCCTCCAGCAGGAAGGCTGAATAGGCTGCTCCTGAATCCATGCTCGCATGCCCCAGCACACCAGGACTTTGAAGATCTCTGATCGCCAGGGGGATGTGTGCCTCAGTCATCATATACAGAGTAATGCTCACAGCAGCCTGACTCCTCATCAGCTGTTAATATCAGGGTCCCACCAAGGCCCTGGAGCTGTAAGAGAAAACCTCAGACACATTGTGGGCAGAACGGTAGCACAGATGTTAAGGTATCAGTTCAGTTAGCTATTCCATGCACTTGTTGGGATGTCCTCCTTCAAAGGATATATTACATTGTGTTTGTCTGTCATTGCCTAATGAAGTAGACTGAGGGACATCTCACTTGTGTGGGCATCAGTGTGGTAGTCTTCATTAGGTGGTAAGGTGTGAGGCATGAATTGTACGCTGAAGACTCTGCAGCATGGCTGTACATGCACTGTCAGTTAATTTCTCATAAACAAAGTACCGAGGACATTGGCTGAGGTCACTGACAAGTACAACAAGAGATGAGCTGCTTGTGCAATTATGGCCTTGACAACAGGGGAAAGGAGCAGAAAGCTGGCTCATAGTAATTTCATTGATTTGAGTTTCAGCGCAAAGTTTATATTCTTGGGAAGTGGATGCCTCAGGGCTATCTACATGCATCCCATGGGAGAACAGTTCAATTCCTTGGTGTTCTAGGAGTGGAGGAAGGGAGTAGTGAGGTAGTTGCACATGGTTGCTGGCAGAGGTGGATGCACAGTCAGAACAGGCAAAGCTTTGCAGGTGATGAAACAATAGTCACTTTGTGCTTCACCTGTAATCAGAATGATTAAAGATGAGGTTGTCCATGAAAGGCCTAGCACATGAGCTCACAGTCCTCTTCCTCATGGTTTTCCCTGTCATCCCCATCTGAGGAGGTTCACAAACCCGTGAAGTCCTCTGTTCCCAATTCTTCTTCTCTTCTTTGCAATGCCACATTGTGTAAGGCACAGCATGTGATGACGATCCTGGAGACACTCTGGCAGGTATTGGAAGACTCGGCTGGGCGGGTTTGAAATACACCCTCACATTTGTTAATGTATTGCCTCATTAAATCATCATTGATCCAGATACTCTCATGGTAACTGCAGTTACAAAAAGAAAGCTCCTGAGCTACAGAGATCTTTAGTGCCATGCCATGCTGGAAACTATCTAAGAGAGAACTACTCGTTAACATTTGTTAACATGCACCTTTTAGTAAACACCAGGAAAAGTGAAGAAACAACAAACAAAAAGCCTACGTTAGCCTTTGGGGCTAAACAGGGGTTGTTTGCCTTTCGGCCAACAATACATTTATAGTTGATGAATGATGACTTTATCCAACTCAGGTCTATTGGTGTCAATTAAGTCCAGTCTGGTTTGTTGTGCCTGACACAGCATTGCTCTATCATGCTGAAAGTAATGTTCGTTCTGCTTAATGTCCTCATTTTCTTCCTCCCAAGACTGCTGCTGCTTTCCCAGCTGTTCCATGTCTATCACATCCCCTTGTCTCCTGCTCAAGTTCTGCAGGGCACAGCATGCTAGCATTATGTAACACCCTTTGCTTGGAATGTAATGCCTGTACCTCTCCAGACTGATGGAAGCATCAGAACCTCGTCTCTCAGGGGAATATCAATAGCTCCACAATGGCCCTAGTGGAAGAATGGCCAGTATTGTATCTACGTTTGGTATAAGTCTGGGCTTGCATAATGGAACCATTGATAGTGTCAGGGAGTAGCCTTTGTTTCCCATTAAATATCCTTGCAAGTCACCCAGACCTTGAAATAAACAGGACGCTGAAAGTTCTCTAGGATATTAACTTCACTGCAGCTCCCAGAGTATTTGGCGCAATTTTCTAACCTGTGGTACCAATGATCACAGATGACTTGTACATTGGCCAAATGAAGGGTTTCAACATGATGTGTAAACAATCTTTAGCACACTGCATTTGGGGTAAACTGGCTATATTGGCAAGCCCTACTGCCCAGGCTGCAGCACTAACCTAGTCACAGGGAAATGAGATGAGACAGTGTGATCTGGCACAAAGAGCATCGATAACAGCATTGATATATTAATGCATTGAGTATTAAGAGATCCCACACGGTTCCCAATGGATCCTTGGAAGCAGCCAGTTGCATAAAATGTTAGTCCAGCTATCACCTCAACAGCCACTTGGACAGGATGGTCTCCTACCTCAGCAGTCAGCACAACTCTGTGACAGTCTGACTCCGCAGTCTGCATGGCACTACATCTGGAGAACTGCATTAAGGAAAATACACTCCTGCACATGCACTCCATCCTGAGGGGACCTTTAACTGCATTGTCTTCCTATGGAGACTGTTTGACAGCCACTGAAGTTTGCTGCTCAATCTGGATCTGCTCATGCATTTGTTCCTTTTTGATTTCTTTGCACCTTTATTTTACTATGATCAAAGTAACAATAACCCTACTGGAGCTACCTCCCTTGGCTATAGTTTCAAAGAACCTTTGTGTGGAGAATATCAGCGACAGATCATGTCTTTAGTAATGTAAACACTTGGTATTCACATCATAAGCAAGTGACCACTTGCTGTAGTCCTTAATACAATAGGACATGGAGGATTCCAACAAAGGGGACAATGAATGCCTGTACAAGGTCCTTTCACATAGTGGACCTTATTCAATATTTGCAACACAAGCTATGTCATGCTCATACAGGAGGAAGTTGTAAGTGCTGTATGATTATTGAACCAATTTTTCCCACCCCATTCCAAGAAAGGCAACATTACATTTAAGAACATGTTGTCAAATTCTTACAGTTTGATGTGAGAGAAAAATCAGCTTTTGTGTAGCCCGTGAGACCGAGGACTGTCTTTGAGAATTGTATGACTTCTAAGGTTACCTGTGATGACTTCAGTTTCACAGTGATAACTGTGATCAATCTGCAATGACATGCTAGTGGTTAGGATTTGTATCTCACATAATTGGTTGCTGCACACATTTCACATGCAGAATTCTGTGATTACAGATGTCTTTAACCTGTATTGTGTGAGAACTTCATTAATGCAATTACCCCACCCCCAAGAGCTCATTTTCTCAGACAGACAAATATTACCCCACCTGCTTCGGGTGTGGTGGTAGCCGTTATTTATTTCTATTACGCATTTGCAGTTTGGATGCGGCTGGAAGGCCACAGAAGTACTGTTTTACAGAGTGAATTGCACACTTGGCTTGTTGATCTCGGTGACACCCCTCATTGCCCTGTAGTAAGATTCTCATCTCATTGATAAAACATTGGTTGAAAAATAGAAGTGTTTTTCTTGACATTGAGAATCTCAGAACTCCGATTTCGCCATCCTTTCCCAACTGACTCACCTTTGTCCATGTTGTTCATGGAAGATTCCAGTCATAAACTTTATGGCACAGAAGGGAGCCATTTGGTGCAAATATCCTGTACCAGCTCTTTTAACAGCTTTGAGCTGAAAATGTGTTGCTGGAAAAGCGCAGCAGGTCAGGCAGCATCCAGGGAACAGGAGAATCGACATTTCGGGCATAAGCCCTTCTTCTGGCTTATGCCCGAAACGTCGATTCTCCTGTCCCCTGGATGCTGCCTGACCTGCTGCGCTTTTCCAGCAACACATTTTCAGCTCTGATCTCCAGCATCTGCAGACCTCACTTTCTCCTTTTAACAGCTTTACCTGTTTCTCCGAGTAACATTACCTCATGTTCAGTTATGTTGCTCTTCAAAAATTACTTTGATTGTGTTCACACAAATTGTTCACTGATCAAATCTTAAGTAGTGCTGTTTTTGTGCTTTGAATAAAGTTGGTGCTCACATCTTTTGGTCAGATTTTAAGCTGTGGCGCTATTGTTTCTTCTCAAAACAATACCAAGCATAAGTTAAAAACAGATGTTTTGCTTTTGGAGGCTTAATGTTGACAATCGATATTCAGTTCAAATAAAAGCTGTTTGGAAACTTCAGAGAATTAGCAGTGCCAAAAGATTGCTGACATGTTCAACTGCATTTGTCACTAATCCTTTGATCATGCTGAGCAAAGAAAAGGGGTCACTGAAATCAAGCTGTTACTTGCTCTCTTTCAGTTTTACAGCATGCAAATATATTTACTTCAGAAAATGCAATATTTATGAAACAGATGACTTGCAAGTTAAACAAAGGAGGTCAGTATAAACTCTGCATGCACAACATTGAGACTTGCTCTGGATGTTTTTCAATGGGTGCAATATTTAGACATTAAAGGCATTTTATGGAGCAACTGCACAAATGTAGCTGGGATAACCAACAGCACTCAGCATTCACTCGCTCCTTGCTCCTTGTTGTAATTGTCACTTTATTCTCTAACATCTATTGCTGGTTTTGAAATATTAAAATCTTAAGTACTTGGGACTATATTTAGCAATAGGTAACTGTTTAAATTCAGCATTCACTTATAATAGTTATATTTAAATAAAAGTCATTCCACCTCCAGCATCTGTAAATGGAGGCTTATTGTGGAGATTTCACTGTAAACAGCTAATGGCATTGGCAATTTATCACTCAAGGAGAGAAACAGAGTGAACTGCAGTCAAACTAGTTGTGCGGCGTTTCCAACCTTGTTCATAAAATTATATTAATGATTGTTTACTAGGTATATTCAAAATCAAGTTGACTGTGGCATTTCCCGACTGGCTTCACTTCGCAACGACTTCATTCACCACAAAGTGCTGTGGTTTAGAAAGTGGATATTAACAGTAGTTTTTTCTTCAAAGTGCTAATACTAGTTTTCTCAGAAATAAGTGCAAGAAAAATGTCCAAGTTGTTCATACTTTATGCCACATTCAATCCGAAAACGTGAGAATTTAAAACAAATAGTAACAGATAGAAAAGCACTGTCAATTCCTATCTTCCAAATCTGGGCATTTAGATTTAGATTTAGATTAGGTTTTATTGTTATGTGTACCCAAGTAAACTGTACAGTGAAAAGTGTATAGAGTTACCGTTCTCTGGCATCATCTTAAAACATAATAGTTAGAATTAAAAACAAGAAATTAAAGACACAGAAGCAAACAGAAAATAAAATGCCCAGATTACCCTCACGCCGCCATGAGTTTTGTGCTGGGCTCACCAACGCTGCCTGCTCTGAACCCACCAATGCCGTGGCACCCTCACCAATGCCACCGCCACCATCTCAAGTCCAGCGCTTGCCACCATCTTCAGGCCGGAAGAAGGGTTATACCCAAAACTTCGACTTCTCCACCTCCTGATGCTGCCTGGCTTGATGTACTCTTCCAGCTTCCTGCCTGTTTACTTTGGATTCCAGCATCTGCCGTTTATTGTCTCTAACCACCTGCAGCGGACCCACCAATGTTGAAGTCTCCATGCTTTGGCGCCATAACATATCAGTGGGCCCACCTCACCGATGCTGCTGCCATCTTGGAACCAATTGAAGTATCAGAGTTCAAATCTTCCTGAACAAATGCAAGAATGTAACCCTATGATCCAGTACTGACATCAGAGCTGCCGTTGATGTCTTTGCTGCCAGCATAGCCTCAAATCGTACGCTGGGCCCACCAACATCAAAGTCACCAGCGTCATCTCTTGACATTGGTCCAACACTCACTACTGAGTGTTGCCAATATCTGTTCAATTTGGTCCACTGCGCATGTGGGTAATAATAAATGGCAGTCACTTGATGTTTTTCGAATGCTTTTATGGCTCACAGGCCATGGATGTGGTAAAATATAATTCATATGAGATTAATCTTTAGAATTCATTACTAAAATGGGCAAATTAATTTTATCATTACTTAAAAGTCTTACTTAATATTGAGGAGACTAAAGTGTTTTGGAAAAGAATATGATTTATTTTATTGTTGTCTAGACTTCATATAAGCCAGCTCTCTTTAAGTTGTTTGCTGATATGGTTGTTAATCAAAAGGAAGGATTAAACAAATTATCTTGTGATGAAACTTGCCCTGAGGGGGCTGCTGGGAATGAAAGAAAGATTTAGAAAAAATGGCATTTAAGAAAAGCTAGTTCCCTGATGGTTGTAGACTGATGTGAATATTAAAATGGACTTTTGGTTTCAAAGCTATAGCAATGAATCCTAGTAAAATAGCTCTTATTTAAACTTTGCTTTGAATTTAATACCTTGATTAAACTGGATAAAGATATACTTTTACACAGATTTTAAACATGTTTTAAGCAGTTTCTTTTGTTCTTGCTGGTTTAGTAAAGGAATAGTTTGCACCAGAGGTGCACTTCTGATCATTTCTTACATTTGTCTCATATGTTTTTAATATGCCACATCAATCAATATTCTGCACTCCATTCATATTGGTAATCATTTGCCTTTCATTTTCTTGTGCTCTTAACATTTCTTCTGCTAGGGCCTTAGGATCAAATCTTCTCTATGAAGTACCATTCCAATTAATATTATTAGTTTCACTTCATATTAATTTCTGTTTTTATTTGATTTGATTTATTGCAGTCACGTGTACCTAAGTACAGTGCAAAGCTTTGTTTGTGAACAATACAAGCTGATCACAGCAAGCAAGAATATACAGATCATAGGGTGCTTAGACAGAATAAGGTGTGCAAGGTTACATTTCACAGGAGATGTGCAAAGCAATAACAAGGTCAATGTTATTTGAAGTTAGAGAGTCAATTCATCAGTCTTATAATGGTAGGGAAGAAGCTGTTCTTGAACCTGTTGGTGTATGTGTTCAAGCTTCTGTATCTCCTGTCTGATGGAAGACATTGTAGGAGAGCATTACCCCAGCATGGGAGGGGTTTTTGATGATATTGGCAGTAAATAGACTCCATGGATGGAAGGCTGGCCTCCGTGATAGTCTGTACTGTGCACACAACCTTCTGTAGATTCTTACGGTTCTGAGCAGAGCAGTTGCTGAACCGGACAGTATGCTTTCTATGGTGCATCTGTAGAAGTTGATGAGGATCTTTATGGACATGTCGAATTTCCTGAGCCACCTGAGGAAGAAGAGTTTATAGCAGTAATTAATTTCAAATAGACTCCAAGTTAACCAACCTGAACAATGGAGGTAAACCTTTTACCCACTATTCAAAACATTAAAATGTTCAGAATGATTTATTTACGAAACTCTGTTTTGAAAGGATAAAAGCCTAATATTATTTATCCCACCTTCAATCTAAATGCAAAATATGCCACATAAATAAACAGTTCAAAGAAAACACCCAGTTGATGTTAACAGGTGAAAACAGCAACAATGAACATAAAGTTTTCATATTGTAGAGTGAACAGCTCATGATGGTTGCATTTAGATGTGGAAACAGGCCCTTCAGCCCAACAAGTCCGCACCAACCCTCCGAAGAGTAGCCCACCCAGGCCCATTTCCCTCTAACTAATGCACCTAACACTACGGGCGATTTAGCATGGTCAATTCACCTGACCAGCACATCTTTGGGCTGTGGGAGAAACCAGAGCACCTGGAGGAAACCCACGCAAACACAGGGAGAATGTGCAAACTCCACACAGACAGCTGCCCTAGGCTGGAATTGAACCTGGGTCCCTGGTACTGTGAGGCAGCAGTGCTAACCACTGAGCCACCGTGCCAGCTGGATATGTGCTATGAACTCCGAGTGATGAAAGAGCCAATGTATTCAGACCTTGAAATCAATGTAGATTATAGACACAAGAATTTTTGTTATTTTTATTTTCAAATACTAATGCCTTATTTGTTTGGAGTGGTTTGCCACTTATGTTGACTTCACAGTAGCAGCTCTGATGTAAAACATTCCATTACCTCATTGAGAGCATGAAATCATGAGTGCATCAGGAGGCCTTCAAAAGTTTCTCAATTCTTCATTCGGCCAATTCATGAGTTAACGTAGAATATTGATTCCCTATGTTAACAAAATAGCTGAATTCACTGGCAAAATCATAATATGTGAGGTACAGCCTTATACTTTACCCAGGTTAAAACTCATACAATAGAACTACATGACCTTATGTCAATCCCTGTCTGTTCACCACCCATTGAAAAGCATTTTTATTCAATGGGTGCCTTATTGAGGCAGACAAAGAATGCTTCATTCATTACTAACAAAAAACATATGGAATATATTTTACTCAGTAGACAACTTTTCTTTCTCTGAATTATTATGTAAGCTTGAATCCATGTCATCATCTCCACCTTTAGCATCACAGGTCAGATATTAATCTCCAGTCACAAAGTGAGTACAAATGCAAGCTCCCATACTTTTGGTGGTATATAATTATCTCTCAGCAAGTAATAATAACAGGAAATGTGTTTAGTATATCACTGGTTGGAGAAGAATCATATAATTTTCTCCATAGGATTTACCATTGAACCAAATAAAAAGAATGCTAACTTTTTGCTGCATTATTGCTAAACATAAAACCGTGGTACCCTAAATTGATAAATAAAGATGTAAAATGTGTAGGGTTTTTTTAGAATGATTATTAAATTGTATCTGTCTCAGGGAGACCAAAGTGATGTTGCTTCTTAGATTGGTCTCATCATTGTGCCCTATGTCAAAGCTAAAACTTATCATTAGATTACTAGGAACTGCCTGTAAGAAAGTTTCATACTACATATAATGAAAAACTGTAGAATGGAAGTTGTTTTAGAACTTTATGCTTATCAAGTGGCTTGTCAACATGGTTCTCTCTTAGGATTTTATACATACATTAGCTAAGTCAATGGAGACTCTTTTTCCTCCAATTTTCTCTCCTCCAGTCGTGAGAGGTTAAGGAAACAGGACCAGGTAGCATCAATGAGAAGATAGCATCGGAATATCAATCTGAAGGCTTCACAATCAAATGTTCAGGTGCACACCTTTCAGAAGGGATTACTGAGTAGCAATCAAGAGCAGGACCACAACGTGATTTTTTTCCCCTTATTCCAGGGCAGATGAAACCTATAGAGATGAAGTCACCATAGTCCCACAGGTCCACTCTCTCATCAGACAGAGAAGACTGATGATGGTTTAACACGAGGGTCACCACACCTCAGGCAAGGGGAGCAGTTGAGAAGGAGACTCCATCATGGTAACTTCAGCTGGTGGGTGAAGCGAATGCATGCTGTTGGCATCACTCTGCATCACAAACCAATCTTCCTGCTAACTGAGTTAACAAACCCTTTAGTAGTGTCTATGTTGCCATCCTTATTGAAGTAAATAAACAGGTTAAGTCTTGATCTCAGTTTCATTATGGATGGTATATTTATCAACTGAACCATCAAAGCAGTTCGGAGACCTCTCATGTAGGGGACATGACAATCTTTATGCAGGAGATCCCCACGATGCGAATGTGTTCCTTTCTGGAGTCCATTGGCAAGTCAATTTGTTCACTAGTTCTGCAGAACAATGGAATGCAGACATTTGTAGGTACAGGCTATGTTGGGTCTTTAAATTTTAAAACCTTGCATGGAATTGTAAGTACGAACTTTCATAAGTCGGACATTCATAAATTGGGAACCCCCGGTACTGAAATATGTGCAGTATTGACATATACCTTCATGAAGAAGCTGAATACAATTCTTTCAACAGCTAATTTTAGAGAAAATTGGCTCTGAAAATCACATAAAGGCACAAGGATCGAGGTTTATTTGTACTTGGCTTTTATGACTGACCTTTCTCCGATTCATGGCAACAATACCTGGTTTAGAAACATGGAAAATAGGATCAGGAGTAGGCCATTCAGCTCTTCCAGCCTGTTCTATTATTCAATTTGGTCATGACTGATCATCCAACTCAGTACCCTGTCCTGCTTTTTCCCCATATCCTTTGATCCTTTTAGTACATTTCCAGAACTACTTTAATGCTTTAGCCTCAACAGTTTCCTGTGGTAGACAATTCCATAGGCTCACAACTCACTACTGTCTAGGTGAAGAAATTCCTTCTCATTTTTATCCAAAAGGGCCTATTACTTATGTTCAGGCTGAGATCGCTGGTTCTCGACTCCCGGATGTTGAGAATAACCTTCCCGTATTACCCTGACTAATCCTGTCAGAATTTTATAGGTTTCTATAATTTCCCCCATGTTTCTAAACTCTGGTGAATATAATCCTAACCAATCCAGTTTCTCCCCATACATCAGTTAATTAGCATGTCCTGAGGTCTGTAAGGTGTTTTGCTGGAGAAACAACTGGAGAGTCAGTTGCAAGTCGCAGGCTGTCTGTGGTATTTGAGAGTTGGAAGGATTTTAGGGAGGAGTGGCATGGTATTCCTTCTTGTAGAGAACACAAGCTTCCACAATGGCCTAACTGCAAAGAAATCTCTCCCAAGTATCTAAAATAATTTTGCTTTGACAAATACTCAGGGAGCAAAGATAGTTCTTGACCCTGATCCACCACACAACTATCTGTTGGTCAACCAAAAAATAGATTTCACCTTCTACATCTGCATTGCCTACATGTCAGAACCTTCAAGAGGCTTGTGGTAAAGGAACTTATTCTTTAATTCACTCTTGGGATATGGGCATTACTGGCTGGGCCAACATTTATTGCCCAACCATAGTTACCCTTAAGAAGGTGTATTGAGCTGCTTGTTGAATTAATGCAATCATGGTGCTGTAGGATCCACAATGGCCTTAGGGAGGGTATGGCACAGCAACAGTGAAGGAATGTCAATATATTTCCAAGTGAAGATGGTGAATGCCTTGAAGGGGAATGCTGCCCTGTCTTTCTAGATGGAAGTGGTTGTGTGTTTGGAAGGTGCTGTCTAAAGGTTTTGATGAGTTTTCTCAGTGCACCTTGTGGATAGTACTGAACATTGGTGGTGGAGGGAGTGGACGTTAGATGAATTCTTTGTAAACTCCAAACCCTCTCATAGGCCTATTATCACCTGACCTCAATGGCTTTTTAAGAGATAGAATGGAGATTCTGTTCTCAATAAAGTAATTTCAGAAGGTTAACACAAGGCAGGAACAATCTTTAATGGGTTCTGGCCTATTTCCCAACTCCAGTCAGAATTTGCTGGGGTTACATGGAATATTGGTGTTTTTATTGTGTTTATTTCCCTCCTTTGCCTATGCTTGCCTGTAGCCTGTGACTGGAATATAGTTGCATGGGCACTGTCATCCTTCTGACACGCTGCCTAAATAGCTATTTTCAAACATGAATTTTAAAAATGTGCATTGCATAACCATTAGAATGCAAGCCTCTTACAGATCAAACTTGTTATTGTCCACATTCACACAACTCCAGCAGGGGTCAGTGAATAGCAAAAGGACTCCAGGACAGTTTTCTTGGGACACTGAGTGAAGTACAAATCACAAACTTATAATTACTTCTATTCTCCTTCCACATACAAATGAAATACAGGAATATTCATTTCAAAGTCCCATATAAGTCTTATCAGATCAGAAGATAACACTACTGAGTTAATAGTAATATTAGAACTTATGTTTGTCAATAATATTCTCACCAATCTTTCTAATTCAATTTAAACTTATCAGAGCTTTCCAACGGACAGCCCAAGCTTTAAGCAGTATCTCAAGTGACTTTTACAAATACAGGATGAATGATTGCCTCATTTTAGAAATAAGAACCAGATTACATCACAAAAAAATCTTTTAAAATACTGTACATTCTGATGACTTTATATCTGATTCTGTCTTTGGAGATCACACCATCTCGCAGGAAGGCATGTTTGTCAGTTTTCAGAGAACAGGATAAAATATTTGGACAGGCTATTCTTTGGTGCAAAGAGAATATAAAATACATGAAGGATTATCAAACATGATGCAGGTAGAGCGTAGAATCTTTAAGAGACAGCAGCACCTTATATCTGTCTACCCAGATTTTGATTTAAACCTACCATAATCAGTTTCCTTCATCAACATAATTTTATTTACTAGTTTTGAAGAGAATCCCTGCAAGCTGATATTTCACAGTATTATTTGACATGGTACACTTTGCCACTCTGTCTCTAAGTAACTTAAAATGCACCTAGGAATCACAGTGCATTACAGCAACCCCTCTCTGTGAGGGCTTCTTTGGGACCATGTAAAAGTCGATTCCAGAGGGAAGTGGTGCTAAAAACATCTGAGGATGATATTCACCTGCATCTCTAGGAGTAAGGAATTCGTGCTGAGAGCACTGTCAGAGAGCCTTAGCTACAGTGTTGACCCATCTCTGACCCATACCCTGAACAAGTGTGGCTCTCTACCAGAAGTGCAAAATTACTCCTTATAGTGCCATGACACATTGCAAAAAATATCCATTCTATTCCCTCTAATTATTGAGGACAGACTTTTAGTCATCTACCAATCAGGAAATGGCAGTGACTGCATCAATATATCCCATTTTTGCTGCTTATTCACTGATTTCAACATGGCAGCTTGCTGTCAATATATAGAATGTAGTTCTTTGCAATAACTATACCACACTGTATTTCAAGTAGAAGTCATCATGAAGGCACTCTTCTGCCTGGAATCAAGGGTATTTTTTGTTCTTTCATGGAATGTGAGTCTCACTAGCAATGTAACATTTGTTGCCCATCTCTCACTGTCTTTGAAATGAGTGGCTTGCTAAACCATTTCAGAGGTTAAGATTCAACCATATTGCTGTGGATCTGGAGTCACATATAGGCCAGATCAGAACTAAATGGGTTTCTATGACAATCAATGGTAGTTTCATGGTCACCATTACTGACATTATCTTTGAATTCCTGGCATTCTTTTTTATTAATTGTTTTTGAACTCCTCCAATTCCATGCCCTTAGACCATAAGCCAGGGATTTTGGATGACTCATCCAAACTATGCCAGAGTCTCCCCTGGTATTCTAAAACCCCATTGCAACATAAAACATTGAACTATGCAAAAAAAAACTAATATTAACTTGTTTTCATACAATATGAGTGAGAGAGCACTCTAATGCACCTGATGTCTCAGTGTCTTCTCAGAGTTCTAAAAGAATGTAGCATTGTATTTTAAAGGTGCATTAGCTGGTATGATTGCAATTAAACAATCT
This sequence comes from Chiloscyllium plagiosum, assembly GCF_004010195.1. Lineage (NCBI taxonomy): Eukaryota > Metazoa > Chordata > Chondrichthyes > Orectolobiformes > Hemiscylliidae > Chiloscyllium > Chiloscyllium plagiosum. Next base: position 46,894,509 of record NC_057726.1, read on the forward strand.
AAAAAGTCCCAAGATTGATTCCTGGTCAAGAGTTCATTAATGAATATTGGGCAATGAATGCAACATACAGGAAGCTATAACTGCGTTAATTTCACATTGTGCCTGGAGAACCTTCAGCTCCAAGTGCGTTATAGTTTGTCTCTAACAATGCAGGGGGCATAGGTAGTGGTTGTGGTGGGCCTGGGAGCAGTGTGGTAGGTGTGGGACATAAATGATTGCCATAGAAAAAGTTGTGGTCATCATCATAGAGGGCTATCATGGTGGGAGATACATTTAAAACATCAAAGGGTCAGGCAGTTGATGTAAAGATCACCAGTTCTCATGAAAGTACAGAACAGTTACCCTAAGGCAATATTTATTTATTATGTATCATGTTTGTATACTTTGTATTTGCTAATTAATATGTATGTGGTACATCAAGGAGATAGACATTGTCCAATCTTGTTAATATTAATGGTAATGTAATTTTACTAAGTTATATTATTAATGAAGCATAATATTTTTGCTTCATTTGTATATTCCCATGCTTTTCAATTTTATAATTTTTGTTCTGCTGTTAACAGTCAAGGCTGGTTGGATTTAAATAAACTCTTTTATGTGTAACACAGAATGGCACTGTTTAATGTTTGCATATTTAACTCACTAGGCAATTAAACCAATGTAAACCAAATAAAACCCAAACCACATGAAACATTTCCACATTACAAGCTTCATAAAGACAAACACACAGACAGCACAGGCTCAGTCCAAAAGATCAGATTGCTTCAACTAACAATTTAACACTCATGTAATACATAGCCCTCAAACCTATATTAGTTAGAAAAAACTAAAGGTTGCTTTTGCAGTTTAACACCATTATGGTGATACAGTACTAAGTTGCACAGGCTCACTCTATTTAAGAAAAAAAGATAAACAGCAGCAAGCTTTTTGTTTGGGTATTGACTTCAGTTCTCTCTGGAGCCAAGTGGAAAAAAAATCTCAGTTCTGTGACAAATTTATCTTTCCAGCTTCCATGAGTGAGTCAGATTTGTTGGCCAATCACCAGTAGTGACCTTGACCATTGTGGAACAACCTAGTTTAGCTTTCATCTGAATGTTTTTAGATAGTGAAAAACCAAGGGTTGTTTCCATCACAACCACACCATCCTAGGAACATTTCAAGCCCAAAGGAAATGGCTAATCATGCCCAAACAGGAGGATCAATAGAGAGTTGGCAAGTATCCTTACTGAGGGCCATAAGAGTTTATCACTAGTGGCATTTGATGGTTGGGACAGTCACCAGAAAATGTGAATAGATCGCCACCACATCCTGACTACAGCATAAACCAACAGCATAGATCAAAGTTCCATTGGTTAGAGCCACATAGTTTCAGTAACAGTTGCTAACTTCTCTGTCAGTCACTCCAGCGACCTGAAAGGGCATAGCTGCAGAACTGCAAAAATTTACAGGGGGGAGAGTGAGGTGTATGGGGGGAAGTGGGAGTAAACGGTGATAAAAACTCATATTTTTTTTGAAAACATGGTTCACCCATTTAAAATCAAGAGAGGAAAGTATACATGGCAAAATATTATGAACAATGTTCTTAAAAGCTACTTTAAAAATATATGCAATTTGTTTGATCATCGTGGAGAAATGTGATAATCAATGCTCTTTCATTACCAGTGCAGGTGTATGGACATCAATATGAACATACTGAGCCACTAAAAAAAAGTTACCATTCATTCAACACCTATCTGATATTTTTCATAGTGAGACAAATGCCATGGCAGTTTAGACACTTTTTCTAATAAACCTATTCAGAGGTGCTATTACACACCTCTGGTGCACATGGGACTTGAACCCAGGCCTTTTGTTTCAGAGAAATGGACACTACCAATGCACCACAAGAATGTGTCAGTAGCAGTGTAAATTCTCCACATTTATAGATTTCAGAATTGATTGAATTCTGGAGATACTCTAATAGCATGCCCTTTAGGGAAGCACAGAATCCCTGACAGTAACTTTTGAATATTTCTTTTTCATTGCATATGTGCCGAGTCCGACAATTGCTGTCAGTTTCTGAGACGTTTGTCAGTAAATGCTGACAGCTAACAATTGTCATACTGCTGCAAGGTTGGGGTCATCATTGCTTACATGATCACTAAGGACAATCTAATTGTATATGAATTATCAGTTTGCAGGAATGGGACTCCCACTATAGCCATGATCTCTCTTCTTACAAGCTCCACTCTAAAATCCAAATCTTGGATTTTCTAGTCTCACGTATAAACATTTCTTCAAACTCCAATTCCTGCTCCCTTTCAGTGACTTGTTAAAAAGTAATACCAGAGGGTGATGAGATCAATATTTTGTCCATGTCTTACTTTGCTTCCATGTCACTTTGAAAAAAATGTGTGAGGCAAACTAAAGACAAACAGACATATGGAAAGTATGTGATAAGCATAAAGTGAGCCAGATATACAGATGCAGACAGAGAGACATAGATTCCAATATTTATAATGGGTAGTGAACAAGGGGAACTGCTTGTTGTGAATGTGGAATTAAATGGCAAAACATCAGTTGCAATTTTTTTTGAAAATATAAGGTCTGGGGGTTTTGATGTGGAGGGATCCAGTTGTCCTCGTTCACAAATCACAGAAAACTATGCAGGTACAGCAAGTAACAAGGAAGGCGAATGGAATTTTGTCTTTTACAGCTGAAGGAATAGAATATAAAAGTTAGGGAAATATTACTGCAACTGTACAAGGTATTAGTGAGAGTGCACCTGGTGTATCACATACAATTTTGATAACCTTACCTGAGGAGGCATGTAGTTGCATTGGATGCAATTCAGAGGATTCCACAGATTGATTCCAGAGGTGAGGGGTTTGTCTTATGAGGAAAGATTGAGCAGTTTAGGCCTATAATCTCCAGAGTTCAGAAGAATGAGAGGAGATCTAATCAAGGTCTATAACATGCTGAAGGTGATGATAAAGCAGATGTAGAGACAATTTTTCCTCATGTCAAGCAATCAAATTTAAAAGCAGCGAGGAGGAGAAACTACTTACCTCAAAGGGCTGTTAATGTGTGGATTTCAGGATATTGAGTAAATTTAAGAAGCAGATGGACAGAGTTTGATTCGTAATGGGTTGAAAGATTATGGAGAATGGGCAGGAAAGTGGGGTTGAGGCTGAGATGAGATTAGCCACGATTATATTAAATGGCAGAGCAGGCTCGAGTGGCTGAATTGTCTAATCCTGCTCCTATTCATTACGTTCAAACATTTCCAAATTTCACCACTTCCCTGATCCTCTTTCACATGTTTTTGGTGGATGTCGGAATGGGAGCGTATCAGGGTTGGAGGTAAAGATTAGGGGCTGGGGTTGTTGAGTTTAAAAGCACATCCATTGAGTGAGAAAGATCGATTGAAACATGGAAGATAGAGAGCAACAGTAAAACATTTGTAAGAGAATATTGCCCAAAGGCAAAAAAAAAGTGTAAGAGGAATAAATATAGAAATGGAATAAAGACAAAGAGAATGACAGAAAGCAGGACAGAAAATATCGAAGGAGTGGAAGGCAAGCAGCAAGTGAGTTATAGGAAATGAAAAATATAATTATTCTAAACTTTTGTCAGTGAGGAATGCCATGGGACAATAACTAATAATATTTAAAAACCTCATTAAACTCTGACTCCCGTGACACTCTGCAATAGCAGGCAAAGCAACACAAAGCAAAAATCTGAAGCTAGGATCTTTAACTCTTCTGTTCCATTTTCTTTTACTAAAACTTACCATAATACACTGTATGATACAGCGATCACATTGAAGTGGCACATGCTGAATGATGGGGATTTGAGATGCAAATGTTATCCTAGACTAATCCAGCTTGATATCTTTCTGCAGAAAAGTTACTTTGTGAAATGATACAAATGTGTTTCTGGTTAGGATACACTCATAATTGTGTGATATTTTCCCCCCAACACACGGAATTCTGTAGACACAAGCTCTAAACAGGGCAGAGGTTATTAGAAGCAGTGTGAGTGTAATATGGATTATGTTTAAAAGTAATAAAAAACGAGAGCAGTTGGTTACGTGAAATATTTGTCGGTGGATTCCTGAGTGTAACTTTCTTTCATGTGCAAACTGTATTAAATGAGGCATTTAATTCAACAAATCCAGAGATCTGATCCACCAGAAATAGAGACTGGGTTAGTTCAATTTGTAACAAACGATCTCCAGATGATCAAAGTTCTAAGAGATGGTTCCAACATACTGCTTAAATTAGTCTAACACCGCCGTGTTTGGCAGTGGTACAATATTTGGAATGTCTTACCAGAAGAAAAATTCCTTAGCACAGATGGTTCCAATATCTGGGAATACCAGGCTAACTTTTTAATGGTCTGACAGGGCATATTGGCGCTAACTTTCTTGACTGTGAGTTCTTGTGCTGTCACCCACAAGCAAGGTTGAGAATTTTTCTTTTTTAAAGGCTGAATAAGGGGATTGTGTGTGAGTTACTCTGTGTCATACTGCTTCCCTACTAAATGTGAGCATTAATGATGAAAGTACTGTTCGTACTTCTCTTTGGGAAATTCAGAGAGAGTGCATTATGCTCTTCAAAGAGTTGGGGCTAAAATATTGCATGAGATTCTACAATAACTTTAATATTGATTCGACATGTTTGAATACAGTGATTCAGCTGAATAGTGATTTGGTCAAGAGCAATGGGCATCTATGGAATACAAAACAGCTGTCCCAATGAGGCTTCTGCTTAATTCATGATCGAAATGTCTGCAAATAGGTTTGACTGTGCTATGGTCAATAATGAAATTGTTTCCATTTTGATGGTTGCTGGTCATGTATTCTGCTGTGTTAAGGATAAATTACTTGTTCGTAGAAATAGTCGGCAAACCTCAATCATGCCAAGCAATGGAATCATTGTGCAGCTGTAGCCTACTGCCAGGCCCCATATGAATCTTAAATTCGGGTCATTACTTATTTAACTCTGCTAGGCTCAAGGTTGCTTGGGGTTAGACACTTGCCATCTCAAGTAGCTTTTGTATTATTATCATTTTCAATAAACACATAGCAATCATGAGTTCCAGTTTCATGTCCTAAATTTATCTATCTCCAGATTTATATGATTTCAAAGGATTTCTTGTCCTTAGTGTTATTGAAGTGTGATTAAATTACTTCAGGATGCTTAAGGCTGGTATCTTGAATTTCTATCAGATAACAGACTGAAATATCCTGAAGTAATCAGGCTTCAACAATACAGCAGATAAGCAACATATCGAAATTGTGCACAGTGAGTATGCAAAATAAGCTTTCTTATGTACATTAATTTGGATGAACACTGTGCAGGAAAATTCAACTTGCCAGTGGCCAGAGGTACGTTACTTCTGAGCTTTGGCAACTAAAAGAAAAACCAAGGCATTAGCTGATAACTAATTTTGACCCCTTTATGGATTCTTTCAACATTCTATCCTTGCACAGACTTCAGACTGATTTTATTATCGATATCCTTATGCGTTTTATTGCATTTGGGATTTATTTCTTTTGTTGAATACAAAAAAATTAATATTTGCTGGGTGAAAGATTAACTTAGTAAAATAAATTTCTTCTTATCAAGCAAAAACTGGATTTGCCATTGTATGTTCTCAACAATGGCACACAGACTAAAAAGTGGCAGAGTTATAACATGATGGGTGGCCAGAGATCCTTCCTTGATGCAGGTATAAATTAAAGCAACAAGAGGATGGGGAAAGCCCTAAGCCAATGAACAAAGCTGTGCGGGTCAAAAAGGTATTTTATATCATTGCTCTCATTCAAGAAGATCATATGACATATGAGCTGAAATTAGGCCATTCAGCCCATCGAGTCTGCTCCACCATTCAATCATGGCTGATAAGTTTCTCGACCCCATTCTTTTTCCTTCTTTCCATAACCCTTGATGCCCTTGACAATCAAGATTCTATCTATCTCAATCTTAAATGCACTCGATGACCTGGCCTCCACAGCCTTTCTTTGGCAGTGAATTCTATAGATTCACCATCTCTGGCTGAAGAAGTTTCTCCTCATCTCCATTTGAAAAAGTCTTCCCTTTTACTTTAAGGCTGTGCCCTCAGGTCTTGGTTTCAATCTCCATAAGTGGAAGAATAATCTATTGTTTATGAAGTTTATTGTGCAGCTGGGATTGGTGGAGTCTTCCATTCTGGATTGGAAGTTTTGTGACAGGATCAGAAGTGCACTCACTCATTGGCCAGATACTTTGATTCATGTGATTATATGGTGGTCAGCTCGGTGGATATGCATATGTGAGGAGCATGGCAAACCTTGTGTTGGATTGGGAAGGAAGCCTCACATGGTTGAAGGCGCAGGCACCACACTTAAAGGGCACCCAGATAGCTTTCCCTCCCTGCCAATCCAGGAACTTCAATGGACATGGTTGCTTCTGTGGCTATTTATGGCCTCTTTTCGCTTGATTCCCCCATCCCCTTCCTTATTTGGAGCTGATGATACCTTCACTTCACCTGCCCTCATTTTGATTCCCTCATCTCTTGCCAGGCCTCCCTTGTGCAGAATGTTGTACTGTAGAAGGAGAGTGTCCCACAGTGTAGTGATGCCTCATTGCAGGCTCCCCTTCAGTCCACTCAGGAAATACAGGAGGTCCTCTTTCCCAGGTTGGCAGCAGGAGGTCTTCTGTCTGATGGATGGAGGTGTCTGTCTGTGCCAGCAGCCAATAGGCAGTCAGAAGAACCTGGTGAATGACCTGTTAAAAAACACATAGTAAGTGGCACTTTGTTTTTATTGTAAGCTGGCACTCACACAGACAGCACCTCATGTAAATGTGTGAGTTCAGAGCAATGTCAGACAGGAATTAGACTTCCAGACCTCAGCAACAGAGAAGAAAAGTTGTTTCATTCTGAGATGAGCCCGAGTGGTATGTTCTAGATACATTAATGGATATTTTACCTTCAGCAGGGTAGCATACTTCTTTTATTTCCAGAAACATAACAATTAGAATTGCATAATATAGTGCTGAAGGATTCCATAGAGTTTTATTACAGCTACTGTATTTGCATATGTTTCAATCGTAGACACTCATGTATCTGACTAGTACTACTTTAATTACAAACTGTAGCCTGCTTCCTTCAGTATGTCATGCTGCAAGTGGCTGCAACAAGATGGGATCTGAGACTTTTATGCCCTCAGGTCACATGCCATAATATAGTAATGATACCATAAGCACATCTTTTAAAGGTGCACTACACACTAGCTGTGAGACACGACACAGCACTTCAGAGTCTGTAACGTAAAACCAGCTGCAGGATAATGTGTGTGTTTGCAACACTTACTTGGATGAGCAGGGGAGAACATACATCATAGGCATCTGTGCTCATTTACCAGATATGAACCCTATGATAACACCCAATCTTTCTATTTGTCTGCAGGAGAGAAAAGCTCACAATCTGGGTGAGCAGGAAGAGGAGTCCCTGACTGGAGACTCTTTACTCTGATAGAGGAAGAGGCTGCAGAAATAGTGGGCAAGGACCTTGACATCTAGAAGTGCATGATGTCAGGGAGGTGGCACCCATGCAGAGAAACAACACCTGGAACTTCATCCCAAGGGTGCCCAACGTTTTTACTTCCCCTCTGCCAATGATCACATTGTCTTTAGCAGATCATGCTGAGAAAGATGCACCCTTTCATCTGCAGGAGACCCTCAGCAGCTTGGAGTCCTTGAGGCTTTAGGCCACCCCAGAGCGCAGCTGCTAATGTCATCACTGATTGTCAGTGGGCAGCTTCCATCTGAGCTGTGGATGCCAGGGCTGCACTTATGTATAGTGGCAGGAGAAGAAAGATTCAGAAATAAGAAGGGCAGAAGGTTGGAACCCCTGTCTAATCTTATATACGAAAAACATTTTCAAATATATGTTTAACTCCATTTTGTTCATATATGTTATCTTTTTATTGTTCTGTGAGAGGTTGTATACATTGCATTTCATTCCCGACTTGTCCCGTAGGATGGGGACTTATGGATATTCTATTTATTATATCCATTGTCAGTAATGGTGTCTCTGAGTATACTGATGTGTAGAATTGAACCTTAAGCATCATTTGTATAATTGCAGCCTGGGATTACATTTGGCAACATGCTGTTTGATGTTCCCCTGATTATCATCTCTGTGAGGCTGCAGTCTGAACAGTGCCTGCAGCAGAGTCTTGCATTGCATGTCTTGCATGTCTTGCTGGGGTCTACACAAGTCAGTTCTTTGCAAGGCATTGCCCCCATTTGGGGACTGTGTCAGTTGGACAAGAGTATATCACTGTCAAATTAAGGGTGTGTGTGGCTTCTAATATAGCATTTGTATTAAGGTCTGAGCTATTTTTCCTTTCAGACAACAGAGGTTACAGGAATATGCAGCGGCATGGAAGTCGAGTCATAGTCCTGCTGGAACTGATGCTGCAATGATGTCTGAACAGCACATTTTACTCAAGGAGGACGTGTTTCATTGGCCTAAAGACGCAATCACAACACCCGCAGTTTTAATGGGAAAACAAAAAAGTTAATGTAGCCACCAGAACATAAGAGCAATGAAGTGAAACAAAAATGCAGCTACAACCGAAGCCTGGCCTTCCAGTCATTTCAGGATTATATCTGACAGCATTGAATTGAAGTATTTATACCGCACTCAGCCTGGAATCCAGCTGCTGTAAGATGGCATGGACCCACCTGCTTTGTCATATCTTGCCTTGGCTTCTTCTGCTTTGCTGCACCATCCACTCACTCTTCAGCAGTATCACCTCCCCCCTTCCTCCCTTTGGCAAATTCTCCCTGCCTTTGCTGAGCGCAGAGGCGCAGGGATACAGCAAAATATGCAAAGATCTGGATATTCGTTCTGACGAATATAGGAGTGTTCTGCTTGACTGATCAAAACAGCGAAAACTCACCTTGAGCAGTACTCATTTCTACTCTCTTGCCCTCACTGGGACATGGGCAGCAACGTCCCTCTCCTTAGCCAAGTTTTGTGGGTTCTGCAATAGTGTCACCAGCCAGATCTTCTGTGGCAGTCTGGCATTCGAAGAGTTAGAGCAAACAATTGTGGCACCTGTGAGTAGTTGAGGATGTGGGCATTGTAAGAACTCCCTGGGTAGTGCTCCTGATGGATTTGATGTTAGCGATCACATACCTGCTGTACATTCATAGACTGAGCACAAACAGATTTGGCTGATCCCAGAGAGTTCTCAGTGCCACATGATATAATCAATCGATTGCCCCAAATCCTTCAACTGGAGCAAATCCTGCTCTGCCTCTTGGGATCACTACTGAATTTTACAAACTCCTTTGTTGTATTAAAATATGCTTCCGGCACCTCCCTAACGCACTTATGCTTAGCCGACTATCATGGGAAAGCCCTGGAAAGAGCCACTGGCAAATATGTTCAACGCAGCTGCCTCTTTCAGCATCACCAACATTGGATTTCTTCTCAATCCTTGCAGACACAAGACTTCATGAAGTAGCTGATATGTGTGAGTTGCCACATCCCACAGCATCCTCTGGCATGGTGGCTCAGTGGTTAGCACTGCTGCCTCACAGCACCAGGGACCCAGGTTCAATTCCAGCCTAGGGCAGCTGTCTGTGTGGAGTTTGCACATTCTCCCTGTGTCTGCATGGGTTTCCTCCAGGTACTCTGGTTTCTCCCACAGTCCAAAGATGTGCTGGTCAGGTGAATTGGCCATGCTAAATCGCCCATAGTGTTAGGTGCATTAGTTAGAGGGAAATGGGCCTGGGTGGGTTACTCTTCGGAAGGTTGGTGCGGACTTGTTGGGCCGAAGGGCCTGTTTCCACACTGTAGGGAATCTAAATACAACCATCATGAGCTGTTCACTCTACAATCCTGAAAACCTCAGTGGGCGGCACGGTGGCACAGTGGTTAGCACTGCTGCCTCACAGTGCCAGAGACCCGGGTTCAATTCCCGTCTCAGGCAACTGACTGTGTGGAGTTTGCACATTCTCCCTGTGTCTGCGTGGGTTTCCTCCAGATGCTCTGGTTTCCTCCCACAGTCCAAAAATGTGCAGGTTAGGTGAATTGGCCATGCTAAATTGCCTGTAGTGTCAGGTGCAGTGGTAAATGTAGGGGAATGGGTCTGGGTGGGTGCGCTTCGGCGGGTCGGTAAGGACTTGTTGGGCCGAAGGGCCTGTTTCCACACTGTAAGTAATCTAATCTAATCTAATCCTCGACACTGGTTCCTGGACATTTGCAGATCACTTCTCCCCATGTGGTATGCATGATTGGTCACCACAGGCCCAAGCTTGTCAGCATTATGTACTGTATGACTCACTGCTGGACCAATTGAAGTTCCAGCAACTAGTCTCTGCAAGGGCCTAGGTCTCTGTCTTTCTCGCTCCTCCACAGCTATCCGTTGCTATCAAGTGTGCTGCATTGACTTGACCCATCATCGTACTTGCCTGGGGCGGCATGGTAGCTCAGTGGCTAGCATTGCTGCCTCAGAGTGCAAGGAACCCGGGTTCGATTCCAGCCTCATGCGACTGGCTGTACATTCTCCCTGTGTCTGCATGGGTTTCCTCCCACAATCCAAAGATGTGCAGATTAGGTGAATTGGCCATGCTAAATTGTCCATAGTGTTCAGGGGTATGAAGGTTAGGTGCATTAGTCAGGGGTAAATATGGGGAATGGGTCTGGATGGGTTACTCTTTGGAAGGTCAGTGTGGACTTGTTGGGCCGAAGGGCCTGTTTCTACACTGTAGAGATTCTCTGATAAATTACAGGGCCACTATATTCCTTGAAACCTTCCTCCTACCCTGAGCACATTTGCCCAATGGGAAGCTTTATATTTCACCAGGGCACACCTTGGCCATCATCATCATCCCCTCCCCCCAACCCCAAACCCCAGCATGTGACACATCCCAAACTGGAGAATAACTGCAAAGATCACTTCTTTTGGCTTCAGCCATGTGTACACTACTATCATTAGGATATTCTTTGGCCAAATGTGAAATTGACTTTTAATTCCACCCTCCCAAAAAGTCCCTCCTCCTCGACTTCCACTGTGGCTGTATTGAAATTAAATTAATGAGGTCCATTACCTTTCAAATACCCTCCACCAACTTCTACTCTTTCTCTGTCAACCAGCAACTTCCTTCATCAGCCATGGCCCAACCAATATAACCATTCCTCTCTCTGTTACTCTGAAAGCTCCCTCTATCACTTCCCACGTGCATTCTCTCTGCTCTAAGCCTACACCCGTTACAGTCCCTATTCCTGTTTCATCTGTTTCCATGACATCCCTCCCCCCAACGCCCCCAAACCCATCCACTACTTGACAATTACCTTCGAACTGCCACCCTACCGCATCCCACTTTCCTCCCTTCACTGTTAATGTTCTCTCCACTGCCCAGTTCAACCCCTAGAACCTCAACATAGACAGCACTTTTAGGACCATATCTCTATCTCTCTCACACCATCACTGTTCAGAAACCCCCTCTCTTAACCACAGAACCCCAACACCAAAGATACAAAACCCCTCCTCTCTCCCACATCCCTTCACCCTTGCCTTCCTTCCCTCTCTCCCTTCATACTCTGGAATGTGTGCGCCCCTTGGCTAGTGTCCTTGGCTGGAGCCCATTAGAGTACCTGCATCTAAGCTCAATCATCATATCACTGAATAATGTCCTCCAAAGAGGAAGATGACAGTGACTACTCACGCCAACTCATACTTGCTAACTATGTTGTCTATTGCATCACAGTTATGCAGCTGTAAATCTGAAGGCACCTACTTCCCACTTCTGGATAACATATATGGAGTGGGGGACTTAATTCTGATGAGATTGACATTTAACATGCATAATGTGCAAATGCATGTTTCAGGGTTTCCCAACTCGTAACCCACCTTCGACCTTTCCTAAATTAATAGATTAGTTTCACCTTACCATTGGGAAGTTGAATTCTTTTTGGCCTGCTCACCAGTTAAGTTCCCCAGCCTGTCTTGCTTCCCACTCTTTGAGGCATCACAAGATTCCACATAATATTTGAGCATCAACAACCTTCCATATATGTCATGATGGGAGATGCAATATGACAGAAGAATTATCTCTTCATTCTGATGCAAGAAACTGCAGCCTGCAGAGGAAGACAGCAGAAATATTGGCTACAACAGGATTAGTATTTTTGGAAGTATAATTGTCTCAAAAAACTTCTCCTTATTGTAAGGATAATACAGGATAAGTTAGATTGTTATTTTATTCTCTTCTGAGTGCCTTGTGAGAAATATTTGAGACGTTTCAACTTATCACAATGAGTCCTGACCTTCATTTTAACCACTTTTCTCCTTGCCTCAAGTTACACACACTTGCTGGAGTAAGGTTTCATTGTCCTTCATGTCCCACCTCTTTCTCATCCTAGTGATCTTTGATGAGTCCAATGAGAAGCTGGACAAACCTTATGTTATTCCACCTCCTACACACAGTAGAATTCAATGTCCAAAAGCCAACTGACTCTTTGTCCCCTCCTTAGCCTCAAAAGTGCTGAGGGTATTTTAGTACAGATTAACTAATGCACCACAGGTTGATGATTGAACCTGAGATACCCCAGTCATTTTAGCTTGAAACCAGGAAGCATGAGACATTTATGTACTCAGCCATTGATGCAGCTCACCTTGAATCATAAAAACACAAGTAACAAGAAAAGACTACTTAACCCATTATCTACTCATTTGCCAAATCCAAAAGCTTCAATTCTGAAAACATTGTTTCTTGGTTTAAAATATTACCCCAAATTCAGTCAAACTATCTGCCAAAGGACCTTAATTTTAACTGAATACAAAGTATTGAAACATTTGCTTTTGATCAAATAAATTTAATAACCTTGAAAATGCACAGAAGCTTTGGCTTTCAAGTCAAAAGCATATTTTTGAAAAATTCTGATTTAAACCTTTACTCTCCTCTTGATAACTGTTCAACTGCGATATGTATATGTCATCTTTAAAGTATGAAGCTAATTGATGAATGTGTGGAGCTTTTTCTGAGGTGACTGGGGCAGATAAATAAAAAGCCCATATTCCATAAATCTAGACTGCCAACATCAAAGCAGCATGATCCCACTAAGTGTATTTGGTTAATACAGAAATTTATGCAAAAGTGGCTTGTGTTAGGCAGGTTTGTACTGTTCCAACAAAGCACCTTTGATAAATACCCCTAATTTATTGTCATGTACCTTAAATCAAAGTAAAACATTTACAGCCTGTGTGCTGAAGTAATACAGAAGTCCCATCAGTTCAAGGGAATGCAAAGGCTTAACTTTTAAAAACCTCAGGGCCAGTATTGAAAGTTAAGATTACAGAATTCATAAAACCAACTCCTAATGTATTATGCAGTTTAAAATGAAAAATCTAAACATCAGAGATTTGAAGAAAAGGAAGTATTTCTTTCAGTGGCCTGGAGAATTTGCTTTTAAACTATGACCTGTCAAAAAATCTATATGAATCTGCCTTAGACACATTCGTCAAGGGAAAAAATTAGTGCCAGAGAAAGCTGCTCAGACATTATTTAAATACTGATAAATATTTTTTAAATCAGTTGGTTGCAGCTTTTTGGGTCAATGGAGAATTTTAAAGACACAGTATTCACTGGCCAGTATATGTTTGGAAAGAAACTCAAGTAAGCCAAGTAAAAATAATCCAGCTCTTTTAGACTTGGGAATACAGATTTAGACAAATTCCTTAATTTGCACTCTTCCATCAAGGGAGAATTTAATTTCAGACATGTTCTGATAAAATCTGGTCCACTGCTTGCAAAGGAAAGACTGATCATATTAGAAGAAGGAATTGTTTTATGAGCAGACTGGGAAATCGAAACACTGTGCAAAATTTTCCCAGTTCCTGGATGACAGGCTACGAAGCAAGAAGTACGGATAAAATCACAGGGCACTGCTGCAGGATGATTTCCTGGTATACTCCTGACTCTGGGGCATTTTCCTAGTTGAGAGGAGGTGGGCAGCTAGTTACCATAAATAAAGGCTCAATTTGGGACAATGCTAGGCTCAATGGCTCAAAGAAGAGTTGTGGGCAAACAGGAAAGGCAACCACCACACCATCTGCCCCTCAACCCCCAACATTCCCACTCTCCCTGAGGGGTCTCCCCTCAGCTCTATGATCCACTAAATTTATAAAATTGGTCCAACTTCCAAGACTTCAAGCAGCTTCAATAATCTAGCACCTTTGGGCCTAACACCTTCACAGATGCCAATCCTCACACTGGCTGGGTAGTTCAGAGATGGCCAAGCAAAAGAACGCCTGTGATTAAATTACTGAGAATTTCATGCAGTCTGCATGTATGAACTGAGAACCCTCTTTTTACTCTGAGATCAGGGTGCCACTGCCCGATGTAAAATTTAGGTCCTGTGTATTAAGAGCTGATGATCCCACTAGTATACAGAGTTATCCATAGGCATATGGGGAAATCTAAAAGTAATTTGGAAACAGAATTTTGTTTCTTTCTGAGTTGCCTCCCAATTCCCCATCCTACTTTCCTGGAACTCTAAGTTTGATTCATTCCAATCAAGTTTCCATCCTGCTACAGCACCAGAACAGTTCTTGGCAAAGATACAAATGAGATGTGATGTAACTGCGGCAATGGAAATTTTCCTCCTTGTCTTTCTTGTTTCATATTATCATCGTCCAACACCACTCCACCGTCTTCCAGCTCAGTGGGACAATACTCACCCAGTTCCATTCTTATCTATTGATTCATAGTCAGACTGTCATGCTCAATGGCTTGGAAGTGTCATGATTGTCTGTGCCAAATGAGGTGTGAGGTGCAGTGCTTGGTGTGGTTGTAGGATTGTGAGGATAGTGTTGCTCTGCTGGCAATTCCTTTTCACCAACATGTGATGAACCATCAGTTATACGTTCTAACACATGGAATGTGGATGTCCAATGCAGACATGCTCCCCAGTTATCCACATCTGGAATGTCTCACTGTGCACTGAGGTTAGCTCAACTCTCACCTACATGGTATGCAACCACTGGCTGCTCTGAGATCCGTGAAACTCTTTCACTCCATCTGCGCCCAACTTAGATCATTTCCACTGAGAATGATAGGCCTGATTACTGGTGAGATGTTAGGTGCTGTGGCTGCCTACCTAAGAAGGTGGAGACAATACAAGAGGACCAGCTTCAAGGAGTCACTGTGGTCACTGATGGGTGATCTATCAATCATGCATGCACTCACGTATCAAGACAGTGACCATTGCCATCTGTATGAAGTCACACCAGTTCAGTCTATTTCCCCAATGACATGATCTGTGCAGACCCTGGACAGTAGGATTTAGAACATCACTGGTGTCTCCCACATTCAAGATACTATTGGTACTCAGAACCGAAGACATTGCGTCAGGGGACAGAGAACACTCTGCATACCCCTTTCTCATGAGGAGACAGGGCAGTGCCAGGGGGCACCCAGCCAGAGAGAGAACTACACACAGGCCCCTTAAAGTCTCCACTCAGGACACTCCAGAGTTGACTGGGCCTTCCACCTCCATTATGCTCTCCTCCACTCTAAGCGTTGGAAACAGAAGCTGAGGACAGTCCTCCAGCCTCTGGCACACAGGCCCAATCAGACACAAACACTGCAGGACCAATCTTCCACAGCCAAGCTGCCATACTCCATCCCAAAACTGCAGGATCAGAGAGTTCATGGAGACAAAGAGAGGAAGGAGAAAACTTATTGAGGGCACTTTGGTGGCATGGGTGATAATGTACTGTTTGTGGTTTGCACATTTTTTTCTAAATGTCATTGATTTCACCTTACACCTTACATAGCATGTCTCTATGTGCAATCCGGATTGTCATTGTTACTGTCTAGGTGATTTCTTCATGGCCAAAGGTGAAGTTCCATGGATGGCGGTCTGTGCTGAGAGCTTGTTGCATTATCTAAAAGGAAGAGGAACGTATACACTGCACTGGGTCATGCTGGCACCTTTGGCTCTCCTCATACAACATCGCTATTCTTTTGTTGTCTCTATGTCAAAAGGTCTAGGTGAGGAGGAGTTGTTCAGTGATTTTGGCAGTGGGGGTTGCAACATAAAAGTTGTGGGAGGTGCAGGGGTAGAGGGGGAGCAATGCATTAGGATGGCCAGGCTGTAAATGCTTAATCTTGCTTGCTGCCATTAAAAATACTTTGCTAGTTAAAGAGGCATTCTACATTTCTGAGTGGATAAGCAAGAATCTTTCTCCCCAGTATAGCCTTGTGATTGGGAGTGGGATTGAGGAGAATTAATTCTATCAGAACAGCTGGCACAACATCTTTAGTATTTCTTCAATTTTTCTGGAATGCTTTTCATTTGGAAATTATCGTCCTTCTTTTAAACACTTCACACTTGTAACCTAACTTGACTTTGCATCTTGACCCTTCTAGATCCCATATTCTTTATCTTCTAGCTCAGCAATGAAGATCTGGCAATGACACCGTAAAGTACTTAAAAGAAATTGCATCCATGTGGTCTTGGATTCTTAAGTATAAACAATATATGATTGGTTGACATCAACGAGTTTTGTATGGTGCGCTAGGAAACCATAACATTCCTTACAAAACATAAGTATTGTAAAATACTGACTCACACATGTGGTACTTCAGACCATATTTTGCCTTTTATTTAAGTTTTCATGGAGATGTGCCAAAACACATGCAACAGAAACATGTTTTAGAGTTGCAAAAGTTGAATGGGATTAAGTCAAATTACAAAATAAAAACTGAAAGAACTGCAGATGCTGAAAATCAGAAACAAAAACAGAAATTGCTGGAAAAGCTCAGCAGGTCTGGCAGCATCTGGGGAGAGAAATCAGAGTTTGTGTTTCAGGTCCAGTGACCCTTCCTCAGAACTTGAAATCACAGATATTTAAAAACAACCCGTTCCCTTTTGAAATCCACAGCGTTGTCAGATAGCCCTCAGTGTGAAATGTGGACCAGGTTCTCTGTCTCCCATGGAGATGAAGGGCTTTTGCCCGAAACGTCGATTTTGCTGCTCCTTGGATGCTGCCTGAACTTCTGTGCTCTTCCAGCACCACTAATCCAGAATCTGGTTTCCAGCATCTGCCGTCCTTGTTTTTACCTCTCTGTCTCCCATTGCCATGAAGAGCATTGGCGAGGACAATGGAGTGGCATTGAGTCATAGAGTCATACAGCACGAAAAGAAGCCCTTCGGCCTAACTCATCCATACTGACCAGGTTTCCTAAACAGAACATGTCCCATTTGCCTGTGTTTGGCCCAGATCTCTCTAAAATCTTCCTATTTATGTACAGATCCAGATGCCTTTTCAATGTTGCAATTGTATTCGCCTTTACCGCTTCCTCTTGCAGCTTGATCCATATTCGCACCAGTCTCTGTGTGAAAATGTTGCCCTTCAGGTCCTTTTTAAATCTTTTCCTTCTTACCTTAAACCTATGCCTTCTGATTTTGGGAAAAAAGACCTTGGCTATTCGTCTTATCCATGCCCCTCATGATTTTATAAACCTCTGTAAGGTCACTCCTCAACTTCCTACTTTCTAGGGAAGAAAGGCCTAGCCTATCCAACTTCACCTTATAACCTGAACCCTCTAGTCCTGGTAATGTCCTGGTAAATCTTTTTTTTCACTCTTTCCATTTTAATAACATCCTTCCTATAGCAGAATTTGTATGCAGTGCTTCATATGTGGTCTTACCAATGTCCTGTACAGCTGAGTGCAGGTATATGTGCCTCTCCAGAAGACCCTGAGGGTGACCAGTGCAGTGGACCACATGGGCTTGGAAGACTTTGGGGGCTGAGGGAAAGAAGGCATTGCCTGAGCCTCAGTCGGAGGCAAATGCAGTCACAGAAATACGGT
Organism: Chiloscyllium plagiosum; assembly: GCF_004010195.1. Taxonomy (NCBI): domain Eukaryota; kingdom Metazoa; phylum Chordata; class Chondrichthyes; order Orectolobiformes; family Hemiscylliidae; genus Chiloscyllium; species Chiloscyllium plagiosum. Next base: position 46,912,373 of record NC_057726.1, read on the forward strand.
GAGTGTGAGGTAGGAGAGAGAACGGTGTGGCATTTACCCAGAACAGTGAAGAAAGTCATTGAACGTCTTATGGCACTGCAGGCCATTTCTCTAGATCATGGATATGGCACTATCCCAGGTGCAGCCTCATAGCAAGCTGCCAGGGTCTGGGGGCGGGATTCTTCTGCTGATCCTCTGGGAAGAGGACAGCCCTCCACACTACCCCTTAACCAAGACCTCCAGTTCCTCTACACTACCTTTGAAGTGGGCATGGGCGCATAGCATGATGGTCCTTTGGCAGACATCTGCTGAGTTGTTCTGGAATTGGCATGTGGCAGGATGGGGCTGGAATCAATATCCTTTTATTGTCATGTGTACGCCACTGTAGAATGTCTGCCTTCTTATGGCAACATCTCAGGTACATGTACTACTATGTACCTAGGTATAATTCTTGGATACAGCAGAGGAATAAACGGATATATGTAGTGGGGTATGTAGTTAATGCTGTAAGTTTAATACAATATGGTGAGGCTTTGTGCAGAAATCCCTTTTGAAAACTGGACAGAACTCTGGTTTAGCGATTTTTTTTGGTGCGTTCTACAGGTTATGGCCCACTCAATGTGCGTACCATGACATTGGTGAGTCCATTACTTAGTTCAGCTTCTTTATTGCCAAGGCAAATGGCATGTTTTTCAGTTCATAATTTTAACCTTTTTTAACAATTATATCATAAATGTCAGACTGACCTTTTGGGAAATCAATCCTGAAGTAACTCTAACCATTCTCTACCAGAGATTTGTTCCTTCATCATTTGCAAGGTAACTTGCAAAGGGAATAGACAGCTTTTCTGCCATCCCCTTTATATTTTGTTTTCTATCCAGAAGTGCTCTTACACTGAACTGAATGGTTTTCCCACCATCAAGTCACCATGACATTCTTTCCTAACTACTGACCACCACCAGTAAATCACCCATGCAGCCAATTAGATATTAACATGTAAACCCCATTATGGCCAATGCAAGCCATCAAACATGAAGGAGGGGTCGAGAGCTGAATCAAAACGGAGTTGAAGGAGGAGATATCCCCCATAGTGCCCACCTCTCTCTAAAGGCATAAAGTGCTTTGGTGAACACTGCATGCTCCCTCCCCAGTGACACCTGGGGAAGATGGGCAGACAGTCGGCAGATATGACCCATTCCACAGCCTGCTGCCTAGACCTACTAATAGCCATCACTCTTCTAACACAACATCATTCATTGATCCCTAGTAGGCAACTTTAATATTTAACCAAATTAACACAGCTGATTTAACAGAAAACAAATATTTGAGCCTGTGTGTTTTATTTAAAGACAGTTTTTTCAAAGTATGTGCCCATTTATGGTCTGATGCATAAATCTAAGATATGATGAAGGCTGTGCGCAAGAATTATATTGATCTCAGTTAACAATCTTGAGATCACTTTAAATGGCCTTTTCATCAGCTTTTGTGATTTGTTCAAACCAAACTCAGCACAATGGCAGCAACAAATATTGGGTATTGGATCACTGAATATCTTTGATATTCTTAAATAACTTACAGTATATTTTGCATTTGCAACATTGTTGGTAATCTGATTTTGATACATATGTTTGAATTTTGAGTCAATTTGGCTTTTTACTTCACTTCTTAAAATAATTCCAAAATGGGAATAGCACCAAACATTTCTAATCCCTAGTCGTAATAAGATAATGTTCCAAGATATATTTTACCTTGATCATTTGATATGTTGATGCATTAGATTTATGGATATCTATAAATGAAAATTCCAGGTCCCAGATTCCCCTTGAATCATTCCACATGCTATGGGCTGGCATTTTGTTCCATATAAGACAATTGACAAATGGTGAGAAAGATTTAAAAAAATAATTTTGGAGCAGGTTTTGTTTTCTAGATAAGCATAATTGGTTTTGGGTATCCATCACTCTTTTGGAAAGTCCATAAAAATAGTAATATTTGGTATCTTGTGTACTATAACTTTTCCAGCAACATTCATTTTCCACCTCATTCAAAAACAAAGAGAGACTAGCTTCCCATCCATCCTTAAAGTAGCAAGTCAGTTTAAGAGAGCAACAGTGATTAAGGATGTACATTCCTTACTATGAAGTCTTTGAGAACTATGCTTTAGTAGTTCAACAAGAAAGACAAAGAAGCTTTGCTTGGGTCATTGAAAACATATGTGCATTTAATTCTTGTTGCAAGAGTAGAAAATGACATTAGCAGGGTTTGACCTTGTAGCAGAACATGGCCTTTTTTTTGTGTGGGTCCAACATTTCTGTCTGTGTCGCTTAGGGACAGCAGCAGTAGAAAAGCCTACAGTGTACGTTATTTTAAATTCCTTCTAATTTCTTAATAGTGTGATCATACAGATCAAATTTACACCTAAGAAATTATGGGCAGTTTAAGAAGCGGCAGAAAAATATGTTTCAAGTTTGTCTGCCCTTAGGCCAATGTAATTGCACGCTACATGTTGTGCTTAGTATATTTGAGTACTCAGGCAATTCAAAGGAAATTGCAAGGAAACACTGGACATGATATTGAAGAGACATCTTGTCACCATTGTGCTCACAGTTTGCTAAAAATAGAAGTTGGCAGAAAACTATCTAAAGATGAATCATGTTCATTTACTTTAAGATAAAAATATTTAAATGTCAAAGGGGTGTTAGATTTTTTTAATGAAACAGTTTGTTCTAGTGTTATATGATGCTGGGGGATGACATATGGAACTAATAATAATCAGATGGCATCATAATTACGCGCATAGTAATTGAATTCCATTTTTGAAAATGATAATTTTAAAACAACCTCAAATGTTAAAGTTGAGTGTATTCAGGATGATCATTGTAAATATTAGCCTTTTTTACGAATTAATTTTAAATATTTAATCAGGTAAATGTATCACTGGTTGGAATGGAAGTATTTTTGACAGTTCATCCCAAGCATTGCATCAGAACAGGGCATTCAGTACATTGAAACTAATTCTTCTGGTATTTTACTAACTGAACCCTACCCCTACTTCCTCCTGTTCAGCACCCTGAACATCTGAAATGTCTTTGTCTTTATTATTTTGAAAGGCAGAGCATGTTAAACCTTCAAGCAAAGAAGTTCTTTGTCATTTTTATTTAATTTAAATATAGATTCTGTGGTTCTACTAGCCTGAGTTACTTTCACATAATATTTGTTATCAAGATCATTTTATTTAATATTGAATGCATTTTAATGAAGTACAAGGGATCGCCGATGTACAAACATCTAACTTGAGAACACTTACATGTACGAACACCTGTATTTATGAACGCTGTATGTAATAATGTGATTCCATACAGGGGTGTAATTTTACAACTGGCATCTGACCTTTCCTGTACTTATGAATGGCTATTTTACATTGTTCTGCACTGTGTTCTGACTTGTGTACAAACTGGCTTGTAGCAGACTTAAGAGCAGAACCCGCCCATGATCCAAGGACTGCCTGTACCTCCTTAACCTCCTTCCTGGAATACAGACTGAACCGCTCCAGCTTTTGCTGATAAATGCTCACTTTTTGCAGGAATCTTTCTTTTCGCTTATTATCTAATGCATACTTGTCCTTTCTTAGCATGATTTTCAGAATGGAATAGAGTTATCCAGATAACAGACTGAAACACAAATTTCTGGAGAAATTCAGCAGGTCTGGCAGTATCTGTGGAGAGAAAGCAGAGTTAATGTTTCGGGTCCAGTGACCCTCCTTTAGAACTGATAGCAGCTCAGAAAAGGTGATTATTTGTGCTGGTGACAGGGGATGAGGGGAAGAAGCAATGATCAGATAGGTGGAGAAAGATTCCAGATAAAAAGGTAGACAGACAAAATAAGTCAGGGAAGAAGAGAAGCTAGATAGATGATAATGGGGGCTCTGAAAAGTTGAAAATGGGTTGGCTGTATTGAAAGCAATCTATTTCATGACAGGACCTAGGACATTGGAGGTAGATACCAGACAAGGAAGGAGATGTTCATGTTCTGAAATTGTTAAACTCAGTGTGAGTCCTGAAGGCTGTAAGATACTGAAGCAGAAGATAATGTGTTGTTCCTGCAGTTTGCATAGAGCATTGCTGGAGCACTGCAGCAGGCCTGTGAGAGAAATGTTGGCATGGAAACATGGGAATGGTGTATTGAAAACACAGACTGGGTGACCACTATGCCAAACACCTACGAGCTACCCATAAAAATGACTTCAGCTTCCAATTGCCTGCCACTTCAGAACCATTAGCTTGGCTCTGCTCTCTCAGCAGAGTGTGACAGATTAATTTGTCTTCATCAAATGCCCTGACACACTTTACTCCACCAGTGAATTTTGTAATACCAGCAAATTGTCACGTCTTTTGACTTTCATTTGGATTGGAGGGGAAATTTGTTCTGCAGGATATTTTTTTCCTGCTGCCTCTTTGTTAGATTTCCTCTTTTAAGTAAATGATCTATGTGGCTTTGATGGAGTCTCCCTCCAATATTCACTCGATTTGAGAATGCATTTCTGTCTTGGCAACAACTCCAATCAGACACTAAAATAAAACAAAGAACTGTGGATGCTGAAGATCTGAGACAAAAAAATAAAAATTGCTGGAGAAACTTGTCAGATCTGGCTGCATCAGTGGAGAGAAAACACCCAACACCTCAAGTCCAGACACCCCTGCCCCCCAAGGTCTTCTTTCAGAAGGGTCTCTGGGTTCAAGGCATTGGCTCTGTTTCTCTCCGATGCTGCAGGATCTGCTGAGTTTACCCAGCAATGTTAGTTTCTGTTTGTTTCCAATCAGACATTTCTCCTTACTGCCTCAATGGTTTTCGTCATAATCTTCTGACCAACAGTGGTCTCCTTAAGTTTCATGCCTGGAGTGGCATGGCTCATCTTCACTTAATCCTGCATTTCTTTTGCTTTCCTCTTGACATTAGGTAAGTTTGGGATAATAGTGCAAAACATTTGGCCTTGCTGAGAGAAACCCTCGATGAAACTTGACAAAAATGATGCTCGGTAAGTGATTAGTGTTGAGATTCAGCCGAACATTTCTATGTATTGCTACACACCAAAAATAGATGTTTACTCCAGCTTTCATTCAAGAAATCATTATGTGTTCTTGACAATATTCTTCTAGTAGTCTCTCTCCCAACCTTGTCAGAATTTCTCATTGCCCATAAGTGAGAGCCTTGATGAATATCAGTTCATTTTTATGTGAGAAATACTCCTGCAATGTCTTATTATCACACACTTTTAGTCAGCTCAACATGATATTATTTTTACTGAGTACCATTTTCTTACAAGTTTCTGTAATAAGTTCTCTGGTGGACACTGGCATGACTGTTGTGTGTGTAAACTAATTCACAGGTAACTCAGAGACTCAAAATTAATCAGTCTTCCCAGGATATCTTGGAAAATTATCCACATTTGCATGACTTGTTGATACACAATATTTAACAGCCTAGTGATAGTTAATTTCAACATTTGGTCTTAATTTGCTCAAAGACCACTCTGTGTTCACTTTACACTTCCTCAATGTAAATATACTCTTACTAATCCCTACTGTAAATAACTCAACCCAATTTAACCATGACTGTGCAAGCCAATTTCTTCCTATCAGAACACTTTATTCCTTCCTATTACTACCTAGGCCAACTAATAAGACGTATTATCATATTTCACCCTAACACTAATTTCAGATGTGGTTGTGCTGTGTTGGACTGGAGTGGACAAGGTCAGAAGTCACACTACATCAGATTATAGTCCAACAAGTTTATTTGAAATCACAAGCTTTTGTCGTGCTGCTCCTTCATCAGTCAAGTGAAGAGTAGCACATAGGCACAGAATTTATAGGCAGAGAGATCAAAAGATCATACAAATGGTGTGAGCGGAATGTCAACAGGCTGAATAATAAGTCTCTGCAAGTGATCAAAAGTGTCAGAAGGTGTGAGTAAAATGTCAACAGCTGAATAACAAGTGAAGGGATCTTGTATAATTTGATTAATTGAGGCAGGGTGATAATTACAAAAAAAAATAAAAATAGGGTGATGCTGGAGACAAATCAAATGGCTGGAATAACATGATAGGTATGAGTTGCATGTTGAGGGTCTAACCAAAGTAACAAGTAATCCAAAACTGTACAAACTAATTAAAGTAGAGAGATCACAACAAGTTATCAAGGTGATGATGTAAAAACAGGAACGTGAAGAAGATTTTACAGATACAGGACAGTTTGCTGGGGTCACATGTAGCGCGACATATAACCCAAGATCATGGTTGAGGACATCTCCATGGATACGGAACTTGGCTATCAGTTTCTGCTCAGCAATTCAGCATTGCTGTGTATCTCGAAGGCCGCCATGTAGGATGCTTACCCGAAGATCAGAGGCTGAATGCCCTTAACAGGTCAAGTGTTCCCTGACTGGGAGGGAATGTTCCAGACTAATTTAAGCCAACAGTGAAACACTGTTATTAGAATTACTAACTACTTCCACATGAGTTTTGAGAAATTGAATATCACTCAGACATTATTTTATAGTTTCCATCTGAGAGGAAAGACATTGTTATCAATGATGAAATCAAGTTGTGAATCTCCAAATTTCAAGTTTACTGTGGATTCTGGAATTAAACTTCCAGCCCTTTTACTATCATCTTTCATTGCTGTTTGTTTTGTTCTCTGACTGAAAATGACCTTTGAATTTCCTGCTCAAAAATATCAACCCTCATATTTCACACTCTTATTTGAGGATTTCCAAACTCCTGAACTCACTTTAGATATATCACAACCACTTGCACGTGCATGGCTGCAGCCTGGAATTTACCATGTCCTGGAGCATTCTTGTTTCCTCTTTTCCATCATGTCATCTGGTTATGAAAGGTTTTCCCACAGTCATAGCACTTTAACTAGAAATAGTTGGTAGCGACCACGGAATCAGCAGAATCTAAATTTCTAACTCTAGACTGCCATGGACTGGATCCTGCTAAAATTTGGTAGATCTCTCAAGCTAACTTGGGAAAAGCAATTTGCCACTATCTTTTTTCTCCATTTCCATGGCTGTGCTCTCATCACGGGTCTCCTTCAATTTCAGTCTATTTTCCTTTGTAACAAAGTCTTGAAATTCCAAGTTCAAGTCCCAGCTCAGGATGTTAGGGCCGCAGAAAGTGTGCAGTCATTTGGCCAAACAAGTTGATTATCAATCTGTAAATCCATCCAATACATTTATGGCAGGCTGTAAAGGCAGGAAGAGTCTCTTAGTCAGCTAGGACTGTATGGGAGCTGCAGTGCAACAGACTCTCCAAGTTAAAAGTCTCCAAACAGCAGGCAATCCTAATTCGAAAATAAATGCCACCCACACATTGGCTTTGCTCAAAAGATTTGGCCTGGATTTTATTGCTCATTTGGTCTCCAATACAAATCTAAGGTTGATTTCTAAGTTTGCATGGTACACTCAATGATGAGAGAGTTTCTGCAGTTCTCTTACTTAATTTGAGAATGCAATGTGCAAAAGTGCACTTGCAACCACTTCCTTTCATAGAACACACTTTTAGTACAACCTCAGTCTTCGTTTTGTGATAGTAAGAATCCGGAATCTGATAAATTTCAGAATAGTCCATAGTACTGGAGTCTCATGAGCAAAAGAGGTAGACAGTACCTTGAAAACATTGGCCACTTCACTGTGGGGAAGATTCTTCATTGTTATCTCTTATTTTACTTCCCTTCACTCAAATATGTAACCCACATTCATAATGATACATCAGTCTTCTTTGTTACGGAGGAATTCCCCCATTGTCCCAAAATATGGCATAAATACGTCCCATGCTGACTCATATACCTGAATATAATGGGCATTCATAGAGCAATCTTTGAAGTCCTTTAAACTTCATCAAGATCAATGTTAGGAATTCAAAGTGTTTCACAATGTTCTTCGGTGATTATTTCTTGACTGAAGTCTAAGAACGAATTCCCACCCATTCTCATTGTTATCTTTCTGTTGTGAGTTGCACTGAGAAAAGCCAAACATGTGGACTCTCAGCAGGCAGCCATTACTGAACAATTTTATTTACACCTCCCCAACAGAGAGGGCAATATAATCAAATGCACAACCCTTGCAATGTATTACAGTAATCCATTTTACCAATATCTCCACTGTTAATACCTTTATATCATGAGCACTGTGTTCTATATGCATCTCAGTTTAGTTTCAATTGTTCTGGGGTGCAGAAAGGTTTGCTACACGCAAGACGTTTCATGTTAATTTCAGTAGTATTAAATCCTGTCCATAGCAAGCTGTTTCATTTAATAAATACTTTTCTTCTCACCCGCAGTGCACCCTAGTAATCCAAAGTGAACTTGTACTCTTTGCCCCTTAGCACTATTACTTCATGACCCATGTTCACACAACAAAACGTGTGGAATGCATTGTAGACCAATTCCAAAGAGCTGGGTGTAAAATGGTGTCAGAGATGCCTCTTGGTTTTCCAATCTTGTTTATAATTATCAGCTCACAAAGAATTGCAAATGTTTGATATAAACAATGTGGCTATAGTTTACAAATCAGTTTAATAAACATGAACCACTTGATTTTAATTTTTGGATAAATTAAAGCTATATTCATACTGATATATTTACATCATGGTTGTGTGACTTCTGTTGTAAAGAAAAGCAATAGTGATAAGTTTCACTGTGGAGATAGCTCCCATATGAAGGCCCCATTAAGTTATTTCATACCATTTGGATTGAACACTGTATTGTATTTAACAACCAGTGTTCCATCAGGTTTTCAAAATGGATTTGCCAGTTACTTTATAAGTTTATTGCAGTTGTCTGCAATATGTATTTCCAGTTAAGCTTCTTGAGTTATTAGATTGGGACTCAGAAGGCCTTGGGAGGTTAGGCCACACCCTGATAGACAGGAAGAGGAAGTTAGTTGCTGCCTGGAGGAGGAGGAGCTTGGAGTGGTTACTGACGGCTGGAATGTGATTATTGTATGCTTTATTTCCCAGAGATAGGTGAAGAGGACACATCAATTTCTAAATATATATAAACTTTATTTTCAAGAGATTGCTTTCAAAATGACTACTTCATGCTTATAACTCTTTACTTTCAGAAATTTCTCCAAGTTTATTTACTTTTCTCTGAGTCCACAACAAGGCTTATCAAATTAACCACTGTGAGCATCAATAGTAAGCAGACTCACCTAATCACAGAAAGATTGAACTCAAGTTCCTGATCATCAAAAGAATTATTGGTCCACGTGTGATTTTGTGCTGGGGAAGAAGACGTTCAGTTGTGTGGAAGGGCAATTCTGGATAGAAATAAAAATAAAGATTTTTTTTAATCGGGCAGGATTTAGGATTTTTGTTTGGAGTTTGACATACTATATATAATGGTTAAGATAGATGTTTTGAGACCTTATCCTGACCAGGTATCTCATATATCAAGAATGTGCATTAAAAGATCAGAGGAAGTAGGTTCATGACATTTCAATGCATGATTCTGGCAAGTGAAGCACTTTGCCAGCAGCAAAGAGCCAAGAAGTCTATTCCTAAATGTTACTAGCTGTGAAACCAAAAAAGTATTCACAGCCAAACCCAATCTCTCTTTAACTGAGATTTCCAACAGGGACATACTGGATACTTGTTTGAAAAGTGGACCTTGAACTGACTTTAATTCTCCATGTATATGAAGTCAATTATAGTGTTTACTGTCACTCTAGCTGCAATCAGATCAGCACGGACAAGAAATGGAAATACATTGTTTAATTACGTGACACGAAATTTCATTTTTCTCTTCTGTTTTTAATGTGTAATGAAAACATAAAATCCATATTTCTTGGTTTTATCATATGGAATGAATTGAGATGCTTCTCAGAATAATGCTGACTTCCCTCAATATTCTAGCACATCGCATTATAAAATTTTATAAAATGAAATTTCAACAATTACCTCAAAACATCTGTAGGCTCCTCATACCTCACAATACAATCTAGTATTACACTAACTTGCAGGCTTTTTGTAATTTGGCTCAATGGTTGAAAATGCTCTTTTTCATCAAAAATAAATAGAATGTGTCCCACTCTTAGCCTGATCTGATAAAGTCACAGGAAGACACTATTTCAGACAGTAAGGTGTCAGCATGGTTGAATTCATTAGCAATAGAAACAACAGCTCAGCCAATGAAAACAGGCCAGGAATAATCCTGCTGAGCCATTTGTTAAGCTGCTAATGAAGCACTTAATGAGCTGAGGTCTATAAAGCGTTGCTAATGCTACCGTGTAGTCTGAATGCCTCTGCTGTTAATTTTCTTTTTTTGATTGGCTCAGCTAAAAGTGGGCGAAATCTAGTGTACCCAGAAGGCATGCGTGTTCATTAAATCCTGTTCAAATATATTTTCTGTAACAATGCTTCACAGTATCCTTTAGATCAAGTCTATCAGATCCAAGATGAGAAATTACTGTAAATTTTTTGACTGTACAGTAAATGTAAAACTATATCACATGACTCAACATTATTAAGTTGGTAAAAGTGATCTACTCAATAGAGAAATAAAAAGAAGGGCCTGCATCTATATACTTGTGTATTTTCATGATAAGCAGACACCTCAAAGCACTTCACAGCCAATTAAGTACTTGTTGACATGTAGTCACTGTTGTAATGTAGGCAACATGGCAGCCAACACATGCAGAGCAAATTTCCATAAACAGTAATGTGATAATGAACAGGTCATTTTTTCTTTGGCAGTGAGAGCTTATGCTTCCACCTGAGTAGGCAGATGTATCCTTAGCTTTAAATTTTATTCAAAAGACAGCATCTCCAATAGTGCAGCACTCCCTCAATACTGCACTGGAATGCCAGCCTTCATTTTTATCCTTAAGGCCCACAGCAGAACTTGAACTCAGCGTTCTGTGTTTACAGGAAAGAGTTCAGTTAACTGTGTCACATCTGACTCTTTGAGAATAATGGAATCCAGTTGTGCCACTGAAACGCAGATTTTCTTAAAAATATAATTAATTGTAAATATAAACCATTTCGATCTTTTGCTCAATATGTAACATAGGAATGAATAATTACTTTACCCCAATATTACTCCTTATCTTGGGAAACTTCTATGTAGCAGATACAGGAAAGCAGCAAAAGATATTTTGCTGTGTAAAACCAGCCATTTTATTTAATATCTATTTGCATGGAAATTTAATATTACCACGTAGCTACTATATTAAAAAGAAATGAAATCAAAAATAGTCATTCATATTTAATCTTTATATAGTTTATCATAATTGTACCCTCATTCACACCTTTGTTGATTCCAGACTTGATATTCCAACACATTTGTGACACAAAAGATCCTGGCAGTGGCCACCTCCAACAAGAGAGAATGTAACTCTCAATGACATTACCATCAACAACTCTCTCACTTTCAACATTTTGGTAGTTGCCATTGACCAGAATCTGAACTGGACCAGACGGAAATACTGTGGCTACGTTAGGTCAGAGGTTGGGAAGTCATCTGAATTCCCAAATCTACAATGCACAAGAGTGTGATGGAATGCTTGCCATTTCCTGAATAAATGAAGCTCTAACAGCACTCAAAAACCTCAACATTATTGAGGACAAAGCAATCCACTTGATTGGTATCTCATCCATCACTGATGCACAGTGACACTGTATCACCTACACAATGCATATCAGCAACTCTTTTAGGGTCCTTTGACAACACCTTTCAAATCTGCAACGTCTTCCACTAGGGAGGCAAGGACAGTGATGCATCCGGACATCACCACCTGCAGCTCACATCCAAAATATATACCATTCTGACTTGAAATTTTATTGTCACTACTACACTGTTGTTAGATCAAAATCCTGGCATTATCTTCCTAACAGCACAGTATCCACTCAGCATGGACTGCACCAGTTCAGGAAGCCTGCTCACCAGCACCTTCAATACAGCAATTAGGAATGGGCAATAAATGCTGGCCTAACCAGCAATACATAGATTCTATAAGAAAATTTTTAAAAAACATTCCTGGTTGGTCTACTATATTCTACACTCTAAATTCAAGGTCATCCAAAACACTCTGGCCCACATCTTAACTCCTATATTGTTTGCAATTCTGGGCATCAGTCTGGGGAGAATGCAAAGGCATTTAAGAGGGTACAGAAAAGATGTATAAGTATGGATCCCAGGGAGGAGAACCTACTTTTACTCGAACAGATTGGAGAAGCTGTTCTACTCATAATAGAACAAACCTTTCTTTTTACATACACATCAACATTCTTCTGTAGGAGCTGCCCCTTCAAAATGTTCTCCAAGACCTCTGATAACTCATGGGTGACCTTACCCTTTGGCAAGCTGGCAGCACAGCAACTCTTTCACTCTGCCCTTGCTGTAGTGTCACAGACTGAAACTGGTTTCTGATGGCCTTACCTTTTATCTTAAGGCTTATTGAATTCTTTCTGAGACTTCAACATTAATAAGAGCCGTTCTGCCAGCATGCAGTGCATTCAAATTCACAAAATGCAGAACAAATTGTCATCACTTCTTGAGCTGGAGGCTGATCACTTCTTACTGATTGAATTCCATAGAATCCCTACAGTGTGGAAACAGGCCAATTGGCCCAAGACGTTCACACCGACCCTCTGAAGATCATCCCACCACCCTATCCTTGTAACTCTGCATTTCCTATGGCTTATACACCTAACTTACACATCCTTGAGTGCTATGGGCAATTTAGCATGGCCAATCCACCTAACCTGCACATCTTTGGACTGTGGAAGGAAGCCAACGCAGATACAGGGAGAATGTGCAAACTCCACACTGACAGTCACCTGAAGGTGGAATTGAACCAAGGTCCCTGGGGCTGTGAGCAGTAATACTGAGCCACCCTTGAACTTCAGAGTTTCTACCACAAACTAATTGAAGTGGATTATATTCTATGACCATCTACAATAAAGTGTAAGTAGAGATAGTCCATGTTGCTGCAAATAATGAATTTGAAAAAGTGCTATGAACCTTTTCTTGCTATTTCTGCATGGTTCCTTTCACTCATTCTGTTGCTAAGATGGCTTTCTGCTACATATTCAAATTTATATATTCAAATTTGCACACATTTCTCTAAATTCATCATTAGCAAATTGTCCTTCCCCCATTATCAGGGAGAAATTTTGCCATCAACAAAATGCAATTTGTTTTTTTTTTAAATCCCACACCTTTCAATCTACCTTGTGGAACCTGTCATCAAGAGCAGAAATATTATAGACCATGATGGTATCCTTTGCTATTTCTTACAAATCTCACATCCATCATTTATCTCTTCTAGAATTTTATTGTATTTATTATCTGCTTTTCCTACATACTTTACTAATTTTTTAACCTTTTGGATAATGAGTGGTCAAATTACCTTTTTAGTTTTAGCACAATTTTCTCTTTGTTTTCTAAATTCTGTCACCTGTCATCACTTCTTTAATTTTTGTAGGCAAGATGTTAGGTTCCGTTAAAGGAATAAATCATGATTGGTAAATTGCAATTTTCCCAAATACAACAGCTTTGTCGTTTTCCATACTGAGTTTCATTTATGTTCAGCTTAACAACAATTGAATTCATTGGATACAATTTTAATGAATATTACAGTACATCCATGACAATAAAATGCTTGATTCCAGGCATTTCACAAGGATTATTTTAAAGATTTTAATGTGTTATCACCCCCAAATCTGAAATTTGGTGGAACTCTCAAATTCCTTAACCATGGCCCAATTCCTACTACTCAGAGGATCTGTGTAGCATTTCAGCCAATCTATTCCATACAACATTGACACTCACCTGCTGTCTAATACTGCACAACTGAAAATTTCTGCCATCAACACATTCATCACTGGACTGAAACTTCTTGTGACTAATACAATGCCCTCTCTTTGATCCAATATCCATCTTCTTCCTCCAAGTCATTCAAATTTAATTTCAAATGCTCTACCTTACCATTCAAAGCATAATGATATTTTGACTCACATTTATAACATTGATTGATCACACCCTGGACATTTCCGGGGTTCGATCAATTATTGTAAATCCCAAATTCTCTTTGCTGCTCAAAAAGATCAATGCATTCTGTCCACATTTCTCTTAAAAGTTCTTCTTGTCACCTGCATCTTGTATTTAGATGGTTTTGCTAGCCTATTAACATTATATCCTCCGTCTTCTATCATTGGGCTGATTGTTCCAATGACACCATGAATAATGCTGGGAAGGAATGCTTTCCAAGGGAGTTTTACATTTCTTCTGACGTGTATTTCAGTAGAATGTGTTTATCTGCAAATCTGACTCTCATCAAAACTGAAGTCTGTCTGAACTCAATACTTTGGCACAGTGTAGCAGTTTAAATGTCTTCACGGATTAGGGAATTTCTAGATGCAATCTCATCAGTTTTGTATACAATCTACTAAATTCCATTATGTACTCTGCTGTGAAACTACCTTCAACCTTTGAATTCATCAAAATCTGACCACTCCTAAGCAGTTATTAAATTATGTACTTGATAAAAATTATCTGTTGAAATTAATAAACTATCAGTCCTTCATCTGTGTCCAAATTATCAGTCACCAATACTGAGGGAAACACGATTGCTTATCTAAATTGGGTGCAGCAGCAAAAGTGCCAAGGCGATTCTTGTCTCTTCTTCAGCAATGTTTACTGGGAGGCTATATTATTCTTCCACAGATATGTTGGAAATAGTAGTGGAAAAAAATGCCCCGATATGTTATATTTATATTCAATCATCTTCCTGAAGTTTTGTTAAATCACTCCTTGTTTAGAATAATGCTTAGTTTTCAACTTTTGATGACAAACAGTGAACCATCCTATGTTATCAATGTTAAATACTAGCTGTTTAATGCTGACTAGACAGTGTGCAGATACATAATTTTCTAGTCAGAGTTTTATTTCTACATGCATTCTACAAATTCAACAACACTGGTCACATGTCGTCCTGATAGATACACACACTCATGTGCTCACGCAATTATCCCTGAATGAGCAAGAAACTATCACAGAAATCCTGCAGTATGGAAGTAGGCCCTTCAGCCCATTGAGTCCACGCTGACCTTCTGAACAACATCCCACCCAGAATCCACTCCCCACCCCAATTCTAATCCTGTAACAGTGCATTTCCTGTGGCTAATCCACTTAGCCTGCACATCCCTAGACATGATGGGCAATTTAACATGGTCAATCCATCTAACCTGCACACCTTTGGGCTATGGGAGGAAAATGCCGCACTTGGAGGAAATCCACACAGACATAGGGAAAAACGTGCAAACTCCACACAGACAATCGTCCGAAGGTGCAATCAAACCCTGGTCCCTAGCACTGTGAGGCAGCAGTGCTAATTACTGAGTTACCATGCCACCCCACCTGTTCCCTGTTTCTAGTTATTCTCAGGCATCCTCATCACATCATAGATGATAACAGGGAGGGCCTCCAGTAGTAACAAGACATTTTGTGCTCCTTTCTACCTCATCCCAAGATTTCCAATGCAGTGAGAAAAATCTTGGAGTCTACTCTCCCAGGGTCCATCATTCTTCAACATTTTCCAGGTCAGAGTTACTTCTTAAATGACTCAGCATTTGCTGCAGACACAATGCGCTTCTCCTTTAAGAGGTCAAATTTAAGCAGAGCAAAATAGTTGAGCCCTCATGATATTGGCCTCTGTTGATTATTTCGGCCAATCAACATTGAGGTCAAGGTGGGCATTGAAATCATTGAATTGAGCAGGCAACACAAGGTTGCTGTGCTACCCTTCATCATAACCAACATGTCCAGTTTTCCCTCTGCCCATGTTCAGAAGTCCACACAGTAACACAATGAAATGAATGCATGAAAATATTTCTTGGGAATAGTACCTTCAAACAAACTTATACCAGAGACGAGAACGTGGGACTGAAAAATACATATGTTTGCTATGTTATTCAGTGCCTAATGTCTCCAGGCTCTGCTCTCAAGATTCATTTCTCTTTGCTTGTCAATTTATTTTCCCAGTAAACAATGGGATTGATTTTCCCAAAGCATTAAATAAAAATACATTAAGAGCTGATAATATATGAAATAGGAGACAAATTAAAATTAATTATTTGTTAAGAGCTGCCATAATTCTAGAGCTGCTCTCAATTTTACTTAAATATTTATGCTGAACTCCAGAAGCAATTTTTAGACAGTTAGCGTGGGTATGAAGACTATATCTAGTATCCATGACGTGAAGTGATGAAGGCTGAAGTGATGCCTTTATCAGTCATAAATCCAGTTTGCTATTCAAAGTTTGTTGTGCATGTGTTTTCAATGACAGTTATGTATTACTGATTTTCCTAATAGCATTTGTTCTTTTGCTGCCGTATGTGGAAGAGTTTTTACATTTAGGTACAAGAGGGCTCTGTGGTGGTCCTTGTTCCCTTGGTAATTATGAGAAGAGTGATTAATTTCCCAAACTATGACTGTTTTGACAAAATGAAAAATTAAACTAAACAAAGGAATACTGAGAATAAAAGTTGGCAAAAAACTTTCCTCAAGTGGTACAGCACACAATGTATGGAAAATAAAAGTCCAACATTCAACCTAAGATAGATGCTTCTTGCCCTGACTTCTGGGACATGACCATCACAAATTATCACAATGAAAACATTTTGGAAACCTGGACTTGTACTATGGGGAAAAAAAAGGAACACAGATAGAGGAAGCTGATCATATCAGCTGCAAAGGAGCTTTGTTTTCTCAAATGATGTATAGTTCCTGAGAAAGGCTTAGCAAACAAATTACTGCCCCTATCCACTCTGCAAGAGTACTTGGGTGCTTCAGGACAAATCACAGTTAGACACACAACATTACAAGAATGTACCAACTCTAGAAGCTACGAACAATAGTCTATTCACCATGTATCACAGGAAATACTGCCTTAAATATTAATTATAGTTAAAAATGGGCAATTTATCATTTCACGAGTCTCTGGAGTAATAAACCTACTGTCTGACTTTAATGCACTTGGTTTTTGTTCCAAAGGATTTCTTAGTAGTAAATCGTCTATTAAACTAGTGGATGGGTTTAGAATTAGTCTATTGTTGGGCATTCTATTTTTAACGAGAAAAAAATGTCTGCAAGCATGCTGGTTTCATTTGAGTCTTAGAAAAATGATCTTAGAAGTGAAAAATGAAGAAATAATGACAGTTCATTTTTTTGTTTTATGGGATGATATGAATGTGAACATGTTCTGAATCCCACAGCAGTTCCTACTACAATGTAACACCCGGTTTCTGATCCACACAAGGCTCTGTGTATGATACATTGCAATTTATACCATGAAGCTTTCGAGGGGTAATGGATTGGGTGGTTCACAGTTTGTTGGCGCTGCCATTTCACTACAACATCTGAAAACACTTACATGCAAGTAACAAGCTAATAGTGACTCTTTGAAAATGTCATCAGCAAGGAAAGACAGATATTCAGGCATTTTCTAGAAGAAGATCTATATGTGCTTTCCTGAATTAAAATAAATGGGTATAGTCGATGTAATGGTATTGAACTGACAACCGAAATGTTTCAAGTTCAAATTGTATCATGGCAAACTATGAAATTCAATTCAACGAATCAAGTAATTTGTGTTTACCCAGAAAAGTGACCTTCAGATTTTTGTGCTATTGTCCTTCAAGAGAGCAAATCTGCTTTGGCCTACACATGACGTGGCTTCTCAATACTTTAATGCTTTCTCAAGTGACCTAGCAGATCAACATGTGTATAACAAACACTGCCTATCTCATTAAAATATTGTTTTGGTCAATTAGCTAAATCCTAGCATCTCAACTTTAAAATTCATGCTTACATCTTATTTAGATGGTATTGTGTTTAAATAATGGTTTCATTCATAAATTGCAGCAAGATTGTTTGAGGTATTTTTCTACCAAAAATGAGAAAATAAAATTTAAAATTGAATGAAAAGTTTAAAAGTGAGTTTTTTAAAGCATAATAAATATTCAAAAAAAGAGCCAATCCCAAAGCTATAAAAGTCTTCCAATGAGTACAACATCCAGCAGGGAATATGGAGTGAATAACTTTATGCAGCCAAGTGTTGCAGCACCTTAATTCTACAGGTCATGTCAACATCCTTGTCCAGTCTTAATTTTCCCATGGTGGTCACTGCTTTCCCACAATATGAAAAATGTTTTCAACTTAGTCCCTAGTGGATTATTTGGATCATGGGGAAGCTTCACTATATCACTGAACCTTCTATGACCCTGTCAGAGCAATACTTGGCTGTGATTGCTATGACCTGGCTATTATCTTTCCAGTCTGAACCACTTGTCTCTCCCTAATGAAACTTTGTAAAACATTGTAATTACAACGATGTAATTCTATCGAGCTTGCCTGTGAAGCCTTGCTTTTTTTCAAAAAATTATATGGCTACAGTTACAACCTCTATTACATTTCTAATTACAGTATGATAATCAATATTGAGAGAAGGAGTACAATGTCCATCTGTTGGAGGTTCTGAATTCCTTTTCTGAGATCCGACTTTAAAAACAAACATAAACATAATCATCTGTAAATACAAATCATGGGGCATTTGCATGGATTGGGCAGGCATCTGTGCCATTAATGATACAAATGCAGCATCTGCCTCAGGATATATTATACTGCGCAGTTTAGGAAAATGCATTGTTTGCCCAGCTTAACAAAGTGGAGGTTTACAACAGAATGTTCCTAGGAAGCACCAATTTACTGCACAATCCTTCCCCAAAGAGCATTTGAACATCAACTGGGAATGAAATGTGTATTTGCAGTTTAAACTGCTATGGGGGTCTGGCTGCCATTATTTACTTAAGTAATTGAGAGCATGGTCTGCTTGTTGCAGTGTATTATGATGCTGCTCTTTCACATCTGAAGACTTGCATTGAATTCAGTCTAGTAAAATGGAATGCAGCTCCCTTCCCCTTTAGGCTGTTCAATGACAAAACACCAATGACAATCTTCATCTTTAAATTCCCTCCCCTCAAATCAATCGCCATCCATTTCCTAACTTCTTGCCTTCTTCTCCTGCTTCAGTGCTTATTGTCATTGTCAGTGGCTCTTTCTGTTGTCACACTTTTGTTTTCAATAGCCTAGCATTTCCCTATTCTCTAAGTGTCTATCACTGACTCTCCCAATTACCACTTGCTCTTCAAGGTTCTTGAATGTGTTATTTTCTCTGTCATAGTTCCCTGCTCAAATACTTTCAATTTGGCTTTCACTCTGCACGTAGGCTGTCTTGGCCAAAATTATTAAAGATATGTTTGCAAGCGTGACCATAATATTTCATCCGTCCTCCATATTCTCCATGAAATGTTTGACACAGTGAACAAAGCAATTCCTTTGCGCCAATTGGCACCTCTGGTTCACCTCAGTGGGGTACCTCTTGTGTTTTTCCATCTCTACCTACAGCAACACAGCAGCTTGCCTTCAACAAGGACCTCCAGTCTCTGCCTGGTTACATCCAGAATTTCTTACATTTCCTACAATGCGTTTGTGTTTTCTCTTAGTTATTGACGTAGTTTGAAGGAGGAACCTGATTGTGCTTTTTCACCCCCACCGAACTATCAAGGACACTTGTGCCTAGATGTCGAATCTACAAATGGTCATGGGCTCTTAATCGCATCATAAATCATGTGTTTCTACCTTTAGTAATTCTGCTATAAGGACTACTTGTAAGTCCTAGGCATCCAAGTTGTGTTTAGGGCATCAGAAGAATTTTTTTAAAAACAGTGGGTTGAATATAACCAAAAATTGGGTAAGTGTACATTTCAGGAGTTTTGTGAAGTGCCACCATACGTTAATTAGTACTTGTGGAAGCACTCACCTCTGTTGGGATCTTCTGGGATGCAAAACTCAAGCATCACATTTAAATAGAGCTGTACATGACGTCAACAGCTGCCAACCATGAGCAACCCTTCAGAGTACACATACTAAGAGGGAAATGAAAACCAATAGCTTCTGAGGACACTTAGGTGACATGGGTGGCTCTCCATCAGAAATTGAATCTTACATTCATACATATATTGCTACTTTACATTGTCACCTCTCCAATTGACTGCAGCCATAAGAATCCAGGTGCACAGGTTCCCCTTCTTTAGAACCATATCATGTAGAACCCAGTCTAAGAGAGTGCTATTCTTTCCCTAACACCCAGCCTACCCTACCATTTTGTCATTTTTCAATGTGGGAGCAACACATGCTGGAAAGGCTTCAAACAGTTGAAAATATTAACTTCTTTTGAACAACAGAAAAAGTGAAGGAAAAAAACAAACAAAATTAAACTGCTTCTGGAAACAAGAAGGGACTGCTTGCATTTCAAGCAATAAAAAAATTCCAATCAATGAGTGAATCAGTACAGCCATTCATTGAATAAAGGGTGTCAATTGAGTCTTGCCTGTTTTCTTTCTCCCAAAGCTGCATCACTTTATTTTGATTTTTAAAATTCCCTACAGTGTGGAAACAGCACCTTCGGCCCAACCAACCCACACTGACCCTCCAAAGAGTGACCCACCCAGACCCATTTTCCTTCTGACTAATGCACCTATCACTATGGGCAATTTACCATGGCCAATTCACCTGACCTGCACATCTCTGTGGAAGATGATGTTCCTCCTGTTCAAGGTCCTCATCTTCCTCCTTCGAACACATCTGCTGCTCTCCCAGCTCTTCAGCATCCATCACACTCTTACTTTGCCTGCACCAGTTGTGCAGGCTATAGCACGCTAAGATTATGCAGCACAGTCTATCTGGTTCTACTGTGAGGTTCCAAGTTGCCCCCAGATGTATCTGACCTTTGGGATGCTATCGTCACTCCATGGCGGACCTGTGGAAGAATGGGCTGCCTTGTATCTACACACCAATAGTCAAACAGTTGTCAAACAGAGTCATCAGCCACATTTGCAGTGCTTGTCCTTCAATCTAGTACCATTGTTGTAAATCATCCAACACTTGAAAGGAACACGAGCATTCTTAAGACTAAAGGCAAATTGGCAACTTCCAAGATTCTTGGTGTAGATTTCTAAGATGTGGTACCAATTGTCACAGATGAATTGTACGTTATTACATAGAACATAGATCAGTATAGCACAGGAATGGGCCATTCAGCCCACGATGTATTAGCAAACATGACGCCAAATTAAACTCATCCCTCCTGCTTTCCCTTGGTCTATGTCAGTCCATTCCTTACATATTCATGTAATATATGCATTGTTGGAATGAAACTCTTTTCTGTTGATGAAGTCAGCTGCATTGTGATATAATGCTTTCAACACAATGTGCATACAATCCGTAGCACCCTGTACCTCAAGGTGGTTCCACTATGAGAAGCATTCCCTGGCCCTTCTTCTTAGAGTTTTCTGTGTTTCCTTATATGGGAAACTATTCTATACTGTCATTTCTGTCTTATGTGAATATTGGCTACTCTGATTCTGTCCAGGCTGTAGCACTAATTTTGACATATGTGATAAAGTGATCAGATCTGACACAAATTGAATGGGTAACACAGTATTGATATATTTGGGGGTTGAGGATTAAGAGAGCCCAGACAGGTTCCAGTTGATATTTAGAAATAACTAAGTGCACAACAAATTTAAGAGAAGCAGTCAGTTTGATGGCCACCAGGATGGATGGTCTTCATTCCTTCAGGTCACAAGTAGTGCTCTGTGACTGCGTCCCAACGCATCCGCGTTGAGGGCAATAGACTCTGAGTCCTGTAGCTCGTCCATATTCTGAGGAAACCTTTAACTGTAACTTCTTCATGTGGAGACTGGCATCCACTGGAGGTTGCTCCTCACCCTGGGCTTGCTGACTCACTTGTTCTTCCTTAATTTCTCTGCAACTTTATGCACCAAAGTCACAATGATGATAAGCCCTGTGCTGGCTGGATTCATTGGTTCCAGTTTCAATGAATCTATGTCAGGAATATCAGAAACAGGCCAGGTCTTTCAGAAACTGAGCAGCCAATATTCACATAAAACAGAATTAGATTATTAGATTAGATTACATTACTGTGTGGAAACAGGCCCTTCGGCCCAACAAGTCCACACCGACCCACCGAAGCGCAACCCACCCATACCCCTACATTTACCCCTATACCTAACACTACGGGCAATTTAGCGTGGCCAATTCACCTGACCTGCACATCTTTGGACTGTGGGAGGAAACCGGAGCACCCGGAGGAAACCCACGCAGACACGGGGAGAACGTGCAAACTCCACACAGTCAGTCGCCTGAGGCGGGAATTGAAACCGGGTCTCTGGCACTGTGAGGCAACAGTGCTAACCACTGTGCCACCGTGCTGCCCACAAAAGAAGTGGCAGTTTAGAATAGTTCCCCATATAAGGGATACAGCGAACTCTGATAAGGAACACCATAGAATGCTTCTCCATGGACCTTTGACGTAATGGGCCTTACTCTGACAAATGTAACACAAGCCATGTTGCATATATATACAGCACATTCAGTAGAACTGCTGAAATCTTACTCCCCCCCAACCTCAGCCAACCCACTACATTACCCAGAAAAGGCAGGTTTGCATATAAGAGTATGCTGACAAATATGATCACTTACAGGTGAACACTACCACATGCAGGGTCTCCTCCAAGTCACTAACCACCCTGACTTGGAAATATATCACCATACTTTCATTGCTTCTGGATCAAAATCATGGGATTCCCTCCCTGAGGACATTGTGGATCTACCTACAGCTCACAGATTGCAGCAGTTCAAGAAGGCAGCTCACTACACCTTCTCAAGGGCAACTAGGTTCAGACACTAAATGCTGGCCCAGTCAGCCCATGTCCCACGAGTCAAATAAAAAAATGGAGAAAGGATGGTATAAAGCAACAGAACAGAAGAATTTTGGAGTCCTCACTCATGATTTACAAAAAGCTAGTATCAAGATCATTGGGTTATAGGGAAGGCAAATGGAATGTTAACCTTTATTTCAAAGAGAATGGATGATGAAAGTAGGGAAATGTGGCTAAAATTATACAAGGCATTAATCTGATTACAGCTGGAATACTGCGAACGTTTTTAGGCCCCTTATCTAAGGAAAGACATATTGGCATTGGAGGTGTGGTCTTATGATGTGAGGTTGGTCGATTGGATCTGTACCTGTTGCAATATTGAAGAATGAAATGTGACTTTATTGAAATATACAAGACAGGGTCAATGCAGAAAGGTTGTTTCCTCTTGTGGGAGAATCTAGGATCAGAGGCCATAATCTCAGAATAAGGGGTTACAAATTTAAGACAGAGATGAGGAAGCTTTTCTTCTCTCCAATGCTCATGAAATCTTTACTAAAGGGCTGTTGAGGCTGGATCATTAAGTATATGCAAGAGTTTTAATTAGTAAGGGAATCACAGATTATGGGGAAAAGACAGGAAAGAGAAGTTGAGGATTATGAGATCAGCCAGTGGTTAGAAGTGGTGTGCAATGATTGACACTGACAGTAGAATGAAGAGTGGTACTTACTCAGTTGATGAGACATAGATGTCTCACAGGAGCGGTCCCAGTCTTCTCCTGTGAGTGATAGTTTTCTCTCCTTGTAGGGGCTGAGGAGTAAAATGTCAGGCACACCCAACCCACCTGAGCCCTTTCTGCCCTATTTTGGACTGCTTTCTCCTGGAATGAGAAAGAGGGAGGGATTGAGTGAGCTGAAAGTGGGTGGCACAGTTGCTAATACTGGTACAAGTCATTGAAAGATGGTGAGGTGTTCTGAGGAAGTGAGTGGACAGCACAGAAGGAATACAGGGTTAGTGGTGTGGGAGTTTGGAAGAAACGATTTGCATGCAATAGCAATAGTGACAAAGCATGAGTTTTGGTGGGAGTTGTATGCAGTAAAGGAGATAGAGTGAGTGTGAGGTAGCTGAAAGATGAACATGGCATTTGTCCATTGAAGAGGTTATTGAACTCTTTACAACATGCTGGTATGTGCAGTCTGGAGATAACACTGACCCAGGTGGTGACCTCAAATCAGGCTTCCAGAGTCTAGTAGCATGGTGTCCCCTGATTAGGAAGAGTTGCCTCTCCTTTGTACATCCACTCAACCAGGACTTCCAGGTCCCTGTCAGAGAATTATAATGCATTCTTGCTGTTCTCTGACATTTTCACGTGGTGTCCTTGAACAGAGCAGGATACGTAGTCTTTCAAATATGCAATGGGCACCAGGACTGCTTGTCTTTCAGGGCTATCTGCTGAGTGGTGCGATGTTCTGGCAACTGTTTATGGTAAGATGGACCTGGAATTGGATGCGATGGACTCCATGGGGCACAGTGGGCAGCACGGTGGCACAGTGGTTAGCACTGCTGTCTCACAGCGTCAGAGACCCGGGTTCAATTCCCCCTCAGGCGACTGACTGTGTGGAGTTTGCACATTCTCCCCATGTCTGCGTGGCTTTCCACCGGGTGCTCCAGTTTCTTCCCACATTCCAAAAATATGCTGGTTAGGTGAAGTGGCCATGCTAAATTGCCCATAGTGTTAGGTGAAGGGGTAAGTGTAGGGGAATGAGTCTGGGTGGGTTGCTGGTTGGTGTGGACTTGTTGGGTCGAAGAGCCTGTTTCCACACTGTGAGTAATCTAATCTAAATGAGCCCATTTGATAGGATCGCTAAGTCTCATGATGAGAATCCCTCCAAAAAATGCAATGCAACTCACATTTACCCAAACAAAGTAGCCCAATGACAATTTTTATTTCCAGCATCACAGGGTTGTGAATTGGCTTCACAATGAATTTTCTTTAGTCATGTTTATATAATTAATGGCACAATGCCCTCCAAATCCATGGGTTGGCACGGTGGCTCAGTGGTTAGCACTGCTGCCTCACAGCCCCGGTACCCGGGTTTGATCCATCCTCGGGCGACTGTCTATGTGGAGTTTGCACATCCTCCCCGTGTCTATGTAGGTTTCTGCCGGGTGCTCTGGTTTCCTCCCACAGACCAAAGATGTGCAGACTAGGTGGATTGGCCATGGTAAATTGCCCATAGTATCCAGGGATGTGCAAATTAAATGGATTAGCCAGGGGAAATGCAGGGGTACAGGGATCAGGTAGGGTGGTATGTCTGGATGGTATGCTCTTTGGAGGGTTGGTGTAGACTAGATGGCCTGCTTTCACACTGTAGAGACTCTTTGATTCCATGATCCATCTGAATGTCCAAATCTCAGTGAGTGTCACTGAGGATCTTGGGGTGCTGAGTATTACGCCAGACCTTGAATTGACCTTCTGAAGCAAATTAACCTCATGTTTCTATTTCCCCCTTGGTTTTCCATTCCAGTGCCCTAACCTTCCAATCCTTTGTCTTAAATACGAAATTGTGCTAAAATGCTAAAACTCTGTTCTCCACTGATCTTATCTTGTCCCTAAAAGAATTCCTGTTTTCCATTGTTCTCGGTGTAGTTATCATTCAAAGGATTGAAATGAAAAATAAGCAACAGTATTGAAATTTCAGAGATTTCTTGTCTTATGTGACAATTCCAATGGGGTAATCAGAACCTCAAACAAACTGTGTCAATGATCATCCCACAGCACATCAGAGGCAATATTTAAATGCTTAGCAAAAGTAATCACTGATGGGTTGAAATAATTCTAGTAATGAAGAAATTAGCAGGTAAGGATAATGAGATAGTTTTCACATTAGCTCCCAACGATCAACAGTCCAAAGCACAGAACTTGTCCTTGTTGCTGGAGTCTACAACTGGGTTTCCACATAATTTTAAGGATAGTTGAATAGACTTATAACTTGAAATGGCACACTGATTAGGATAAGAGTTATCTGATTTTTTAAAATGTGGCACGAGAAGATAGAGTTGAAAAGGATCTAGTATTTGTGTTTCAGTCCCTTCCTTACACAATGAAAGAGGCATTAATCATTTCCCTGAATTCATAATGGGTAAAATGAGAAAACGGATCTCTGGATTCATAAATATTTTCATAATATTTTTATTTTAAAAGATTGCTAGAACCTTTTACTATAGTTGCAAAATTTGACTTGATAATTGTTAGAAAAATTGTTCAACTCTTACCATTAAAAGAAAGAAAATGTGTGAACAGAGCTAGAATATCCATTCAGGTTTGTGGTTACATGTGCACACTATGGCTGTGGTTCAGCAGGTGTAAACTAGTAATAGCGCTGGTCCATGCTTGGGTCTTTGCCAGTAACAGATGTGTTCAGTCAAATAAATAATTGAAAACCTTAAACAAAATCAGCAGCTTGGCTATTTCTACTGCATAATAAAGCAGCTCTCATAAAGGTAGTGGAAAAACACCCTACTCATCATCACTGCCATTAACAATCATGAGGAAAGATGAAAACAACGCATGGTTTATACTGAAAATGAAGGCTTATAACCAGAAAGAGTCCCAAGAGTCCATTACCAATTTTAATAATACATCAAGGAGCCATACCCTGAGCAAACAGTTCTATGTGAAAGCCAAACACAGCAAACTACTTACAGTTACCGCATGGAGAGACAACTCCCAGTGCTATGAATTTAGCAAATTTATAAAGGTACATAACATGATAGCTATTAGCTAAATTGAAAGAGAGCCATTACTGTAGTGGAGAGTCGAACACTTGTCAGTTTTGGACCACAAGCAGGAAAGTTGGAAATGTTTTTTTTATATACAGCAGTGCTGCATGAATAACAGTCAAATTATGTGCATGAATAATAAAATACATCTAATTAAAAAAACTGTAGTTAAATATGCAAAAAATAATGATAATGAGATTGTGCAATACCTCAGAGTATTGCACATTATAAATTACCGAGAAGTGCAAGTTGGCCTGACCCAAACAGTCACTGTGAGGAAGCTGCCTTGAACGTCCTGCATTCAAATGATTGCCATGTTACATTGTTGTGTAAAGTTGTCAGCTCTCATCAATTCCTGGTCCAAGACAGCAAACACCTCTTTCTCACTATTTTAACCTGCACAGATCGTACATTCTCACTACTTTAACCTGCACAGATCATACATGTCAAGGTTTCTTCACTGTCTTTGGTTGTAGGATCAAGCACCGTGTGGAAGGCCTCAGAATCCCTCATATTTGAGCTTGTTGTTCACCTACTATCTTGGTACTGAAAGAAGGCAATAATATCTATTTGAAAACAACAAATGCTGGAGATCACAGTGGGTCAGGCAACATCCATAGAGGGAGAGCAAGCGAATATTTTAAGTCATCTAGACTCAAAATCTTAGCTTGCTCTCTCTCCATGGATGCTGTCTGACCTGCTGTGATCTCCAGCATTTGCTGTTTTCAGTACAGATTCCAGCATCTACAGTAATTTGCCTCTACTGATAACTTTTAGATGTAAAATGGTCTTTCTTTGGACTAACCAGCTGGAAATTTAACTCCAATATCTTTAACATTACATCCACTTTGTTGGGACCATCAGCCTTTTAATTCCTGGAAACATTGTTAATATGGTGGTAAAAATGGACTATCAATTTTCAATTTCTATCATCTGATTTTAATATTCAGAACCATTGACTAAAATAGTTTTTGAAAAGAGACAATGTTATCTTAAGATAGATTCAGGAGTCACCTAACCAGTTTGAGTCATGCTCTTGAAAGGATCAATAAACAAGAAGCAGTCTGAACTGAAAATTAACAGAACTTTTTAAAAAAGTCTTGAAAATCACATCTGAATTCATTGGTTGATTTGCACCTTGCTGAAAGTTTCACATATTGGGATAAAGTCACCTGGAGGTTATTCAGCTTGATAAAGTTGAAACCAGACAAGAGAATACAGCTCGTTCCATTATAACATGACAGTCGCATCCCTCAGCAACCTCGTGCTATAGAAAATCATGCTATGGAAAACCGCTATAGAAAATTGCACCGTAGAAGATAGCTGATAGAAAATCGCTATATCCATTGGGTAGAAAGTTTGCACTATCCAAACAGCATCCACAATTCATCAATCTCGTTATAGCTAATTTTTGTTAACAAAACACTCATTATATCAGAACAACCTGTACTCAAGAAAACTGTATTTCAGACAGCAGCCTTTCGGCGGAGAGAGAAAGTAAATGGATTGACAATAGCAACACCGTAAGACTTGCTCCCCTATGTTTTTTCCTCAGCTTCTCAACAAACAATGATATTGAAAAAGCAAACTGGAGAAATGCCTATACACTAATTCAAATTTCTACAAATGTGACTACTGCAATTTGGACGCTTTGGAGAGGATGCAGAGAAGCTTCACGAGGATGTTGCCTGGTATGGAAGCTGCTAGCTATGAAGAGAGGTGGAGTAGGTTAGGATTGTTTTCATTAGAAAAAAAGAGATTGAGGGGGACATGATTGAGGTCTACAAAATCATGAAGGGTATAGACAGGGTATAGAGAGATAAGCTTTTTCCCAGGGTGAGGGATTCAATAGTGAGAGGTCACGCGTTCAAGGTGAGAAGTGAAAAGTTTAAGTGGGATACACGCAGAAAGTGCTTTACACGGATGGTGGCAGAAGCCTGGAACGTGTTGTCAGCAAAGGTTGTAGAGGCAGGCACAGTAGATTCATTTAAGGTGCATCTGGACAGATGCATGAATAGGTGGGGAGCAGAGGGATACAGATCCTTAGGAATTGGGCGATAGGTTTAGACAGTGGATTTGGATTGGCTCAGGCTTGGCAGACCAAAGGGCCTGTTCCTGGGCTGTACATTTTCTTTGTTCTTTGTTCTTTGCTGAGGATACAAGGCTCTAATGAAACAACATGATCTTAGGTAAATCTCAACAACTTGAAAAATTATTTTAAACTGATTATCCTTGATTCCTCTTTTGGTGTTAGACACCCTCCTCTTTTTAAATGTTACACATTTGATGTGTTTTCTTATTTTTCTCAGAGTAAATAATAAAATTTCTCTTCTTTACATTCAAAAAACAAACCTTGCAATTGTTTTATTTGTTTCAACTTAGCAAACTACATTTTAATGGAAGTGTGTTAAAATAAATTTAAAATATTTGTTACAGCTAACTGATGAGGGGTTAAAAAGAGAGAAGTCAATGTACCCTTGCTCATCTGTTCAGAAGCATGTGGTGATCATTCTGCAATCATGTTAAGCCAAACAACTACAAAAATGGTAAATCTTCTAAAGAATGCCTTACGATTGAGAAAGTGTCCATTTTCATTGGTTTTGTATGCGTTGAACAAAACCCCTTTTTTTTTGGTTATTATACGCTGAGGGAGATATTGTGCAGCACATTTCGACAGTCAATACCCTTTATAATACCATTTTGGTTTCTGACTGCTTTATCTTTTCTAACATGTAAACATGATTTGATAAAATCAAGGTTCCTTTTGATAGTACTATCCAAATCCTTGTTCTCTGTTGCACAGAAGGAGGGCAGCAGGTGCATGGGAATGCCATAAATTTCCCCTCTAAACATCTTGACTTGGAAATATATCAGTGTTCCTTCATTGTTTCTGGGTCAATATTCTGGAGTTCCCTCCCAAATAACATTGGGATTGTATCTATACCACAAAGGACCTTAGCACTATCACCACTTCAAGGGCAATTAGTGTCTATGAGATCCACACTGCATCAATAATTTTTTTAAAGTTCGCATTACTTTTACACATATGATCTGTCTATATAATTTGTGTGTGTGTAATATAATATAAATAAACATATATACGTAATTCCTTCACTTTACCAATTTTTGTAGATTCCAAATGTATCTGGCTGGAATTTAGCTGTCCACTGGAGATGGATGGGAGGAAGTAAATTTTGTGAAGGGACGGCAGTGAGCAACACAAGGGAAGCCTGATATATTCCTGCTGCTACAGTCACCTGCCAAGGTGGAAATTGAAAGTGTGGTGCTGGAAAAGCACAGCACATTAGGCAGCATCCGAGGAGCATGAGAATTGACATTTCAGACATAAGCCCTTCATCAGGAATAAGTAGGAAGGAATAAGTGCCAAGTGGGAGGCCAACCATTAAAGCAAATCATTGGCTAATTATTGGCCACTTCTGTGGCAATGTCTGCCCCCTCAGCTCCAATACCATTGGCTGAAAGATTCACCTCCGATTACCAGAGACTGCATGCTTGGTCCCAATCCAGTCATTTAAAAATATGTGGCCAATTAAGGTGCCTCCATATGGAGGTGCTTTTTTCATGCTGCAGCCAAGGCTGCTGAATTACCAGGCTGCTGGAGAAAGACAGACACCCTTAATTTGATAAAGGCCCCAGTAATGGCTTCTTAATTGTCCAACACCTCTAAAATCCAGCCCTTGGGGCCCTCTTGTGGCACAGTGGTAGTTCCCCAACCATGAACCAGGAGATCCAAGTTCAAGTCCCACCTGCCCAGCAACGTATAATAACATCTCTGAACAGGTTAATTAGAAAATAGGAGAAAGTGAGGATTGCAGATGCTGGAGATCAGAGTCAAAAAGTGTGATGCTGGAAAAGCACAGCAGGTCAGGCAGCATCCAAGGAGCAGGAAAGTCGATGCTTCAGGCATAAGCCCTTCATCAGGAATTCATCATCACATTCCTGCTGAAGGGTTTATGCCCAAAACGTCAACTCTTCTGCTCCTCGGTTGCTGCCCGAGCTGCCGTGCTTTTCCAGCTCCACACCTTTTGATGGTAAAATAGGTTGAATATAAAAAAAATTGCCTTTAGGACCCTGTTGTAGTGCAGTGGTAGTGTCCCTACCCCAATTACAAAATTTGGTTAAATAAAACATTTTTTAAAAATTAAAATCCTGCTCTCTTCTCACTGGCACAGCACCCAATTTTAGTGCTAGTGGCATGAAACTTCAACTTGGTAAAATTTATGCCATCACCTCTCTTTTTGTGTGCATGGCATCTGACACTTTTGACATTTTTAACTTCTCTAATAGACATGAACAGCCACAATTGCATACAGTTAAAAATAATGCATATAATTACCTGCTGCACAGTTATGATTAGATTAGATTAGATTACATTACAGTGTGGAAACAGGCCCTTCGGCCCAACAAGTCCACACCGACCCGCCGAAGCGCAACCCACCCATACCCCTACATTTACCCACATTTACCCCTTACTTACCTAACACTACGGGCAATTTAGCATGGCCAATTCACCTGACCGGCACATCTTTGGGCTGTGGGAGGAAACCGGAGCACCCGGAGGAAACCCACACAGACACGGGGAGAACGTGCAAACTCCACACAGTTAGTCGCCTGAGGCGGGAATTGAACCCGGGTCTCTGGCGCTGTGAGACAGCAGTGCTAACCACTGTGCCACCGTGCCGCCCTGTAGTTAACAGGGGACATGCACAATCCCAGTATTCTAAAAATGCAGACAATCAAATAAGATACATATTTAATCAAAGTGCACATAAAACTGTTCAGATTGTTGATCGTGGACATTATGTTGCTGTCTGATATTGTTTTCCAGTGCGAACCGTGGTGGAATTTGTCTATACAGTGGCAGGAAACCTCATTTGCTTAGGAATGGCTGGTACAAGTTCATGCTTGGACCAACACCAACCTATCTATTTCCAACACTGATGTGGAGGTGCCGGTCTAGGACTGGGATAGACAAAGTCAGAAGTCACACGACACCAGGTTATAGTCCAACAGGTTTCTTTGAAGTCACAAGCTTTCGGAGGGTATCCCCTTCAGCAGATGAAGTGAGAGGGCAGCACACAGGACAGAGAATGTATGGGCAGAGAGATCAAGGGCAGAGAGACCAAAAGATCATATAAATGGTGAGAGTGGAGTGTCAAATAATAAGTCTCTGCAGGTGACCAAGAGTGTTAGACAGTGTGAGTAAAGTGTCAACAGCTGGATAACAAGTGAAGGGATGACCTATAATCTGATTAAATAAGGCAGAGAGATAATGACAAAAAGTTAAAAAAAAAAGGTGGTTCTGGAGGCAAACCAAATGACTGGAATAACATGGAACAAAAGCAGAAGCTGCTGGAATGCTTTTCTTCACAGATGTCGCCAGACCCACTGAGCTCCCCCCCCTCCCCCCCCCCCACCAAACAACCCCTGTCCCCTCCACTGCTCCTTATTTACAGCATGCATAGATCTTTCTGTTTTTATTTGATTGGACTCACTTTACCTGATGAAGGGGCTATGCTCCAAAAGCTTGTGATTTCAAATAAATCTGTTGGGGACTATAACCTGGCGTTGTGTGATTTCTGACTATTTCCAACACTAGCCTTTGGGGAAGGAGCAATAGCTCTGATTTTGCTCATGGTTCTAGGGATCAACTGAACAAGGCGTAGGATTGAATGGGAATCAACCTAGCTTTAACCCTGCCATTACACCCATCTATCATTTGCTTTGTGAGGGACGACAGGAGTTTTACCTCTGACAAGACAGCCAAGAATACCTGGAGAACAAATGAAATAAAGGAATGAAAATTGGGTGATTTCTGTAACTGCTGGATGATTACTTCTTTCAGGTTATTGCCACAATAAAATAGAAGGTTGTATCTTCCCCACTTCATGTTGCACATCTTAAGCATTCCCCTGGGAGTTGTTGGCTAGGATTCTTTTCACTGGAGGATAGGAAGTTGAGAGGTGACCTTATTGAAGTGTATAAAATAATGAGGAGTATCAATAAGGTGAACAGCAGGTGTGTTTTTCCTAGGGTCAGTGACTACAAGAAAAAGGGGCATCATTTTAAGGTGAGAGGAGAAAGATTTAAAAAAGACATGAGGGCAATGTTTTTATACAGAGAGTAGTTCGTGTATGGACTGAACTGCCAGAGGAAGTGGTGAATGCCAACATTTAAAAGACATTTAGCTAAGTACATGAATAAGAAATGTTTGGACGGAAATGAGCCATGTGCAGGCAGATGGGACTAGTTTAGTTTGGGATTATGGTCGGCATGGACTGGTTGGACCAAAAGGTCTGTTTCTGTGCTGTATAACTCTATGACTCTATTCCCACAAAATGCTATCCTAATTCAAGAATCAGAAATGGCTAATCAGTTTATCAAACCACTTGTGGAGGCCAATTCATGGAATTTACCCAAAATATTTTCTGGTTCAAAGAAGGAACTTCAAAGTTTGCCTCTATATCCACAGGCAATTGAATGCAACTTCAGATTATGTATCTACATTTATAATGTTACAATGGGCATTTTTGGCAAGTTAGTTTAATACATTTATCTCCCAGAGGAAATTGAACCAACAGTAATTTTGTGCAAAAAAGAAATTTTAGTGAGAAGAACAAGCTTAAAAGCTGCAAAGGATAAGGTTTAAATATATAGTTTAATAAAGAAAAATAATGATCCTGCAAAATAATACAAATTAGTAGCAGAAAGCATTTAACTCCTGATATGATGCCACCCACATTTTAATTAGTGACATATTTTACTTAGCAAGGTATTGTTTCCTGCTTTTTAAGAGCTTAATTCATTTTGTTATTTATTTCACAACTGCAGAATTCAGACATGAAAAAGATTCATTGAAACCAGAAGATGTAAATTAGGCTGTATATAATGTCCATGCAGGAAATTAAGGCACTTTTATAATTAAATGATGAAGTAGCAAATTCCTAAAACACTAGCACGTCCATCTGAAGTGAAGTTAAACTGATGCAGTATTTTCTATTTATGTCAATGGGCATTTGAGCTGGTCAATAAATTTTTTAATGGGACTGTGGACTAGACTGGCTCGTACTTAGCCATTCAAAGCACCAGCACTTCTTTTGTAAGTGACTTTAGCTGACTGTACACATCAAAGCAGCCTTACACATCCTCCAAAGTCATTCGTTATCCTGCAAATCCAAAGGAAAGTAACTATTGTTCAGTAGTAGAAATCTTTATTTTAGTATTCAATGCAATACAGTTTTCAGAAATGTAGCAATTTATGATGGAAAGTATTACCTTAACCTTAGTTGGTTTTATATAAATAGAGAAAGGATGTGGTCAATAAATGAAAATAGAAACTGCTGAAAGTGTTCAAGAGACCATTCAGCATCTGAAGAACAAAAACAGTTTCATCATTTGGGCAAGAACATTTAAATATATTTTTGTTCTGAGTTTTATCTTTTTAACACCTCCGCATTGAATGAGATGTCACAGATTGTTCCTTACCTCCTTGGTGTCTAGACAGCTACCAAACACTTCTTGCCCTTGGATTATTGTTAGGATTTTGATATAATGGATCAGTGTATTAATAAAATCCTTGTTCCATTTATACAAACTCATGCACGTGTAAACAAGTTCTGTTGGGAAAGAAGTGATCATTTCCCAGTGCAGACTAGGTGACTCTGCAATTTCTGCTGTAAGCGTAAATCCTCCATGGAATGTGAAATACAAACATCTGCAAGGCCAAACTACTTGGTCAAAAACTTGTTACTTGTGAATAAAGGGCTTAATCAGCTGTGATCTGGAGCTGGGGCCCTTTACCTTTCTCACTTTGAATATTTTTGTTTTTTTAGCAATTAAATGGTACAGATGGTCAACTTCTGTTGGCACAGTTACTATTACTGGAGCTCTGTGCAGGCTTTTTTTTCCATCCTATTTAGGGAGATCATGCAGCAGCAGTTAAACCTATAACAAGTACACATGCTGGGAGCCTGTGTTATAAGATGCAAAGCAAGATACCAAAACTTTCTCGCTTTCAGTTGATGCAAAATACAATGGTTGATTTTGCATTTTGTTTCTGCAAAGGCTGACTTGCAGTTAATTTAACTGATTTCAGTTTCTGTTGTCATTTGACATTACATCTATATCAGCCTTTGGGTCTCCAGTTGCCTCATAATTTATGGAGCAATTGATTTACTCAACCACATCCCCTCCTCTATCTTTGATGCCCTAATCCCAAGTGCCCTACTCTCTCTTACTCACCATTTTCTCTAAACTGAGCAGCTGGGCGGTTCCTCCCAGCTTGCTATGAGGTTCAGTGCACTCTGATTGGCAGGCTGATACATTGACTTTCAGTTTTGGAAGGTCTATGCACTGATAAAAAGTTAGGTGGACAATTGCTCTCACATCTGGCTGTTTTGCCTATAAAGTTCTAAGCTCCATTCTCCTCAGTCTGAGTGATGCAGCCTTAATGGAAAATGGCATCCACCACCACATCTGCCTGAATGACATTAAACTATTAGTTTTGCTCTCGTCTGGGAACTGATCATTATTCTAAGAGCATCTTGGAATGCAAAAATAGCCCCCAACTTTATTGTATCCACTATCCACTCTCACCTCCGCCAATAGATGTATGGAGCTTATGGACCTTTCCGACACATGTCCAACCAGCTGCCTCTAATGGTGGCAGGGTAGGAGGAGCTTAGCTCCTGGCCTGTCCACTCACTGGCACATGACTCAACACATCCTTCTTTACATTTTACTTTCTTCTTTTAACTTTTGAATCAAATTCAATTTTTCTTCTTTCTGCGGCTCTGGTGGTGGAGAGAGGTTACGGAGAGATGTGGAGTAGTGGATCCCATTAATTCTCATGGCCGTGGCAGTTGTGGTTTGAGCGGCTGTTCCAGGCTCAATGATTTGGAGTCCATTCTTTTCCTCTGATGTTTTGGTGGCATCTGCAACAGCGGCTGACTGAATTCGGTCCTCGGGACTCATTTTGGATGGTCAATAGGTTCTTAGAAGTTGAGATGGGTCCCAGTCCTCGAGAGTTGGGACAGTCTATGGCAGTGGCTAGAGTATCAGCAGTGATGAGGCATCTTTGGCAGAGGCAATGTTCTGAGTCCAGTCAGCATGCTTCCTCCATGGTGTCGCAGCCTCAGGGATAGCTTTTGGCGGCTGTGGACTGTGGTGGCGTCCTGCAGTCTTAGGAAATCAAGAACCTGTAGATGGAACAAAAAAATGAGCTTTGCATGATTTATTTCTTTTTATAATTTATGTAAATAAAATGGCACCTGCTAATGGCAACTTACACACATTTTACTACATTTTTGTAAATATTTGCAATTATAAGTTATCATTACTATTATTGTGTCACCAATATCCCAATTTCCACATCTAACCTATTGTGCCTAATATCTTCTATAGTTCACTCTTGCCTCAGTCCTTACCTTAAATCAATTGCTAATTTTTCACATACCTCCCCACTGCCCACTCTAAGTGCATCTTGTCCAAGAGACCCATCTCCTGCACTCTCAATCTTATTCACACTATAAACAGCTAATGGCCTAACGTTGCCCACTTAGCCAATATTGTAAATGGTTTTCTTTCTCTTCAAATGTCATTCCTCTTTCATTTAAGTCTGCTGCCTTCATTCCTCCCCCTTCAAAAAACAAAACTGGACCCCACTAATCTTCTATTCTACTGTCATTGCAAATTACAACACTATTTCCAACCTCCTTTGTCTTTCTAAAGTCTTTGAACATATTATCCCTTCCCATATCTGTGCTCATCTTTCCTCAAATTCAGTGATTGAATCTTTCTAATTAGATTCCCATACCTCCAAACAGAAACAGTTCTTATCAAAGTTCAAATGATAGCCTATGTGATTTGAAGAAAGGCGGCCAATGATTTTTTTTTAACTTATTGGATGGGGGTATTGGTGGTTGGCCAGCATTTATTGCCAGTTGCCTTTGAGAAGGTAGTGGTGAGCTGCCTTCTTGAACTGCTGCAGTCTATATGGAGGAGGTAGATCCACCAAACTGATCGGGAGGGAATTCCAAGATTTTGACCTAGCTACAGTGAAGGAATGGTAATATATTTCCAAGTCAGGATAATGACTGGCTTGGAGGAGAATTTGCAGATTATGGTGTTTCAGTGTATTTGCTGCACTTGTCCTTCTAGATGGAAGATATTGTGGGTTTGGAAGGTGCTGTTTAAGGATCTTTGATGAATTTCTGCAGAGCATCTTGTCAATAGTACACACTGATGTGACTGAACATCAGTGTTTATATTCTTCTTTACTAGTCTGGAATCTTTATGCAGTTGACTAAACTATTCCCTTTCCTCCTATGTCTAGCTGCATGGGACTGTTCACAACTGGCTCTCTTCGAGTTAACTAGAGTGCATCAATACAATTGCTTCTCCTTCCATTCCCACAGCATTACATCTCATTCCAATGGACATATACTTGATAACCTCCTATTTCCCAATTATCTGCTGCCCCTTAATGACATCAACCAAAAGGACCACGTTAGTTTTTAACTGTATGTTGATGTCACTCATTTCTACCTCACCACTACCAGTCTCTTACTGTTCCTAAATTATTAGGCTATTTATAGAGCCATAGAGTCATAGAGATGTATAGCATGGAAACAGACCCTTCGGTCCAACCCGTCCATGCCGACCAGATATCCCAACCCAATCTAGTCCCACCTGCCAACACCTGGCCTATATCCCTCCAAACCCTTCCTATTCATATACTCCTCCAAATGCCTCTTAAATGTTGCAATTGTACCAGCCTCCACCATTTCCTCCACATTCCATACACATACCACCCTCTGTATGAAAAGGTTGCCCCGTAGGTCTCTTTTATATCTTTCCCCTCTCATCCTAAACCTATGCCCTCTATTTCTGGACTCCCCAACCCCAGGGGAAAAACTTTGTCTATTTATCCTATCCATGCCCCTCATGATTTTATAAACCTCCATAAGGTCACCCCTCAGCCTCCGGTGCTCCAGGGAAAACACCCCCAGTCTGTTCAGCCTCTCCTCCAACCCTGGCAACATCCTTGTAAATCTTTTCTAAACCCTTTCAAGTTTCACAACATCTTTTTCTCACACCTGGTACCAGATAAGCTAAAATTTAAATATTGGGAAGACTGAGACCACCATTATTTGGTTCCCCCCTCCAAACCTTTGTTCCTAAGATAAAGTTCTCCAAGTTATTATGGTTCCAGACAGATTCCTCAAATAGTTAAGTCCCTGGGTGAACAGGGATGAACTAGGTCCCTTTCTTTATTCATCCGCCATTTCAGTTAGTCACAACAAGGTTAATTCAAAAAGAATCCCTCCCTTGTGGGAGCTTTTGCATAAATGAATTTCCCAGACCAAATGAATTTATATTTTAAAAGGTACCAATTCAATTAGGCTTTCTACAGTTAACAAAAGAGTGAGTTTATTGGTTACTACAAGCATAAAGAAATAATAATACAACACACAAAAAGGTTAGAAATAAGAAATAAATGCAAAACAAGATAAAATTACGAATGTCTCTAAGTCTTTCATGAAGAGTAGATAGTGGAGCATTGATAGTTGAACAGATGATTTCAGGATTCTTTGGTGTTTGCAGGGCAGTTTCCTTTTGATGATAGTTGTTGGCAGCATTCGGAGCAAGAGAGTTTTTCTTTCAAAATAGCTTGCTGGCTTCCAACATTCAGACTGAGAGAATCTCTTTGCCTGCAATGCAGGGATGACACCTGGGCTGGGTCTTCACTGTGATGCTCACAGCACAGTAACATTTGAACCCAGGTGAGGAGAAATGGATAGCCAGTCAGGCAGCATCCAAGGAGCAGGAGAGTCGACGTTTCAAGAATGATCTCTTCATTAGGAATTCCTGATGAAGAGCTTATGTTCAAAACGTCAACTCTCCTACTCCTCAGATGCTGCCTGACTGGCTGTGCTTTTCCAGCACCACACTTTTTAACCTCAATCTCCAGCAGCTGCAGACCTCACTTTCTCCTTGGACAAATGGATATCTTAGTTAACAAGCACACTTTCTTCCACTGTCACATACAGGGTTGTAGCTGCTTTTTAACCTTTTTGTGTATATTCACAGCTGGGCAAAATGGGAAAAAGCCTGCAAGAAGTGAATTTCTGTTGAGAGGGGGGATATAGTCAGCCCCTTGTTGTTTCTTCCTGTTATGTCTCTGTCTCTCTTTTTGAAGCTTCTCTGACCATCTATAAATGTGACCTTCCAGGAGTCCCTCATAGGACTTCGCAATTTACATCTGCAGGTTTTTTTTTGACTGTGGCATTCCTCTCTGATAAAGCATAGTATGGAATTAAAAGCTAAACTTTGCACACAGTTCTTTAGAATTCTGATCCATTGTCATGATAATAGCTACTGATTCTGTTCCATTCTATGTCAACAGTCTGAGAAAAAAATGATTCTATTTGAAACTCTGGTGTCATACTTGTCACCAATGTATACTTCGGGCTACTTTGCCTTCACTAAAATAATCTGAGAATCAATCCAGTGTGGAAACAGGCCCGTCGGCTCAACAAGTCCACTCTGACCCTCTAACGAGTATCCCACCCAGACCCATTACCCTACATTTTACCTCTGACTAATACACCCAACCTACACATCCCTGAACACTGTAGGAAATTTAGCATGGTCAATTCACCTAACCTGCACATCTTTGGATTGTGGGGGGAAGCCAAAGTACCTGGAGGAAACCCATGCAGACACGGGGAGAACGTGCAAACTCCACACAAACAGTCACCCAAGGCTGGATTTGAATCCAGATCTCTGGTGCTATGAGGCAGCAGTGCTAACCACTGAGCCACTATTTCCTTAGGAATCCAATTCCTAACATCAGCCAGCTTCACCTACATCATGCCGTCTGCCACCAAAACCTTCCATTCTTTAGTGCCTCCCAGATTTCACTAATCTAATGTACCATTGGCTGGTCTTCCCTCGAGATAACTGAGGCCTTTCAAACTCTGCTATCTATCTCTAATATTGCAATCTGGCCCATTCACCTTTCACCTCCTGAATTCAACAATATCTGGAATTAAGAGTTCAATGGTGACCATGAAACCATTGTTGATTTGTGGAAAAACCTATTGGTCCCATTAGGGAAGGAAACTGCCATCCTTACCTGGTCTGGCCTACATGTGACTCCAGACCCACAGTGATTTGGTTGACTCTTAACTGCCCTCAGGGCATTTAAGGATGGGCAATAAATGCTGGCTAGCCAGTGATGCCTACATCTCATGAATGAATAAAAAGAAGGCTTATGACAACCTGAGTCACACCTGCTTCCTGCAACAATGATACCCTTCAATGCCTATCTCATAATGTCTTACCCTACTTTGACTGGTTATCAACTCCTTCAGATTGTATACCATTGCT
This sequence comes from Chiloscyllium plagiosum, assembly GCF_004010195.1. NCBI lineage: Eukaryota > Metazoa > Chordata > Chondrichthyes > Orectolobiformes > Hemiscylliidae > Chiloscyllium > Chiloscyllium plagiosum. Next base: position 46,952,355 of record NC_057726.1, read on the forward strand.
TAATGCCCAGGCTGTCCTGGCGTATCGAATTATTTGACAAAATGGCCAAATTTGGCTTGCCCCTCTCCTGGGAGCTTACTGATAGGTGAAAGAGTGAAGGCATCTCTCAATAGCTCCATAAATGACTCACAGCAGTAACTATGGAATACATCTTTTGTAACCATACTGCCAATTCTAGATATTTGCAGAGTCCAAACATTGATGAACCCCTGGGACATCCAGGTTCTCTGTAACGGGCTTACAATTGCTTCTATGAGGTTTCACTGCTGCACACAGCTGGAGTGAAGGAAGGCTGCAAACAATCTTGGCCTCAGATGATTTGGTGGATGTCCTCCAGCTGCTGGGGTTGGGAGGATCACAACATTCTAACTGCAGCTACTGAAGGCACAGGGTCACTGGCAGAGGGGCTGAGGAGAGCTGCTACCCACATGTGTGGTGCCCCAAGAGCAATGCTCGGGTGCAGAGGACAGTCACTTCCCCTTTCTTGTAAGGTGTCTGCATCTCACAATGAGCTGGCCAGAATTGAGGCAAGAAGTGCTGAACGTGGCTCTGCTGCGTGGTACATGTTGTATGCCTGACAGTAAACCCTTGAAGCAAATACACTACTTGGAACTTGGACACAGAATATAGGACAGCAAAAAAGCTTTAGAGGTGGTCTGAAAGCTTCTTTGAAGAGGTGAAGCATATTTGCTGACTCATGTTTGATCCTGGCTCATGACTGACTAAAATGGGAAGTCACTGAACACATTTGATTGAGGATGGCGGAAGCAATGTTGTGTCAGAAGAAATGCAAATATCTCCAAATGGCAGAGTTTGCAGATCACGCATTGGATTCATTAGCTAATTTGGAACCTATCAAATTGGAGTGAAAGTGAGTCACCGTTGATACAAAAGGATTGCCAAATCATTTTCACAATTATTCAATGAAGGAAGCAACATGGGCACACACCTGATACATGGCAGCACTAATGGCCTGGATGTACTCTTCTATTATCCCTGAATGGCTAAGCAAGGCCTGAGACAGATCTTCCATAGTTTTCACTGCAACTCCAACAAGCTCCTCTTAGCTGACTCCAGAAGTTCATCATCAGGCTTGGGCTCAGCAAAGAACAGATCTCCAACCTCTACTTGTCAGTGGCCTTGGTTGCACAGTCTCCATCAATAGCTCAGTTATGTGTGTCGTACTCCCATCAGCTTGTGACCCTGAGACTAATCGCGAGCACGTTTCTATCAACATTAGTTTTTACTCTGGTGGAAGGTGCTGGGGAAGCAAATAATGCTGCATCCTCTGAGGAATCCTCCACCTCCTCCTAGTCTCAGCAGCTGTATGATTAATTAGCAGGTAAGTCTTCACATCTCCTTTTTCTATCCATGCCTGCTGTGAATCTCCATAAATCACCACAGTCGAATATGAGGTGATGCCTCCTCATACTATTGGGTTCCCACTCCAGTTTCACCATCTGCTTTTGTGAGGCTAATGTGCTTTCTGCCCAGGAAAAGATCTTGGTCCACTGTAAGTGTCAGTGCTCTGATGGCAGGTCTCCACTACCAATCCTGACTCACTCTTTGCTGTAGGCCTTTTCTCCTGCAGGCAGAAAGAGGAATATTGAGAGTCTCCACACAATGACCAACCAAATACATAACCTGCTTGCATCTCTTCAGTCCTCAGCAGAGGCCTCACCTTCATTCCCCTACGCTCTCGGATTAACGAGTTCAACACGTGGCGAGACATCGAACAATTCTTCCGCCGCCTTCGCTGCCACGCCTACTT
>NC_057726.1:46955474-46972191 GCF_004010195.1 Chiloscyllium plagiosum
CTCCTGGAATTCGAGGAAATCACCTCCAACACCTAAAATAACTCAAAAAAGGAGCAGCTGTTACAGCCAAATATTCTTCCCGTCCTCCATCTTGGATTACCCAGAATCCTATTGGCCAAGATCATCGCAAAACCGATGCAATGAAGATTTGGATGCAGTATAATTAAGTGATAATGGCGAAGAAAACACCAGGTTCTGTATTACAAATAAGAAATTGCAATAACTTCCTGCAGATAGCAGAGTTATCCCTGACACTTTGAAATTAAACTGAAAAGGTCTGGTTAGTTGAGTTGGCAGGAAGGTTGGAGTGAAGCTACTTGCTAAGGCTAGAAAGACCGACAGAATTGAAATTCTAGTACAATAATTGTGTTTCGCAGAAATATAACAGACACCAGGTATTCCATGCAGTGAAATGTCAGAATCAGGTAGCATTGGTTTGGTTAAAGTTTGAGCATGTGGAAAAATTAAAACAACTTGAAATTAATATGCTGAAGACAGAATTCCAATGGGGAAAATAAGAAACTGAAAAGAAAATTAGAAAACTCAAATTAGCTTTGCAGATGAGAAAGGAAGAGAGGGATAAGGAACTTTACCTTAAAATAATGGAGTTGTTGTGGCCTCCTCTATATTGGGGAGACAGGCCGCCTACTTGAGAACACCTCTGGGACACCCGGACCAACCAACCCAACCACCCTGTGGCTCAACACTTCAACTCCCCCTCCCACTCCACCAAGGACATGCAGGTCCTTGGACTCCTCCATCGCCAGACCATAGCAACACGACGGTTGGAGGAAGAGCGCCTCATCTTCCGCCTAGGAACCCTCCAACCACAAGGGATGAACTCAGATTTCTCCAGTTTCCTCATTTCCCCTCCCCCACCTTGTCTCAGTCAAATCCCTCAAACTCAGCATTGCCTTCCTAACCTGCAATCTTCTTCCTGACCTCTCCGTCCCCACCCCACTCCAGCCTATCACCCTCACCTTGACCTCCTTCCACCTATCGCATCTCCAACGCCCCTCCCCCAAGTCCCTCCTCCCTACCTTTTATCTTAGCCTGCTTGGCACACTTTCCTCATTCCTGAAGAAGGGCTTATGCCCGAAACGTTGATTCTCCTGTTCCTTGGATGCTGCCGGACCTGCTGCGCTTTTCCAGCAACACATTTTCAGCTCTGATCTCCAGCATCTGCAGTCCTCACTTTCTCCTGCATCCCTCCAGTGCTATGCTGAGTTTCCTCTCATGCCTCTTCTACATGTCGACTCACAGGGGACATTGAGAAGTGAGCAAAGATATGATGAACGCCTGTTGGCGTGTTGATGCTTTTCTCTGCCAGTTTCATTTGGCTGACCCCTCCCCTATTCTACAGTTCCAAGGCTCAGTGAACACCACAGTATGTAGGACTCACCCTGTTGCAGTGGACAAGGTCATTCAACCATTTCTGATACTATACCCAGTACTGATGAAGAAACACAATTGGTTGCTAAGCTTTAACTGTCCAAGCTTTCATGCCCAGGCACAAGTTTCTTCTTGTTGTTCCTTGGGAAGAGTAACTCTCTCTTAGCCCTTGTGCAAAAAGAATGTGCAAAAAGGCATCACCAAATCTTGGGGCCCCAGTACAGGTCATCCATGTGCAAGTCTCCTCGTCCTCCCTCGTCATCTCTTTGACTGCCCACTGAGTATCAAGTCTTGCTTTTAATTCAACAGTAGGTCAGGCCTCAGTACCTTCTGCTCAGTGATGGTCAGAATTAAATGACGCTCAACTGGAACATGGGGTCATTCTTACAGACAGAATAGAGGTGTTCCACAAAGGGGGTCAGATAATTGATCTCAGCATTTGATCTCCCTCATTTAGAGCAGACAGCACTGTGAACAGCATAGTAAACTAAATTGAAAGAAGTGCATATAAATTGCACTTTTCATGTTTGTTGTCTTGAATATTGAGGAGAGAGGATGTAAAAGGGTGGGTGTTGCATTTCTCACATTTGCATGAAAAAGGCAAGGAATTCTTGGGGGTGATTGAGAAATGGGCCAGGGTAAAACAGAGAGACATCGGAATGCCGAAAGGAAGGGGATAGGAAGTCACCTTCACCCTGGAGGTGGCAGATATGGTGCTGGTTGATCTTTTGAATGTAGAGGATGCTTGGATGGGAATCGAAGACAAGAGGAACACTGTCTTGGTTATTGGAAGGAAGGGAAGGATACGAGCATAATTGTGTAAAATGAGATGAATATGATTGAGGAAACCTGTCAACAACAGTGGTGAACAAAGGAATGGAATACGTATCAGCAGATTGTATCATGAGATAAAATGCAATGGAAATTGAGAAAATGGTGTAATGGAATAGAGTCCTTACAGACAAGAGGTTGTGAAGAAATGTAGGAGAAAGTGAGGACTGCAGATGCTGGAGATCAGAGTCCAGAGTGTGGTGCTGGCAAAGCACAGCAGGTCATGCAGTATCCGAGGAACAGGAGAATTGATGTTTCTGGCAAGAGCCCTTCATCAGGAATGAGGTTTGTGAGCTGAGGGAGTATAGAAATAAATGGAAGGGGGGGTTGGGCTGGGGGAAAGGTAGCTGAAAGTGTGATAGGTAGATGGAGGTGGGCATAATGATGTTAGGTCGGCGAGGAGGGTGGAGCAGATAGGTGGGAAGGAAGATGGACAAGTATGACAGGTCATGAGGGTAGTGCCAAGTTGGAAGGTTGGAACTGGGATAAGGTGGGGGGAGGGGAAATGAGGAAACTAGTGAAGTCCACATTGATGTTGTGTGGTTGGAGGTTCCCAAGGCAGAAGTTAAGGCTTTCTTCCTCCAGGTGTCGGGTGGTTAGGGTGTGGCAATGGAGGAGGCCCAGTACCTGCATGCACTTGGCAGAATGGGAGGGGGAGTTGAAGTGTTCGACCATGGAGAGGTGGTGTTGGGTGATGCGGGTGTCCCAGAGATGTTCTCTGAAGTGCTCTGAAAGTAGGTGTCTTGTCTCCCCAGTGTAGAGGAAACTGCATCAGGAGCAATGGATACAGTGAATGACGTGTATAAGTGCAGGTAAAACTCTGATGGAAGTGGAAGGCTCCTTTGGGGCCTTGGACTACTCCAAAGTGTGGTCAAGGTGGCTACAGAAGTTTGTAAATGATTTTAAGGAGTAGCGCTCCGAAAGCTTGTGATTTCAGATAAACCTGTTGGACTTTAACCTGGTGTTGTGTGACTTCTGGGAGAAAGTGAGGACTGCAGATGCTGGAGATCAGAGCTGAAATGTGTTGCTGGATAAGTGCAGCAGGTCCGGCAGCATCCAAGGAACAGGAGAATCGACGTTTCAGGCATAAGCCCTTCTTCAGGAAGGGCTTATGCCCGAAACATCGATTCTCCTGTTCCTTGAATGCTGCTGGACCTGCTGCGCTTTTCCAGCAACACATTTTCAGTCGTGTGACTTCTGACCTTGTCCACCCCAGTCCGACACCTGTACCTCCACTCCCAGAAATGGAGACAGAGAAGTTGAGGAAGGGAAGGGAAGAATCAGAGATGCACCATATAAATGTGAAAGGTTAGAAATTGCAAGCAAAGTTGACAAAATTTTCCAGGATTAAAATATAGTTCTGATGTTGAACTATCACCAGCATGGGCTTGATGGACCACTTCTGCGCCAAGCTACCTCTAATTCATTGAATGTGATTAGACCTGAAAGTTCCCGTATTCAGCATAAAACTTAGAATATTAATGAGTGCTAGGCGGTTGACCATGGAATCCTGAGTGGCTTATGTGTAGTTGTTCTGATGCATCTATGTATTTACTTCCATTTCAAAGACAAAAAGCCTGAAACTAGTTCTTAAATCTTCATATTGACTGGATTTGAACATGTTTTGATGACTTGTCCTGTTTGTTTGATCCAGAAATCACAACATTTTTGCACTAAGAAAGTAATGCTAGGAGGCCTATAACAAAACGTTCAGTGTCTCAGCTAAAATACCATATATTTACTGTTTGGTTGCTGTCTTTCTGTGTGACCACTTTGATCTCAAAACTCAGAATTATATTATAACCTATGTTATGTGCTGTTTTGATCCCCATTTAGTCCTAAAGGTGAAACTTTATATATTTTTTCTCAGCCACACTATCAAAAGGAGACAAAGAAAAATATTATTTCTAAGGCTGTTACAAGCCATTCAATGCAATAACCTCCAAAAGAATATGTGGCAGGTTGGGTAGAATGTAGGAATGGACTGAGATTATTTAGTTCTCTACTGTATACATACAACTATTTATTTTGACAAAATGTTGTTATATTAAAACTGCTTTAATTTTGTTTCAACTGCAGAAAGAAACAGTGCATCACAGATTTAACTTACACATGTTACAATGAAACATGGTATATACTTCAGTTCTGTATTTTCAAGCAGTATACTTTAAGTTTATGTAACCATGAATTATTTTTAATATAATGTTCACTGTGCCTGCTGAAAGTGTTAACTTGAGAATTGGCCTATGCATAGAGAAGCATATTTATTTTACAATGAGCGAGTCATAATATAGTTCCTGTACTAAGTATGCCAAGGCACATGCTTTTGTTTTAAGGAAATAAAGTCTCCATCTGTAATGAGTTCTTTTCCCCATAGAATTTGATAGCACTGTAATTTCACTATAGGAATAAATCATTTGAATCTACAAGCACAACGAAAGTTTGAATTTTTCATTGTTTTAAAAATTTTAATTAACTGAAGGATACACAAGAACAATAACTGAGCTGCTAGATATTGCTTTAGAACATGTCCTTTACAAAAATTGTGATGAAACCGTGCTTTATTAATACATTGAAAGATTTAGTAAAAATTTAATCTTCTGCGTTTTTTAACATCTGACTCCTCCCACACAGCTCTAAGTACTGTGAAGGAGAAATATGGCTCTCTGAATAATGAAAATGTATTTATTACTAGTATAGGAATTAAGATTTATAATACACTGCATCTCACTGTTCAACAAAATGGAATGCAGGACTTTTTAAATGAGCTTCTCATACATGTAAAATACAATTTGGAGACAAGACTTGAATTCAGTAATTATTAAAATGTTCCTGAAGAACATATTTTAAGTGTAAAATGTTTCAGGTCTTTAATATGATATGATTCTTTACCACTTCATTAGCACCCAGGTGTACTGGTCGATAAGGCATAGGTGCATTAATGAGATGTCAAATGGTGACGTCTGCTACAAAGGTTCACCCTTCCTTGCCTCCTCCCCACACTTCCCCCTACCTCCCCCCATATTGAAAGCTGTCAAATCTGGAAAGCCATTAACAAATCTTGATAAATTACACCATATATAATTTTAATGCTGATTAATTTCAAATTACACAAACTACTTTTGCATAACATTATAGTTCTTTGTCAAATTCACATACAAAGAAAGACGCTCCAGGCATCATTTCATGCAGATAAATTAACTCAGAGATTTAAAAAGAAATAATGATCCTGTAAAGTTTAACCATTTAACTGCTAAAAATCTATTTTCTTATTAGGAATTTCATTATACACATATTCTTGACACTCATTTTAAATCAGTTGCATCCATGATATTGTGCAATATAATGCAATGTGCTTGATGAACAAATCATGAACACAAAGTCAAAATGGAGTAAAGATTTCATTAAAATATATTACTATGCTGTGCGTAGTACTCTTGTAAATTAAATCAGTGTGAATTTGAAATTCCACTAATCAGCATCAATGCATTACACTGCACAGCGCTGTGTACTTTGGACCTAAAGCATGTGTCAAGAAGATGGAGGCAGTTTTTGGAAAAAGTAATTAACTTTGCAATTTTTAAACTTTAACAGTGAAGTGCTTCATTAAACCAAATGCTGGAGATATCTCTCTTTGTTCATTTAAGTATGTGCAGTAGATTTCCTATGTACTTTTTTCCTTAACTGACAGTTTTAAAAATGTCTTAACTATGAAACTTGTTCCTCAGCAATAACATGAAGGTCAATTGCACATCATTTTCACCAACTGGAGATGCTCCTCTTGCCTTTTTTCTAATGATTAGCTCCACCTTTTTGCTGGGTTTTTTGCCTCCTTGGTTTTACAACTGATGAGGAGAAATCAAAGAAAAATCAGTGAGCACATTGAGAAGATGGGTTTGTATAAATCTTATTCCCCTTTCCAGTATTGCACTGGCACCTTCCTGTAGGAATCTGTGGTGTTTGCTTTTATATCCACAACAAGACAAAATGTGAAAGGAAGGCTGCAATTAACAGCACACATTAGAGTTTTATTTTTAGGAAAAATATTTTCCACTTTCATTATTAACCATTTTCCATTACATTAACAATCTGATATTGGGATCATCCCTTCCAAACCATGTAAATCTGAGGCTCTTACCATTACACTGACCTTGCTGGCAGACGGCCCGATGGATGGTAACAGCAGTTGGCAACTGGCTGAATTTATTCAGATCTTTCCCACAATATTTGACTCAAAAATCCCATTCAATATATTTTAATGCAACGACAGGTCCTTGCTATATGTGAAATCCTGCAGGAATTTTAAATAAATGTGAGCACTGATCTTAATAGCAGTGAGTCTAGCAGTTACATTTTGAAAGTAGGGCAGTAATGCAGCTAATATAAAACAGTTACTGAAGCTTACTGTAGCTAGAATGAATGATCCAGTTGGGTTTATGCCAGAATAATAGACAGAAAGGCTAATTAAAGCATGAGGAGAAGGCTTAGTACTTTAATTAGCTCAATGTCCCCTATTTCAACATAAAAACCCTGGATCATTCATAGCAGTATATTTGGTTCAAGAGAAAACATTGAATATGGATAAATGGCAGGCATGCTTTTTGTATATATTTAAGATAGGATTTTTAGAAATTTTAAGTATGCTTTGCAGGTATGTGTTGGGATGTGAAAATAGCTGATGGAGAGCAGTGGTGAGTTTTCACCTGCTAATGTTGTGATTTATAATCCTTATCCCAAAATGGGAAAAAAAAATCAGGAAATAGCAAACAATACATGGCAACTATCTTAAGAATTATGGAAAAAAACTTGAAAAAGCCAATTATGACAAAACAATTCTCTTTTATCTTTCATTGAGAACAGAGTTGAATGGTGGTCTGGAATTGGCTTAACCTTATGAAAGAGCATCAAGATTCTTGCAGCTTCTGCTTGGAACAGAAAATTGTTAGCAGTAGTTCTCGAATGGTCATATGGGATAGGCAGCTGCCTGACCCAGTCCTGTTTCTCACTGGAAGCGATAAACTGACTTCTGCTGGCATCCTTAGGAATCTCTCTATGTCCGTGGAATTGACTCATTCATTTCTCAGCATGAACAGTCTTCAAAATGAGGTGCCGGAGGGCATCTAGAGTGGTGCCCCAGCATGGGTCGGAAAATTGGAGGGAGCTGTGTGCACGGTAGGAACTGTAGTGTATTCTTAGTGTCAACAAAAAGGAATATTTACACTTCATGTTTGTTATCAGCACACCAAACTTCACATTACTTAAATGTTTTCTTTCAAAATTAAACCAGAAATGCTGCATTTGTTTTCCATGAAATGTTCACCAAATGTTTCCAGTTACAGGGAATAATTTATTTTAATCCTAACAAATAAAACTGGTTGTTTTAAAAACAAATTGACAAAAACATTTATTCATTATCCAGTATGCCCTTCATTTCCATATTAAGGTCATATATCGGAGATAAAATTCATTAATTTCTCAGTGTGAGCATATCATTATCATCAGACTACCAACCAGGACCTCTATGGATTGCGTTTTTCGAACATTTCTGTAATGAAGATTAAAATATCATACCATTGATTACACATGTTATTACTAATTTGAATGTTTGTTAGAGTTTCAATTTAAGCTAAGATGAAAATTCACAATCATTGAAAAATTGATGCAACAAATGCAATATCTGCAGTGCTGGGAAATAAAGCTGTACAAAACTTCCAAAGAGGCAAAAATGTTCTGTTGAATTTCTACCTGGTCTTTAACATTCTGTCAACAAGCATCAAGGTATGATGTGATGCCAGTATCTTTGTAAATGGAGCACGCTATGAAGCAGGAGTGCAGATATAAAGGCTCAGGGAAGTTGTCCATTTAGTGGGTTTTACGGCCTGAATCCAAAGGGTTAAAATTTGATCCTTCTGTTGTCAGAAAGGACAAAGAATCAGAATAAGTGTTGTCCACTTTATATGGTGGAATTTTTTTTCTCAAAGATTCTAAATCTTTCATATTCTTTACACTTTAGAGGTATTGAGGCTGATTTATTGAATATTTTCAACACTGAGTTAGACAGATTCTTCAACTTAAAGGTGGTAAAGTTTAGAGGGGGAGAAATTGAGTTGAGACCAAGATCAAATCAACTTGATCTAATGTCATGGCAGAGTATGATTGAGTGGCTGTCTAGGAACACAGATCAGGATTTACCATCTTACGTTGTCCAGTTCCATTAATGCAGGCAGCCAGCAAACTTCTTATTGCCTCGTGATCTTTTGATTGAAGTGTGCTTCTGAGTGCTACTCAGTGCTGACATAGCTATGTGTGTGACTAGTGTAGACTCCAGCTAGTGTGGAACTTTTAGAAGTAGCCTGCTCCTCTTAAAAGGGAACTTCACCTAGTAGAAGGAGGCTGCCGCTGATTGCTAGGACTGCAACTAGCTGCACGCTCGATATATTTGAATAAATGGAGCTCCAGGGAAGAGAAAGGGTTCGAAGATTTAGCGATGCACCACTGAAAGCCTTAGCGGTGGAGGCCAGCAGAAGGCAACAGGCTATGTTTCCAGAGCAGGCAACCCTCAAGGGAATAGGAACAGATCACAAGACAGATCAACTTCCAGAATCTGACCCTGAGGACATGACAGCAGTGCTGCATGAACGTATGCATGAACAGTGCTCAATGAACTTATGTGGGCATTCAGGGTCAGTGAATGCATTTTCAAGGAACTTCTATCCACCACATGACCAACCCTCATACTGCCTCAATGCCCTAATCATTCGGCCAGTGCAGTTTCCAGCAGCCAGGATGCAGGTAATATTCAGATACCCAACCTCACCCAAATACCTGGTGATGATGCCAACTTCATGACTACCTCTTGCAGCCTTCACATTTTGTTGTAGACCTGATCATATAAAAGTCTCATACTCCATCTGACCCTGCAATCAAATTGCAATACATACTACTAGAAGTATACTACTATCTTCGTAGACACTTATGTGGCTATGAATGCAATGTTTTGTAGATAATATTTAGCTATCATAAATGTTTGTTGGATTCTTCAATGCCACAATGTCCACATCCAGTTTTCTTCATGTTACAAGAGATAACATAAGCATTGCTGCATTCAGGTACAACATCCTACTGGAATCAAACTCACATCATGGTTAGCAATGATAGTCACCTATGAAAGGCTCCAAGATCTCAATGGCGGGTATTTGGAAAATAATTGAAAACCAACTCAACAAAGCTTTGGACAGCAGATAATTCTGATAGTTTCCCACCCTTAAGCAGTATAATTGTCTGTGAGTATGTACAGATCTGGAGAAAGGGCATTGACCAGCATGATTACAGGTTTTTTTAATTAAATATAAATTGCTTAAATATAAAGCACAGCCAGTCAGGCAGCATCCGAGGAACAGGAGAATCAACATTTCAGGCATCAGCCCTTCATCAGGAATGAGGCTCACTTTCTCCTTCCTGAAATTATCGCCTGGTTGTACTAAGGATGTAGCAGTGGCAAGATTGCAAATATGCTCAGATCTTGAAATAGTCACAATTCATGAGATTCAAACCACGGCCACGATTATGGAGCAGATCACACATTATGCAATTAAATCAGACAATAGTGTGCAAGGAGTTGACTTGGAGGTGAGATAGAAGCCACGTACAAGGATGACTATGTCTAAAGCATTGAGCTGACTAACTAAGTTATTTCTCTTTATATACATGCTGATGCTCCAGACCTATGAATTTGAAGGTGTTCACAAGGTTAATCTGTTACATTTCAGCCAGTCAGTCAGCAGTTGTAATTAACAACAGTCAAAGATGAACAACTATAAGAATTGCAAAAGAGCATTATCCATGATAGCCTGACAGTAATAAAGAAGTACCTGAGAAGACTTTGTTCATTTGGAAATGAACATGTTACATCACAACAACTCATATTTAAGGACAAACAAGCCTTAATATCAAAAGCATTACGTTAAGCTACCATGTTTGTATTACACTCTGAGTACAGAATGCACAGAATATGGCTAACATGTGAATCTGTGTACTGGCCAGGGATGACTTTTTTATATGATATTTAACCACCATGAATGCATGTGAGGCATGTCAAAGTATCAAACCCCGCAACAGTGAGGGTCTCTATATCCCCTCTTATGTTCTGTGCACTCATTGAACCAAAATAGCAACTGATCTATTCAGAGGAGATTGACTCCTTGTGATGGATAAAGTCTCTAATTGTCCTTTGCTCAATGCCTTAGCAATATAATGAGTGCCACCATCATTGACATGGTGAGTACTATTTTCACTTTACAGTATTTGACACTATCTAGTGTCTGACAATGGAAAGCAATAATTCACCAACATGATGAATTATGTCTGGTTACACATCAACTGCATATTGATGGAATGGAATCCTGTACACCTTTTCCAACTGACTTGCAGATTCCACATGATTGCAGTCAATGGTTTATTGCACCATGCAGAATGCAGCTATTCTAAGAAAGCCAAGTGTTTCTTCTTCCTATAAAGAGAGAGGAAATGACAAACTCAGCTGTCCTTGCATAGGACCTCTGTCAGCTCCTTAATGCACTGACAGGTTGGGTGCTGACACACGTTCATAATGTTGACTGCTTCAGAGTGGAATAATTTGGTCACATACAAGTGTACAATGATGGTGATCTTGATGTCTACTCGGAACACCAGCTTTGTTCTGTGGTGAGACTCCAGGCCCTGATGAAGGAGCTGTGAGGACCTCATTAGTGAATCTCAGGTACCATCGGTTTTCATCCTGGCCGAAGAGGGCTAGAATGAGTGCTCCCTGCAAACCTGTGAGGATATGGCCTTCTTTCAACAGCCATCCTTCCTCCGTGTAGGGCTTTCCCTCTCTGTCACCTCTGCTCCTTTTATTGGTTATGTTTCTAGACTGCAACTAGCACCCCTCAACTCTTGCATTTTGGACAGAATCTTATTGGGGTCTGAGCAATGTGGGTTGTGGCGAGATGTGTGACAGAATTGGGTAACAAGTACAGTGAGGAACAACGTCAGGAGCAGCTCACACCATATTTTCTGTTTTTCACAAATGGCATGGTAAGATTTTCACTAGGCAACAGTGAGATTTCAATTGATGGTCATTATTACTTGTTTACAGTCAACCCCCTACATTAATGTTCAGCCTCTATCTTACCAGATTTGCCAAACAAGATCACATCAAGATAAAGATCAAGATCACATAAACTTGACAAGAAAGCTGGAGTGAGCTTCTGATGGATACAGCTTGCTGCTTGCTCTAAATAATCTTAATGTTGGAAACCAGGCACCAACATCTCAGGCACTGTCCATGGGCACCAGCCACACAGCATCCCACATCCATGGACATTGGCATCAAGCGTGTGCTAGCTCTGAGAACCATCATGGTACATCTTCGATTCACTTACGGGATGATTCTGCATTTCAAGACTGCACCACGGGTTGCACCAATAACTAACATTGTAATGTTGTAACAAGGACACTGTGCATTCAGGAGAACTCATTCAGCTCATGTACTGGGTCAGGCTTCATCTCCGGCCTATCTCCCCACCCACCTCCATCATAATGTTCCCTCACTTTGAACCCACCTGGATGCTCACAGCACCCCTGCTTTGCATCGTCTTTATAATTTATCCCCCTCAGCCATGACTACCAGGTTCATATTACTGCTGTCTTGCTATGCCATTTAGTGTGGACACAACACTCTCATTATTGTCAGCAGTCTTTAGTCATCAAGGAAGATAGCAAGGTTTGTAGCTCAGGTTGAGGTTTAGGGTGTAGATTTGCTCGCTGAGCTGTAGGTTTGATATCCAGACATTTCATTACCTGGCTAGGTAACATCATCAGTAGCGACCTCCAAGTGAAGATAGTATTCACTCAGGAGGTCCAGACTCAGCAAGTCAAGGGTAGCCTTTGATACAAGTCCAGGCCCTGCTCAAGGACGACGAGTCAGGATCCTTTCCTCATAAAGGGTGAAGAACCTCATTACAGTCAACAGACCAACCATCTTGACTCTTTCTTTCCAAGGCTGTTTTCCTCGTTAAATGAGAGAGAGGCAGGTATCATGGGAGATGGAAGCAGGTAGCACAGCGAATATTGTTGGTCCAGGTGGGGTGGAGTCTCGAGTGAAACAGCATGTGGCATTAATGGATAGGTGAGCATGAGTAGGGAAGATGTTGCAGGCAATAGTGAGAGTGGTGAAGCATGAGTCTTGTGGGGAGGTGGATACAGCAACACAGCTAGAGTGAGTATAAGGTATCAGAGAGAAGCTTTTAAACTCATTCATAGGATGAGGATAGGCCACGGATTTATTGCCCATCTCTAATTGTTTAGAGGGTAGTCCAGAGTCAACCACATTGTTGTGTGTCTGATGTCACATATAGTCTAGACCAGGTAAGGATGGCAAGTTCCTTCCCTAAAGGACATCAGTGAACCAGATGGGTTTTTGTGACAATCAACAATGGTTTCATGGTCATCATTAGGCTGTTAATTCCAGATTTTTATTCATTTCAAATTCCACTATCTGCCATTGTGGAATTTGAACCCAGGACCCCGGAACATTATCTGGGTTTCTGGATGAACAGTCTAGCAATAATACCACGAGGTCGTCACCTCCCCATGACGGTGATTCTTATGCTGGCAGAGTGGAGAAGGACGTCAACTTTTTCAGTATATTCCTCCAGTGGCTGAGATTCCTTTATCTTGGGTAATAACCTCAAGTTAGGCTGGCATGATGTGATATTGTGGTCTCCACTAATGGAAGAGGACGTCCCTCAGCAACACCAGTGAAGCTGATTAACTGTAACCTGTGCCTTGATACTCGGGATGTTGGCTTGAGAGGAGCACTGATGTCGGAGAGCCTATCCTGCCAGTGTATTGGCACGATTTTGCAGAGTACAATGTTCCTCATCCTTATTATCCCAGGCATTCATTAAAGCTAAGTACATCTTTAAAGTTTTAAAGACACAAATCGTATCAATCAGAATGACTGCTTGTTGGCAGCTTGATGTAACAATCTGCTGATGTTAACAATGCACAATGCACCTGTGGTAGCCATCTTCCCAGCACAGGGCACCACAGCTCACTGGCAATGGCTGGAAGTGTAGCCAATGCCATTTGCTGAATTCAGGGTATTCATTCCAATTTTATGGCCAAATCTGTCATAGGATAAAGTGTAAAATCTGCAATAATTTTCCTCATATTTCATGACAACATTAATATTTTAGAATTGCTGTGTTTTTTAAAATTGTAAAGGTACAGCTAAATTAAGAACTGTGCCCCAGCAGAAAAGAATCAGTGAAGGAACAGGAGGTGTTCATGGGAGGGGGGAACAGTACAGGAAGTGAACTCCTATCCAGAATTATTTTGAGCCACAAGAGTTACTGTTGGAAGCAGCCCAGAGGTAGCTTCCATTTGGGATGGTCACATTGTGATAATTAAGGATAATCTTGTTTACAATTTTCCATCAGTGAATCATTATGTCTTTTTTTAGGAGGAAGGGAACAGCTCAAAGAGGATATACCAAATCTCCGATGGATCACAGTATCCAATGTGTAATAAAGTGGTCATTTCATGATGTTTGTTTCCAGTAGGACGGGTGGATCAGATCATTACTTTGCTTTTCTCTCACAGAACTGTTTGTGCATGTATTTTTGAAATTCCAGAAATAATGTTTGAACTATGTGCTTCTACTCCATCTGACAAGACCCTGGCCCAATACAGTCTCAGATGTGACTTTGCAACCTCCTCCCTGATGCTGACTCATGCAGGCCCAGGCCCAACTCTACAGTTGTCAACTTCTGACCAATGTCTTCAGCAGTAACTTGCTGAGGTATCAATCTATATTCTTGAAACTACCACACAAATGCTTACCATGTTTGTTTGAAATTCATTTGTCAAATATTTTTACAGTTCTATTTTAGCTCATTGTGGGTTAGTGACTTCAACAAAGTAGTTGAGAAAGGAATTTTACACAAATCTGCGAAATATTTGTGTTCTAATATTTGTACACCATAGTTTCAAAGCCCACATGTATACACAGAAATACAATTTATAATCTAGGCAACAGTTTCAGTTGAACAAACAATGAGCAAAGTATCAGGATGATTCAATTTGGATTTACAAAACTGATTTTCGAACTGTACTTACAATGGAATCTTGTTACCAGGGAAAACTGTTTGGGTTCTTATTTATTTATTTTAATGAATCATAGATTATCCAGATCTAACAGCATTTGGAAATAAAGTAGTCAAAATTGTATTAATGTACTTAGTGATCAAAATAGGTTCCAGTTGCTTTTCATTCACCGGTTTATTGACCAGGTTAAGCAAAATGGGGAATCACACTTCACAACTTAAAACAAGCTAATGCCTCAGATTAGGGAACTTTAAAACTGATACATACATATGTATCTAATCTATCCCCTCACACTAACAGAGTAGGAGTTTCATGGTGAATGGTAAGGCCTTATGGAGAGTAGTGGACAGAGGGACCTTGGAATTCAGGTGCGCGGTTCTCTGGAAGTGGAGTCACAGGTAGACAGGACAGTGAAGAAGGCTTTTGGCACACAGACCTTCATCAGTCAGGGCATTGAGTATCAAAGTTGCGAAGTTATGTTGCAGTTGTACAAGACATTGGTGAGGCCACACTTGGAATATTGTGTTCAGTTTTTGTCACCTTGCTATAGGAAGGATGTTATTTAACTTTCAAGTGTAGAAGAACTTTACAAGGATATTGGAGCTGAAAAATGTGTTGCTGGAAAAGCGCAGCAGGTCAGGCAGCATCCAAGGAGCAGGAGAATCGACATTTCAGGCATAAGGCCTTCTTCAGGAATGAGGAAGGTGTGCCAAGCAGGCTAAGATAAAAAGTAGGGAGGAGGGACTTGGGGGAGGGACGTTGGGAATGCGATAGGTGGAAGAAGGTTAAGGTGAGGGTGATAGGCCGGAGAGGGGGTGGGAGCGGAGAGGTCAGGAAGAAGATTGCAGGTCAAGAAGGTGGTGCTGAGTCCGAGGGTTGGGACTGAGATAAAGTGGAGAGAGGGGAAATGAGGAAGCTGGAGAAATTTGCATTCATCCCTTGTGGTTGGAGGGCTCCTAGGCGGAAGATGAGGTGCTCTTCCTCCAGGATTCAATGGTCTGAATTATAGGGAGAGTTTGGACAAGGTAGGACGTTTTTCTTTGGAACATAGGAGACTGAGGGGGGATCTCGTAGAAGTGTATAAGATCATGAGGGACATGGATAGGGTGACTGCATTCAGTCTTTTTTCCAGAGTTGAGGAATCAGGGACTAGAGGGCATTTAAGATTTAAGGTTAGAGGGGAAAGAAGAAAAGGGAACTTTTTTTTACACCGAGGATGGTACATGTATGGAATGAGCTGGCAGCAGAACCAGTTGAGGCAGATACATTAACAACATTGAAAAGGCATTTGGACAAATACATGGATAGGAAAGGTTTAGAAGGACATGGGCCAAGTGCAGGGAAATGGGGTTAGCATTGATGGACATTTTGGTCAGCATGAACCAGTTTGGGCCAAAGAGCCTGTGTCTGTGCTGTAGGACTCTATGAACCATTCCTGGCAGAAAGGTGGAGAACTGACCTTTAGTGGGAGATGTATAAGTAGAGCATGTGGTCATTCATGTATTGTTTCTTCTTCAGATTGAATTTACTATTTGAGAAGAGTGATGAATTCTTCAGTGCCCCGTCCAATAGTCCTCCCATAATCAACTCCATTAAAAGTGACAGCCCATTCAGTCTTTGCTTACTTGTGAAACTTTGCTGTGTGCTAATTAACTACTGCATTTGCTACTGACCATAAGTAATCTCACTTCAGAAATGTTCCATTTACAGTAATGCAGTTTGGGAGATTGGTATGATGGCACAAACATGTTCTTTAATTTATTTTTGCAATTGGTGTTGACGAAGATTGCAATCTGGAAAGACTGAAGGAAATTAGTCTCTATGTCTTTAAGACAAGCAAACATGTCTGAGAGGGATATACAAGTGAAAATGGTACAGAGGAGTAATTCTGGAACATTACTTGGTGATGATATCATAAAAGGACAAGGGCGTATGGATGCAAATAGGTAAATAAAAAGATTGGAACACAAGAACGAGAAGCAGGAGTAGGCCATCGATCCCTTTGAGTCTAGATTAGAGTGGTGCTGGAAAAACACAGCAGGAAAGGCAGCATCTGAGGAGCAGGAAAATCGATGTTTTGGGCAAAAGCCCTTCATCAGGAATGAGGCTGGGAGCCTCGGGAGTGGAGAGATAAATGGGAGGGGTTGGAGCTGGGGAGAAGGTAGCTGAGAGTGCAATAGGTGGTTGAAGGTGGGGATGAAGGTGATAGGTCAGAAAGGAGGATGGAGTGGATAGGTGGGAAGGAAGATTGATAGGTGGGACAGGTCATGAGGGTGGTGCTGATTGGAAGGTTGGAACTGGGGTAAGGTGGGAGGAGGGGAAATGAGGAAACTGGTGGGTCTAC
>NC_057726.1:46972395-46989833 GCF_004010195.1 Chiloscyllium plagiosum
CAGTCTTTGCAGAAAGCGGATAGGGATGGGGAGGGAAATATTATCCCTGGTGGTGGGGTCCGTTTGGAAGTGGCGGAAATGTCAGTGGATGATGCGATTTATACAGAGGTTGGTGGGGTGGAAGGTGAGGACCAGGGGGGTTCTGTCCTTGTTGCGGTTGGAGGGGTGGAGTTCGAGGGTGGAGGTGTGGGAAGTGGATGAGATATATTGGAGGGCATCTTCAACTACATGGGAGGGGAAGTTGTGGTCTATAAAGAAGGAGGCCATCTGGTGTGTTCTGTGGTAGAACTGGTCCTCCTGGGAGAAGATGCAGCAGAGGCGGCAGAATTGGAAATATGGGATGGCATTTTTGCAGGAGATAGGGTGGGAGGAGGTGTAATCCAGGTAGCTGTGGGAGTCAGTGGGTTTGTAAAAAATGTCACTGCTGAGTTGGTCATCGTTGATGGAGATGGAGAGGTCCAGGAAGGGGAGGGAGGTGTCAGAGATAGTCCAGGTGAATTCAAGGTCAGGGTGGAATGTGTTGGTGAAGTTGATGAACTGTTCAACCTCCTCATGGGTGCACGAGGTGACGCCGATGCAATCATCAGTGTAGCAGTGGAAAAGGTGGGAAGTGGTGCCGTTGTAACTCTGGGAGATGGACTGCTCTACATAGCCGACTAAGAGACAGGCATAACTGGGGTCCATACAGGTGGAGGAAATGGGAAGATTCGAAGGAGAAATTGTTGAGGGTGAGGACCAGTTCAGCCAAACAAATAAGAGTGTAAGTGGAAGGGTACTGGTGGGGTCATCAGGAGAGGAACAAACAGAGAGCTTGGAGGCCCTGGTCATGGCAGATGGAGGTGTAGAGGGACTGGATGTCCATGGTGAAAATGAGACTCCGAGTGCCGGGGATACAGAAGGCTTGAAGGAGGTGGAGGGCGTGGGTGGTGTCCCGAACGTATGTGCGGAGTTCCTGGACCGGGGGTCCATGGTGAAGATGAGGCACTGGGGGCTGGGGAAACGGTGGTCTTGGAGGAGGTGGAAGGCATGGGTGGTGTCTCAAATGTATGTGGGGAGTTCTTGGACCAGGGAGTCCTTCTGCCTGACCTGCTGTGCTTTTCCAGCACCACAATAATCTTGACTCTGATCGCTAGCATCTGCAGTACCCACTTCTGCCTCCGTCCCTTTGAGCCTGTTCCGCCATTCAATAAGATCCTGGCTGACCTTATAAATTACTCTTCATGGACTTCCATGCAGAGTAGTTGGAACTAAAAGCTTGAAATTATTTAAAATGCATTGTATGTTATGGTAGAGGAGCAGAGGTTTGAATGTCCTTGGTACACAACCTCTAAAATATCTGAATGAGGCTTTCAGCCAACTGGTGATATCAACAGAGATCTGTAAAGCTAGGTCTATGCTCCCACTAGATTGTCTACGAACTGTCAGTTCTCACCTGTAAAGGCTCCTGCAGTGTTGCACTTCAAGGATTTTGTTCTGTCGCACTGTGAACTTCTTCGAGATGATTTGTGACCTGATTTCCTGTTGAAAGGCTGGCCACAGGTCACTTGCTGGTAGCCCACATAAAAGTAGGTGGGTGGAGATAAGGTGGTTAGCAAAAGAACAAAGAGCATTTTGAGAACCCCGAGGCATTACTCAGCAAAATCAGAGACACAGAATATTAGCTCTTGAAAAATATAATTATTTTGTTGCCCTATTAGATTGTTAAAGCAGCCTTCTAAAGCTTTTGGTTGCAGTGTGAAACTATAAGTGTATTATGTGGAGAAGGATGCTCAGCAGAAAGCCTTTTTAGATGCAACTGTAGTAAGATAACATCAGAGGAGGGGAGCATCAACTCTGAGATACACAGACAACCACATTGGTCACTGGGACTCAAAACATTGATTCTGTTTTCTATCCACAGATGCTGCTAGGTCTGCTGAGTTTCTCCAGCACTTTGTGTTTTTGTTTGTTCCAGATTTCCAGCATCCACACTTTGTTTCATTTTAGATGTAAAATATTTCAATATTTTATTTTATATGTTTCCACTGGAATGACGATTCAAATCACATTTATTTATTTGGAGTATGCAGTCTCATGACTGAACTATTCCAGGTGCATCCTTTAACACAAAGTGCGTATTATATCTGGGATTATGGTGGACTATACTCCTTTAGTTCCCTCATTGAACCTGACAGAGGCAATCTCCTGGAGAAGTAAGAAATGAAGCAGACAGAAAGAGCAGTCATATTTTGCAGATGAAAACAAAGAGACTCAGGAAATCACGGGGCTGTTTGCTACTGAATAAAGCATCAAAAGAAATCTCATTCTTCTCTTCATCATCTCATCCAATCCAACCAATACACTCTATCGTTCCTTCTTGAGTTTCCACTGGAAGCTGCACTGAAATCAAACACATTTCTTACCTTCATTGTTTTAATACAGAAATCTTAACTCCAAGATATAATGTATTTATTAACAAACCATGATTCGTAACCAACTTATTTATTGAACACACACATCCAACTGAAATTGTCAATGCAATTCTTGCCAAAGTAGTACTTCCTATTTTTAAAAGCAGCTGTCCACGTATGGAGCTTAGTATTGCATCTGAGAGGTACATCTGAAGAAGGGATAGGACAGGAAAATGGTAACTGTGTGCCACTGTCATGGTCCAGGGCCATCAATGACTTGTGCTGTCTGTGAAGCTTATATGACAAATAAGTCAGCTTCAGGCTGCAGCTCACTTGCTGATTTGGAACAGAACAGCCTCGCCTGCCTCTTGGCTTCTGTGAGTGGAGAGGGTGAACAAATGGAGGCTTTGGGAAAGACAGCACCAACACCCCAAACCTTTTCAACTTGTCAGATTCCTATGACAAGACTGATTGAGTACCTGGCAGGTACCTTTGAGCTACTTTGTCTCTTAGCCTGTCATCAGGCTGCCATTGCACAGCTTAGGGTATATAGTTTGCACTCTATGATTGTGATATAACTAGGAGGGTTCATCTGTGGACAATGACACAGCAGCAAAAGGCACGGGAGTTATAATTTGTACCAGAGTTGATTTTTCAAAAACATATTGTGCATTTGCACCTCACACATCCATAAGGTTAAATCGCACAGTCCTTTTTTATGTAAGTTCAAGTCGTGTTGAGTTTGGTGGAGTGCCTCTTGCTGTCATGCTGAGCAGGTTTTCTCACCGAATCTTACCAAACCCGCCAAATTAATTGTCATTTGAGGCCCCATGGCAGGATCACGTCTAACTTCCATCCTGTCTTACATACACCATCTCTGCAGTAACTCTCTGCTTTGCAGTGAGCTTCGCTAGATCTCCATTCCATGCAGTTCACCATCTTCCAAAGCCCGATGCAAAATATCCCAAGTAACTAACATTGCCATTACACTTCAGTGCTGATATTAACCAGGTAGTTATTGCAATGCATTGACTGCCACCATTAACTAGTGACTACAATGCCTCTTCCTATTATGTCTTTCATCATCCCAAGAACCAGTCCACCTCACACAGAGGAAATTTCCTTGAGATCCCTGGATGAGAATGCTGCGGCATTGGAGGAACCATCATTAAGACTTTGGGAACATCCAGCAGCATGCATGACAATATATCAGTGGAGTTCATAAACATGCACACTGTGCGATCAAACAGAAGGGAGTTCCACACTCAAGCAGCCTCACAGATGGGTGAGGAAGAAACACTCCTGTTCACTGCCAGTCGGAAGTATCAACTGAAGACCAGGCACCTGTTGAGCTCCCAACAGGTGGGGGAAGGTGACAGTCAGGTTTCAGGGTTGTCAGGTCAGGTTTTGTAGTAGGGTGAGGGAGTTGGGTCAGAGTCTGGGCAATGTAAGGGGATAGGAGAAGTGTAATTGAAGGTGTGTGAGTTAAGTATGCGGTCAGTTTTAAAGATACTCAGAAGTTAGACAATGTATTTAATAATCCAACTTTTCTAGAGTAACTATTTTACTTAAATTCATCAGAACCATCAGAAGTTTCTGATTTAGATTACTTATACTTAGTCTTCCTTTTACATGTTTCACCATTTCAGCCTCTTCCACAGATTCTCTTTCTGCACTTTACCTCTTGTAGATTTCTCACAGTTAGCTTTGTTTCTGCATGTTTCCATTCTAACCACTCTTACCATGTGTTTCAGCTATCTGCCTTCTCTCCAAATATTGTCTGCAGTCAGTCACCCCTTGAAGAATGTCACATACTCCAATTTCCTTAAACCCATATATCTTTGACTCATCTTTATTGACAGTGAATCTTATACACGAATCACAAACACAAACATTCCATCTATGTATTTGTGCCGTCTGGCTTCCATGAGACATACACCACCAAGCCATTACCCCACACATTTTTCACCATTGATGCTTACACAATGCATTCAAGTATTTTCACTAGTGATCCTCGCTTTATATGCTTTCTGCTCTCAACTTACATACATTCTTCACTATAAGCATTCCCATTACACATTTTCTCTTTTTGTAGAGATTTCCAATTTCAAATTTCCTTCTCAACTATCCCTCTGCACCTCTGTCCAGAGATGCTCCCTGTCAACTCTCTCCCTATACATTGCCTATTCGAAACCTTCCCCTTACACATTTTCACTTGCAACCTTCCCTATAAATTTATACTTGTAGACCTATGTTTATGTTCTTCATGATCTCAGTGGTGCTTTGGAGATCACTCAGCTAATCTAATTCTTTAACTAGCGCTGTCATGCAATGGCCTATGCTAGCCTTACCCAAAATGGGAACAAAGAAAATCGATAAATAAAGAAGAGAGAGATGGGTGGAATGTAATTGAGCAAAGCTCAAATCCTCAAAAATTAAACTCTTTGCCAAAATCTATCCCAGGGTTAGGAATCCCCGTTGCAATGTGAGAAATGCTATCAGTAAGTAACATAAATGTGCAGAGACACAGCTGCACATCTACTAAATTCGTTCATAATTCCTCAAGATGGCAAACTTAGAAAGAAGCAAATATTCTTACCATTTTATTCGTTACAGGGTGAAGTGGGAAACAATTCTATGGAAACCACTGTGAAAAAAAGTCACTAAAACTCTGTTTTGTCTTAAAATTGAATTTCAATCTGAACTGTTTCACATTAGTAGTTGTTAGGAGTTTAAAAGCATCACTCTTCAGTTATGTAAATCCAGCTCAAAGCATTGTTCCCTTTGATTGGATTAAAACTTCCCAACTGCAGTAAGTGTAACCAAAGAGCTACTAAGAACACATTATTTTCAAGGTAAGAACAGATGTTTCTTAATCTACCAGCACCATACATTAGGGTATTCAGATTATTCCATGGTATGTTACTGTGAATAACTTACTTGCTCCATCATTATGTGGGTCATTAAAGACATAAATGAGCTTTTATGCTCTAGTTTCATACAGCTGTCAGCAACCAGTCCTGCGATAAGTGTGTATTTTAGCAAATGCCGAGCACTTTGAAAAATCAAAACAACCCTTATTGCACAACACCCAGAGGATAAGGGCTGTTTTGTGATCGGTTTACATTTTTGCTTGTTCACAGTTAATTACTGAAATCAAAACATGTAATGAAGGCATACGGCTTCTACAGAGAATATATCAACAAGGTAAGCTTTAGAATTGAAATAGACACTGAGCCTTATAGTAAGAGCTATGTAGCACATTCTATGGTCGAGCCACAAATGTGTGATTTGGCGGATGTGATCTCCACATATCAGTGTTACAAAGGTGTATGGGGGAGGTGCCATTTATTCTCATAAATAGGCAGATTCCAGGCCAGCCTTGACCCGCTCATTGTTGACTTCCTAAAGAAAACAGCTCTTGACAGCTGAGGAAAAGAATTATTAGGGGTGGTGGAATAGGAAATGTCCAAAGTTCCTGACATATTGTGATTGGCTCCAAACAGAGGGAAGCAACAAGGCAGAGTTAGTACTGAAAGGTGCTGGACTGTGCTGTTGTAACGCACATAACTACATCCTCATACAAGCAGATGGTAAAAAATAACTTTTGCGGAAACCTGCAATGAACTTGTCTTGCTTTCACTCTAGGGACTATTAAGAAACTCAACCAAAGGGTAAGAGTATGGAATCAATTTTTTTAGCATCTGTACTTCAAACGCCCTCTAAATGATTCTGTCATCAACACAAAATGGGAAAGGTTACAATTTATGTAACAAATTGGGTAATTAGGGGCTTGAGTATAAATGACAATTCTTCCTTAATACCTGAACAAACATTGCAACTGGACTCACTGGATTATAAGGAAATAGCCACTTTAGTGCTCTACATGCACCATTGACAAGCACTCAAGCAACTATACTGAAAATGGAAAAAGTCAGAAGTACTGAAAATGATTCACAAGATTCAGTCATAGCACGCTATACAAAATAAATTGCAGGTTTTGGAATTTATTCTCATAGCCAAGGGAACATAATAAAACTTGGTATGAAAAATATTGTAGTCTGCTCCATTAAATTTATTCAAAAAGATTTTCTAATTTCTCTTGATAGCATGCAGGGGCTAAAATTACTGCAATAAACAGATGTAAATGTCTTCCAATTTTCATAGAATCATGCAGCATAGAAACATACCCTTCGGCCCACTGTGTCTATGCTGACCAACAAGCACCAAACTACAGTAATCCCATTTACCTGCACTTAGTCCATAGCCTACCAAGCCCTGATATTTTAAGTACACACCCAGACACTTCTTAAATGTGATAGTACCTGCCTCCATCACCCTTTCGGGCAGCTCATTCCATTTATTTACCAATCTCAGGGTAAAAAAAGTTTTTTTTTCTCAGACCTTCTCTACACCACTTGCTCCTCACCTTAAAGTAATACCCTCTGATCTTAGACATGTCTGGCATGGGGAAGAGATTCTCATGATCTACTTTGTCTAAGCCTCTAATAATTTTGTCATTTTGTGGACCTCAATCAGAGCACACCTCCTCCCCATCCCCCCCCCCCCCACACACACACACAACATAAGAAATTGTGCAATTTTCCTTATTGATCTTACATGCCTATGAAGCACATTTAACAATAAAATGAGGTTAAAAGGATTGAGAATACAGTCCTGACATCCACATAAGTCACTGCAGCTCTTACCTGTGGGAGCGATGTATGTAAATAGCACTCCCTAAGTAATACACATTTCTTCTTGTTTAAAAAATGACTACTATTTTGCAGGATATGACTGATTCTATGGGTTGCTACCTAAATTAGATTAGTTTATGTTTAACACAAAACAAATTGCAAGCACATATGGATATATTAATGCTATATGATGTTATATATGCATAGATGTAAAATGTGGCAGAAGGAGCATTGGGAAGGAGTTGTTGGGGGACTGCCATAGTTTGTATTTCTATATTCTCTCCTGACCAGGTTGGCTATTCTGCCTTCTCTCATAAATCCATGTGTTTAGTTTCTTAGTAAATATCCCTGTAGAATGGATGGATGGAAAAAAAACATGGTAAACAAAGATTTCCTTTGTACTGGAGCAAAATATATCGTATGAGTAAATTCACTTATTCCGGCTGAGTGTATCAGCAAAATATTTACCCTGTTTAGGCAGTCTGTTGATCAAAAGCCATATTCATTTCCATGATAACATTTTATGTTAAAGGTTTAATAATATTAATAGAAACATTCATGTGTTTTTTATATTTGTCAAGTCCGTCAGGATACATGAGCATCATAATAGTCATTATTAATAGTCCTTGTTTTTATATTCTTATTAATAGTCCTTATTCCTACATTCTTATCGTCCACTAAGGAAGTGATATCTAATTAAGAAATGTATGAACGAGATCAAGTGCCTGGAAAATGATTTAGTAATGGACTTTTAAAATGGTCATCTGTGGGCTCATTAACCCCAAACAGTGGGAAATTTTGCATTTCTTGGCAGGTCTCCTGGGAGTGCCGTTCAGATTTTGACTGAACCCAACTGAGCTAAAAACTCAAGAATTAAAAATTTTGTGAGAAATCCTATTTGTTTTCAATCAAGAAAGTTGTGTCAGTATCAGTGTGTGGTTTCCTGAACATGACACAATTTTAAATAAAACTTTATTGTTTATGTGCCTTTGCTCATAGAAAATATATCCATCATTAATCTGATATATTTAGAATGAATAACCAAGTCTATTATCAACTAACGATGAAAAAGCATCAATGTGTCAATCCAACTCATAATCAGGTCTACTGACTCACATTTATTATGATCATGACCTTTCGCATTCTCACCTGAGAAATGTGATCTCTCATCACATTGTGCTGTTATAGCTTGAACAGAAAAAGGTGCTATAGAGGCAATGTACTGTTTTATTTGTAGCATTGGGAAGCAAGAGTGGTACGAGTATAATTGGTTTATTTTTTGAAAATGCAATTACTTCTTTTTTGTTTACACAACACAGAATTTAAGGGCCTATTTTAACTTCAAGAAGAGGGGTAAAGGAGATGGGTTAAGGGTTCACATTGTGCTCTGGATAGGTTCCTGAGAGGGCCTAAGCTGAACAGAGTGTCGCAAACCAATGATGTATTTGGGTCGCACATCATGCTCATCCACTTTAAAGTTCTGCATCACAAACAACACCGTGATCAAATGATAACTTGTTCAACTGTGACTCTGCTGCATTACTCTTCTTGCCCATAAAGGTCTGAAAGGTATGAAAGGTATTTTCACTGCCAACTATTGATGTTCTTTTGCTTTCAATTTGAAGCTGGAGCTTTAAAATGTGAGAGAAAAACATCTGCTCACAACCACTGCAACATAAGTCACTGAAATATCTTCAAAAGTCACA
The DNA here is from genome assembly GCF_004010195.1 of Chiloscyllium plagiosum. Lineage (NCBI taxonomy): Eukaryota > Metazoa > Chordata > Chondrichthyes > Orectolobiformes > Hemiscylliidae > Chiloscyllium > Chiloscyllium plagiosum. Next base: position 46,981,189 of record NC_057726.1, read on the forward strand.
ATTACTCACTGATATTTCCATTCCCAGCTCAGTGTGTTGAGGCAAAGTGCAGACTCCTACCACAGCAAGCTATGTACTTACTAGAATCCCCTTCCAGAAATCAACCAGGGCAAATCCTAAATGCAAACTCCCCACTCTCAGTCATTTTCAAAATATCAGATAAACAACTATTCACTAAAGGACTGTATATACGTAAGCGTGAGGGACCATGCAACAGCTTAATTAGTGTAATGTCATTTGGGTTTATTTCTTCAAATACATAAATTGAATAAAATATTTCCACTCCAAGATAAGGAAGTGCTCTACAGTTATGGTCTAGTTATGTGGATAAGTTAAGAGTTGCTTAACCAAGATCCACCAGGACTGTGCAAATACTTACTTTAAAATGTGGAAAAAGGGAAGTGTGTTAACCATAGAATCATTGACATTTTATGACATAGAAAAAGGCTATTTGGCCTATTGTGTCCATGCTAGCCAAAAAAAAAGTGACCCAGCCTAATCCCCTTCCCAATATTTATGAGACCCCCCCCATAATGTTTTGTGAATTAGCAATGGTGATTCAGAGATACATTTTGGTCAGGACACAGAATAACTCAACTGTTCCTCTTTGAAATAATGTTACGGAATATTTTCTGTCTCCCTAAGAGAGCAAGGTGGGCTTCAAAAGACAACCAAAAGACAGCACCTACTCAAATGCAGAAGAGTCAGACTTGATCTTTTGTGCTCTGGGTGGTTCGCTCATGGGACTAGAACCCATAACATTCTGATTCTGAGGCAAGAGTGCTATCGCTGAATCACAGATTGGGAAGGCTATTCATTTCATTTTCTCCAGCTCATGTATTTTAATCAAAACTTCTTTTTTTTCCACACTTTCAAATTCGCGCAATCAAATAGTCAACCGATGTTTTACTTCATTTGTAGAATTCACTTGGGGTGGAATAAGCTTATTAGCCAGCAGTAAACGTATCGGGTGCCTCTTCAGTACCATGGTGACAGGTGACTGGCTGTCAGAGGGTAGGGGTGGAGAAATGAACACAGTTGGCCTGAGTAGGCTGCATTATTTAGTGGCTTTTTTAATCTCTCAATAATTTCTTGATCCCATTGGTTAGGTTTTGTGGTCAATGCAATCTAATTGCACTTGCCGCTGACCTCAAAGAAAGCTGTCCATGAAAATTTAACAGTCCCAAATACATGGCTTTTCTCTTTCCTGCTGGAAGCTTAAATCTGGCACTAGGTCAAGGGGATATCTTGGTGCACTGCAGCAGCAATGATGTCACTAACCATTTTCACGCATAGCACCAAGCATATTTCACTTTTAATTTAAGTTATGAAATATTGAAATAAATTATGATAAGTTTAGCACAGGAAGCTAAAGTATCATAAACAAAGTTAATGTTTTAAAGATAGGATTTTTACATCATAATGTAGAAATTTGACATTCATGATATAAAATGAGCGTTTTAGGGCCAGTAAGAGTTTCAGCAGTAATTATGAAATTAAAATACCCTTAAAATATCAATTATACTTTAGTCAATGAGGTATAATTTGTTTTTCAAGGGCTTTTACAGCAAGGCTAACAGTGTAAGGGTGAAGTGCTCATCAATTTATTGATTTCCCATTGAATTGAGACTGGGGGTGCCTCAACAGCACTATTTCCAGAGAGGCATAAATTAACTGACTGCAACCCTAGACTTCCGTGTCATTCTGTGTCTATGCTGACTCCAAATGTTGCCATCATGTTCACTGATGTATGCTGACAAACTCACCATCATTACCACTGCAAAAACCTTTTTAAAAATGGACTGTGAATTAGCATTCAGATAATGAAAATTGGTCACGGACTCCCATATTGACCTAAACACATGTCCTACCTGGTAAAATTCTGGAACAACGGGACGGGACTTTTCATAGAATTCATTAATAGATTGGGATATACTGTGTCTCATAATTTATGTTCATTACAGACTACGGCTACATTGTTAGAGCAATGTGAGTTCAAATGCTGTTATGAAGCCAAAGTTCAATGTCATTGGTAATGTGCTTAAGGGAAACTAATTTTGCTGATTAATTTGCTTAATGCAATTAAAAGAAATCTGTATTATCTAGGTGTACCCCTTAATGGTTGATCGAATTTACTAAATTCACTTACAAAGAATGGATGCACCCTGACACAGTCCTTCCTCAATGCAATTGATGATGATTTCATTTAATGCCTGATATTTCACATTCACCCCATTCCTCCAGTGGTCTTTACATAATTGTGGATATTGTATATGTCTCTTCATTGTAAAAGAAAACTTTTTATTAACTTCTTCTAGATTGATAAGGTTATTGATATGAAAGATAAACATTTGCATCACTCTCTTCTCTCATTTACCTTAAAAAGTGATTATTTCTATCCTTGAAAGTAAAGTGGCATCCAAGTTAAACCTGCTCATCCATGAATTTAACATATGTCAAAAGAAAAGTTTATTTTTATGCTTTTGACTTCAGGATTCAGTGGGTAACAGTAATAGCAGGGAGGAGCGCTTCCATTTCCTTTGTCAGTTAGGACAATGGACCTAATGATATGGATCTATCATTGGTACACACAATTGTGAACAATGCAGTTGGAATGTTTTTCTTAAAATCGAGAGAAGATGGAGAGAACAGATTCTGAAATAATCCTTTATTCTCTTAGCTTGGTTTCCTAAACTGCTGACAAAAGCCAGGTATCAACTAGGTGCAGTTTATTTTGAGTCATAAAGTTGAAAATTTGAGCGCAATAAAAGCCACACTGAAACTGCAGTTGCAGTTTCTGGGAGGTGATACTTTTCAGATAAACTGCTAAACTGAGTCCTGTTTTATCAATTATGGGGACATTGATGAAATATAGGGGGAAACCCTCATATCCGGGTCAACATTTTCCTGCTCGGCAGGTAAACAAATATTTATTTTTAATCTTAATCTTACTGCTGGTTTTGGACATTGTCCATGCAGAAAATCTGCCAGACATGTTACTGCAATTGAAATGAACAGCTCACAACATCTATGCTTCTCACCAACAACCACCTATATCATATAAATAGCTCTAACAGTTTGCCATAGGAGTCAATTACATAGGTGTCGTTTAGAATCTATTAAATACAACGACTCTTTGAGGCAGTTCAATATGTACTTGCCCTACATTTAATGGTTTCATAAATACTGCTAATTTCAGGTGAAATTGGCTCTTCAAACAACTTCTGAAACGTTATTATTAAGCTGCAGAATTCCATTTTGTAAAAAAAAACTGTATGTCAGTTACTGAGGTGACAGTTGGGAGTCAGTGACACTGTCACCATGAGTCAGAAGGTTGTGAGTTTGAGCTACACGACAGGGGTCTCTGGACATATTCTAGGTTAGCACCCCAGTGTTCTACTGACAGGGTGCTACACTGTCAGAGGTGCCGTCTTTTAATTGTGCCATTAAATCAAGACCGTGCCAATTCTCTCAGGTGGATGTAAATGATTCCATGACACAATTATGAAGAACACCAGGGTGGTTATCTCAAGGGTCACTTGCCAATGTTGACAAGGCAGATTATCTATAATTTATGACAGTTTGTGGAAATATATTGTGCAAATAAGCTGCCACATTAATTACCACAGTAACTACAGGCAGAAGTTTCCAAGTTCCAGGCTGAGAGATTGGGAGGTGGGGCAAGGGACAGTAAATTAGTTGAGAGGAGTATCAGGATTCCACTCGGCATTTTCCCAGTATCATACTTCATTGCTCCTATTTTGCGAAGTGGACAACATTTTGGCAACAGCGGGCTAGCACGCCTGTCACATGGGGACGCCAACAGGCAGCGTGGGGCAGTGTGCGGGTAGGTGGGGTGGAAAATGGAACCAATGGTACATCCAGGAAGCTGTGGGGCAGGAAAGGCTGTACTCCAAGTGTCAGCAACCTTCCAAAGGACTTTCACATCCAAACATCCAAACTTTCTCATCCAAACTTAGCTGTGCCAATTCCCAAGCTTTTCTCTCCCTTGGTACTACTGAAGATTCAAGGCTATCAGTCTTGTGACTGGGCCAACAGAATGGAGTGCCTGTTCACCGTAATTACAGTGGACCCACATCTGGCCAACTGGGAGGCTGCCACGTGTGAACTTGAGGCCTATGTCTCACATTGTCAGTCTCTCTCATTCCCTGACCCTTCCTCTCATAGAACCTCCAGCTCACTGCCTCTCAGTGGATACAGGCACTGGAGATGTTTGGGGAAAACGAGGAACTAATCTACATTGGGTATTGGAGTTAGGAAGGCATGCTGCAGCTGTACAGAGACATTGGTTAGGCAATATTTCATGCAATTCTGGTCTTCCTGTTACAGGAACAATGTTGCAAAACTTGAGAAGGTTCAGAAAAGATTTATAAGGATGTTGCAAGGGTTGGATGGTTTGAGCTATAGGGAGAGGCTGAATAGACTGGGGCTATTTTCCCCAGAGCACCGGAGATTGAGGGTTGACCTTACAGAGGTTTATATATCATGAGAAGCATGTATAGGGTAAATAGACAAGGTCCTTTTCCCAGGATGGGGGAGTTCAAAACTAGAGGGCATGGGTTTTAGGTGAGAAGGGGAGTATTAAAAGGGACCTAAGGGGCAACATTTTCATGCAGAGGATGGTGTGTGTATGGAATGAGCTGCCAGAGGAAGTTGTGGAGGCTCGTACAATTACAACATTTAAAAGGCATCTAGAGGAGTATATGAATGGGAAGGGTTTAGAGGGATATGGGCCAAATGCTGCCAAATGGGACTAGATTTATTTAGGATATCTGGTCGACAAGCACAAGTTGGACCGAGGGGTTTGTTTCCGTGCTTTGTAGCTCTTTGATTCTATGACTGTAAATCAGAGGGTCAGCAGTGATAGGAAGGGGCAGGGAACATCAGAAACAGCTCCTAAATCATTCCATTTTTTAGATTAGTTACAGTGTGGGAACAGGCCCTTCGGCCCAACAAGTCCACACCGACCCGCGGAAGCGCAACCCACCCAGCCCCATTCCCCTACATTTACCCCTTCACCTAACACTACGGGCATTTTAGCCAGGCCAATTCACCTAACCTGCACCTTTTTGGATTGTGGGAGGAAACTGAAGCACCCAGAGGAAACCCACGCAGACACAGGGAGAATGTGCAAACTCCACACAGAGAGTCACTTGAGGTGAGAATTGAAGCCGGGTCTCTGGCGCTGTGAGGCAGCAGTGCTAACCACTGTGCCACCGTGCCGCCCAACCATTTTACATGGCATGATGCAACTGGTGTGAAACAACTTTAAAACAAAAAAAATTAATGCTAATCATGAATAGAGGTGTTCTAAACTGACTGACATTTCGTCCTTGTTGGGATTATTTATTGACAACAAACCAATTTTATGCATTACAAACTACGCAGAGTCCAAGCTAGTGCTCCTTCACTAGAGTCTTCATTTCATCAGGTCTCTTTATCAAGTTATCATGTGCTTTGGACACTGTCAATGACATAGCTTCCTCTAAACATTCAGGACTTAACCCTTCACAATGTTCTATGGGAATGACTTGAAAAAGGAACACACTGAATAAAACCATAAGACATAGGACAGAATTAGGCCTTTGCCCCAACAAATCTGTCTACCATTTGATCCTGGCTAATATGTTTCTCAACCCCATTCTCCTTATAACTCTTGATCCCCTTATCAATTAAGAATCCATCTAACTCTGTCTTAAAAACACACAGCCTTCTGTGACAATGGGTTCCACACATTCACTGCCCTATGGTTGAAGAAATTCCTCCTCATCTCAGTCCTAAAGGGTCATCTCTTCATTCTGAAGCTGTGCCCTCAGGTCTTCGTCTCTCTTACTCGTAGAAACACCTTCTCTATGTTCACTTTATCCAGGCCTCTCAGTATCCTGTAAATTTCAATGAGATTCCCCCCTCATCCTTCTAAACTCCATTGAGTACAGACCTGGAATCCTCAACTGTTCCTCTTATGACAAGCATGGGATCATTCTTGTAAGCCTTCTCTGGATACCTTCCAATGCCAATACATCCTTCCTTGGATATGGGGCTCAACACCACTCAAACTTTTCCGAATGAGATCTGACCAGACCTTTATGCAGCCTCAGCAGTACATTTCTACTCTTGTATGCTACCCATCTTGAATTGAATGGTAACATAACATTTGCCTTCCTGTCAACTGAACCTGCATATTAACCTTAAGAGAATCCTCAACTAGGACTTCCATGATCCTTTGTGCTTCAGATTTCCACTACAGGAGCGATAATCCCGCCATTAGAAAAACTGGGCCAAAGTATTTATCTCTTACTAAGCCTTTCTTGGTCTTTTATCTACTGAGATACTTCTCTGAAGGAATAAATTACAATAAATCTGTCGGTAGTTTTAAAATTCTATTTGCAGCCAAATTAAAATTTTTCACTACCATAATACACTTCACTGTTTTTTTTGTGAATACCACTGCTGTAGTTTAATACCTGACACATCTGATTTATAAAGCTGAAATGTTCTACTTTGACTGCAGTTTTTATGGTACTGTGGATATTTTTGGCTGTTATTTTCATGCCTGAACTTTTAACACCTTGGCCAAAAGCATGAAAATTTCAATCTATTAATGTGTTAAAATCAGTACTGACCCAAGCAAGGACGCTGGAGTAGTTTCTGAAGTGCTTTACTGCTGATAACTTCCTTGCACTATCGCTACATCTCATGCAATTCAGATTGTCTCTTCCAGTCACAGGTTGGGGAATTCATAAAAGAATCTATATTCCTTTAACAAAAACTTCCAATATGTTGAGTGGTCATTGGTAATGTGACCTAAATAAACTTGTGTAAAGAAAGCACTGGAGCCATCAATAACATTTCTATTCAAGATTATTGTGCAACCTCTGTTTCTTAATGAGAAGAGCTAACTGGGATTAAATATTACTCAGGAGTTTAAAAAAAAATCATCTTCTACATGTCTGAGAAGGATTCATTACTTAACATGAATTGTTAGAATGGTTTATAATTATAAAAGGTCATTTTAATTACTTTTATTCTGTTCAATAACTGAATGCACTCTGAAAGTGTCACACAAGAACCATATCCAATATATATCTGAAGACAACTGTGTGACCTAAATGGCAAGTTTTACATTTGTGTGAAAAGAAGTAAAACACAAAGCAGACTCCCCCATGCTGAATCTTGACAAGAATGATCACATAGTTGGGGGAGATGATAATTTCAGTCCAGAAACCCACTGTCCACTGCCTGATTGAAAAGCTTGCCTTTCAGTGGGCAGAAGGTTCTGGAGCAGCCGGAGGTAAGTTTATGCTAGTGCTGTGGGAGAGTGACATTAATACAAATTGTAATAATGTAGTTGAGTCCATGGTTCTGCCATCAGTAAGAGAGAAGATACTGTACCAATCCAGAATGAGTATATGAAGAAACAGGTCTTAGACACTACACAAGAGATCTGTATTTCAGAATCTACTTAGTGCCGATATAAACAAAGGAGTGTTACAGTGCACGACGAATTGAGACCCTTCCTTGGGGATAAGGAGCAGGTAGCCCCAGGGACAGTGTATGCACAAAAACCTACAGCCTGAGATCCTCCAGTGAGGAATCTCAAAGTGCAGGTAGAAGTATTGGCTTAAAGCACAAGGTAAAGCAATGATGGTAGCTAGGGAAAAAAAACTTCCAGAGCCAGGAACTGAGATTAAAGTAGAGTTCAAGAGACACCCCTAAAAGGGAAGACTTTGAAGGCAGGGCAGAACTTTGGAAGACTTTGAAGGTGAAGCTGAGAAAAAAAATGGATAAACTCCAACAGTAGGCCAAGACCCTGGAATGCTCAGAGAAGAAAGCTGTAAAAAGAGAAGATTCAAAGGAAGGGAAGAAATCTTGGAAGACTTCAATTGCAGAGCTACCAAAACTCCAATGTGTGTGAAAAAAGAACTTCAAAAGACTTCAAAGTCAAGCCACAAACCAGCAATACTCTGGAGATAAAGACACAGAGTTGGAGCACTTCAGCAGTAAGAAGGAAAAACAACTAAAAGGTGCAGGAAGCACAGCTCATCAGGTTCACGTGCAAATCACTATGAAACTTATCGTCACAGAGCACAGGGTGGCATGGTGGCACAGTGTTAGCACTGCTGCCTCACAGCACCAGAGACCTGGGTTCAATTCCCGCCTCAGGCGACTCTCTGTGTGGAGCCATTGGGAAGTAGTGACCATAATACAATAAGCTTCAATCTGCAATTGGAGAGGGTACAATTGGAAGTGACAATATTTCTGTTTAATAAATGGAGCTATGAGGGAGGAGCTGGCCAAAGTTCAATGGTGCAACACCTTAGCAGGGATGACAGTGGAGGAACAATGGCATATATTTCTGTGTATAATGCAGAAGATGCAGGATCAGTTCATTCCAAAAAAGAAGAAAGATCCCAGGAGGAGGCATGGGTGGCCGTGGCTGATGAGGGAAGTTAAGAAACATATAAAGTTAAAAGAGAAAAAGTAAAACATAGCAAAGATAAGTGGGAAAACAGAGGAATGGGAAGCTTTTAAAGAACAACAGAGGATTACTAAGAAGGAAATACGCAGAGAAAAAATGAGGTACGAAGGTAAACTGGCCAATAATATAAAGGAGGATAGTAAAA
>NC_057726.1:46991173-47009989 GCF_004010195.1 Chiloscyllium plagiosum
AAGAAAGATTTGGATAGAGCTCTCAAGGATAGTGGAATCAAGGGTTATGGAGATAAGGCAGGAACAGGATATTGATTAAGGATGATCAGCCATGATCATAATGAATGGTGGTGCAGGCGCTAAGGGCTGAATGGCCTACTCCTGCACCTATTGTCTATTGTCTATTGAGTTTGCACATTCTCCCTGTGTCTGGGTGGGTTTCCTCTGGGTGCTCCGGTTTCCTCCCACAATCCAAAAATGTGCAGGTTAGGTGAATTGGCCATGCTAAATTGCCCATAGTGTTAGGTGTAGGGGAATGGGTCTGGGTGGGTTGCACTTCAGCGGGTCAGTGTGGACTTGTTGGGCCGAAGGGCCTGTTTCCACACTGTAAGTAATCTAATCTAAAAAAAAGTCACTGATGAACAGAAATGCAAATATACGTTTAGATCTCAAAGAAACAGTAGATAAAGTACATCAAAATTAAGTCTGGAGTGAATTTTGGCAAAAAATCCATAAACCTATCGAAATATTTCAGCATAGTGAAGCAGAAATATCACATAATTCTGCAAGTAGGTACTAAAATTATTGTGATATATCTCACAGCTGGTAAGAAGTTTACCTTAAAAGACATGCTCATGATTTCATCACAGCACAGCATGGGACCTAATGGAATGAAGTTCTCAGACTCCATCTCAACTGGAGCCATTTGAAGAATGACAGGCTGACAGAACTGTGAAACTGTTTGTAACTGAATAGCTTAATATTAGCCCAGGCATTAAAGCGCCTATGACTTATGTATAGATAGGAGGTGTAATGAACATCTCACTCAGTACTACATTGTCTGTGTTTAGTTCATATGCGACGAAAGCTGACATAAGAATTTCTGCGTCAGGTACAAATACTCTGCTGGAGGCAAAGCACACGCCAGACTGGCATTCAAAACTCATCCGGTTGTATACCCCCAGGACATTTCCTCATCTTTTGATGGGAAAAATAAAATCCCAGTTAAACAGTACAATTGCAAATTATTAAATGTGGTAGAATACTCATCATTTGCCTGCATCAGTAGTAGACTCGCCAACTTTAAGGGCATTTAAATGGTCGTTGGATAGATATATGTACGAAAATGGAATAGTGTAGATTAGATGGGCTTCAGATTGGTTTCACAGTTTGGTGCAACATCGAGGGCCAAAGGGCCTGTACTGCCCTGTCATGTTCTATGTTCTATGTTCTATGCAGAGGTGCAATTGGAACAGCACAAGAAGCTTGGCACATTCACTTGATCAATACTCTTGACACGACTCAATGTCCATCATTTTTATCTTTCAAACATTGTGGCTACAGTTTGTACATGAAGCAATGCTAGATTTCCCTTCTCTGTGATTCTTTACTATTGAGGAAAGCAGCAATGTTATGGGGATACTAATAACAACAATAACTACTGCTACTTGTATTTCATGCAGAAGAAAATTGCAAGGAGCTTCACTGAGATGGCAACAGAGTAAAAGTGGACACCAAGCGTTTGGGAACATACAGTGACCAAAGATTTGGTCAAAGAAGTGAATGGTGAGGATATTAAACAGGAGATGGGGTGTCCAAGTAGGTAAATTGCAAATGTGATCTCTGACTATTTGAGGATACTGTTGGCTGCTGATTGTGGGTCAAAGGAAAGGGAGATGTCTGTGCCTTCTAGCAGCCATTTTGCGAGGCTCTTTGTGTTTCGTTTTAAATACAGATTGGCTTTCTTTACAAATATATAATGTAAATCAAAACTGCCATGACATTTCATAAATTAAGAGTTCATCTCATGAAAATCTTTAATCAGTTTCCCACAAAAATGGGTCTCTGACTCAAAAACAAACCTGGCTTCTGCTTCCCACCTTCATGACAAAACGTCAGTCCACTATGTAAGAACAAATACAGATGCTGGAATCTGTACTGAAAACAACAAATGCTGGAGAACACAGTGGGTCAGACAGCATCCACTGAGAATCAGAAAACTGATATTTTAAATCTGATCTGTGATCTCCAGCATTTGTTGTTTTCACTTCAGTCCGTTATTACAGACTCATCTAGTGCAAGTATAAAAGTAGAACTGACATAATCTGAAGTAAGTCAAACTTTTTTTAAAAATTGGACTTTATGGCCTGGAATTTCTTGGAAGGTTTGTTATACATTAAAGTAGAGTTGTACTCTTGAATTGAATTGTATTGAATTGAATTTATTGTCAAGTGTACCGAGGCACAGTGAAAATCTTTGTCTTGCAGGCAATACAGGCAGATCACATAGTTAAATAGCATAGATCAGTAAATAGTAGGTAAACAGAGGCAAAACAAAAACACAGGTACGGAGTTTGTGAGTCCATTCAGTATTCTAACAACAGTAGATAGAAACTGTTTTGAAACCGGCTACTACATGTGTTCAGGCTTCTGTACCTTCTCCTCGATGGTAGAGGTTGTAGAAAAGAATTGCCAAGGTGGGATGGATCTTTGAGAATGCTGACAGCCTTTCCTTGACAGCGGATTCTATAGATGGGAGGTTGGCCTTTATGATTGTCCGGGCTGAGTTCACCACACTCTGTAACCGTCTCCGATCTTGAATGATACAGTTGCCATACCAGGTAGTGATACATCCAGACAGAATGCTCTCGATGGCACACCTATAAAAGTTGGCAAGGGTATTCGCCGTCATGCCAAATTTTCACAGCTGCCTGTGTAAGAAAAGACACTGCTGAGCCTTTGTAACCAGTGTGTCCACATGAAGAGCCCAAGAAAGTTTGTTGTTGACGACCACTCCTAGAAGCTTGTCACTCCCCACTTGTTCCATCTCTGCACTGTTAATGTGTAGGGGGGCATGAGTAACATCTCGCCGAAAGTCAATAATGAGTTCCTTGGTTTTGTCAGCATTGAGAGCTAGGCTGTTCTCAGTGCACCATTTTTCCAGGTCTTCCAACTCCTGTCCGTAGTCTGTTTTGTCGCCATCTGAGATTCGACCAACTATGGTGGTGTCATCAGCGAACTTGTAAATAGCATAGCCTGGTATTTGGCGACGCAGTCATGCGTATACAGTGAGTACAGCAGGAGGCTGAGTACACATCCCTGGGGGAACTTCAGTGTTGAGTGTTAGTGAGGATGAAATATTGTCCCCAGTCTTCACTGATTGTGGCCTGTGGATCAGGAAACAGTTGCAGAGAGTGGGGCTTAGTCCAAGATCACTAAGTTTAGTAATCAGTATCGAGGGGATAATAGTGCTGAAGGCTGAACTGTAGTCAATGAGTAGGATTCTTACGTAGCTGTTCTTGGTGTCAAGATGTTCTAGGGAGGAGTGAAAGGCAAGTGATATGGCATCTGACATGGATCTGTTGATCCGATAGGCGAATTGGAGTGGATCAAGAGTAGTGGGGAGGCTGGAGTTGATTAATGCCATGATCAGCCTTTCAAAGCATTTCAAGACCACCGAAGTTGGGACCACTGGGTGGTAGTCATTGAGACATGCTGCCTGAGCCTTCTTAGGCACAGGGATGATGTTGGCCCTCTTGAAACAGTTGGGACAGTGACCTGCTGCAGGGAGAGGTTGAAGATGTCCAAGAAGACTTCTGCCAGTTGATCTGCGCATGCTCCTTTGATTTCTGAAGAGGTTCACAAATAGATTTACAAGAAAATGTTGCTATATTCAAATTTTCTGATACTTTTGCACCACCTCAAAATTTATGTCTGTCAAACTCCAATGTAGCTCATCAGCATAATCTTGTTTCACGTGAAAAGTTAGAGAAATTGTGTTTCCTACATTTGATTCTGTTCTGAATTCAAAAAGAAGCAGGGCCCACATTTAATACTTCCACTGTTTTGTAATGCTTTTTTTAAAAAATAATTTTCTTTATTTCTCCAGACTAAGGCTTTAGGTGTACTTTTTACAGTTTCAGGCTTTTTTTTCTGTATGGCATCAGAATATTTACATTGAAAAAGGAAAGCCTCAATGATTGCATTTTCTTAAACATGCTATGCTTAAAAGGTTTTTTAACCTCAAACTTTTAAAAGAAGATGAAAAGGGATCTAAAGAAAGAAGATGATGTGTATTCCAGAGTTTACATGGGCTCCAGTTAACTGCATTAGTTTCTGCTTTAATTATGCCAGTTTTGAATATCTATGCTTCAGCCTCAATTGTCTTCCCAGAGATGGTGCAGAAATCAATGTAAAAAAAAATCAGAAGTTCCTTTGTTGCTATGTTGCTGTTCCTCTTTGGTTTGATTTACACCATGTTTCAAGAAAATGTTCAGCTTAGTTTCAGAAAAAAAGATTTATGATGCATTTCTGGTGATGATGATAGACTGGAAAAGCTGGGGTAGTTCTTCTGATGGAAGAGGAGACTGAGAGGAAATTTGATAGAGGTCTAGACAGAGTAGATAATGTAGATTAAAACAAAACTGTCCCAATTGACAGAATAGTCAAAAAAAAAAGAGAATAGAGATTTAAAGGGATTGTTGAAAGTACAGGAACATGAGGAGAAATCCTTTTTGCACAGCATGTGGTTGCAAGCTGGAAAGTACTATCTGAGAGTTTGGTGAAGGCAGATTGAAACATAGATTTCGAAAGGGAACTGGATAAAGAACCTGTAGGGTAAGCATTTTAGTGCTACAGGGAAATGGGTTAACTAAATTGCTCTTTTAGAGAGTGGGCATGAAATGAAGGTCTGAATGGCTTTATTTCATGTTGCAACTATTTATGATGTTATTAACATTTTACTTATTCAGTCACAGGATGTGTGCTTTGATGTCTGGATCAGCATTCATCAAATATTGAGCAGAAAATTAATTGCATTGCATTGCTTCAAGTATCAACTTTAACCATCTGTAACAACAAGAGCTTCTATTTATATAGCACCTTTAATGCAGTTAAATATCCCAAGGCACTTCGCTAAAACTTTACCAAATAAAATTGGATGGTGAACAACATATGTAGATATACCGGTCAAAGTTGGACCTTAAATGAAAGACCAAGATTTTGATCATGTGCTACACATTTCCTTATGGGCTGGGTGTGAAACTTTGGGATGAATCTCATGGCTTTTTCTTTGGATAATTGCAAGTTGTGTTGAGTTTATTGGAGGAATTCTCATTCTAAAATTTTGTCAAACTCATCAGATTAATTTTTATGCCCGTCTTTTTGGCGTGCATCACATCTGATTTTGACTTCCATCTGACTACCTGCCATTCTGAGAATAACTCGCCACTCACTAGGAAGGTGGAATTGACTGGAATCCCTGTCACAGACATTATCTTGAAAAGACTATTGTATACTCAAACAAGCACTGTCTTTCCAGTGCTGCCCTGCGCAATTCCTGACCTATGCCCTGAACGTGGCAGACAGAGGAAAATTGCTGCCCACTTGTGCTGGCAGGGTCCTGAACATCCTGCTGGACAGGATGATGTAAATGAGGGCCTTTGCCTTCCCCCAAGATCAGGAATGGAAGTTGTGACAGCAGACCATGACAGCCTGGTCCAAAATTCCCACCTGAGTTTGTGCAGTCTCAGTTGCCTGGAAGAAGCATTGTAGAAAGAAGATAATCCCTTCTGCACTCCACCATTGTAAGTACCACTATCTTCTCACCAATGCCTCACACTTATCCTGTCTCTGCTACTGTTCCCACTTCCCACCTGACACTCCAACATTCTCATTATTGCTTGAAACATCATCCCACTCACCCTGACCCACTGCAATCCCTGACACCACTAATCCTGTATGCCTTTTGCACTACCTACTCACTTACACCTATCCATACAATCAGTAATACTTGTACCACCAGCATTCATCTTCATTAGTAACTGCTTGTCTCTTGTTTGTGGTACGTCATTCTAGCTTTTCACTCTCCATGAGGATTCTGGTTCTGGGCATGCTGATCAGGCCTTGGATTGGCATTGGAGGATACCCTTGACTTAATGTGGCAGGACCCCCTGAGAAATGGCTATTCCGTTTATCTTGACTAACGCTAGCTGAAAACTATGACAAGCCTAGCAAGCACCTCACCATGCCACTCATGAAAAGCTTAAAAGCGGGGGGGTGAGATAATTTAATCATCGAGATGGCCTCATCAGATGTCTCACCTGATTCTGCCACACGTCTTGTCATAGCTCACATTACTCAGGCCCCTACAGGATTCCATCATTTGTTGACAACTCTCATGGGAAGCACTGAGCAAGATGTGGAAGGTGTGGAACCCAATATTATCCAACCTGAAGATATTGCCAAAAGGAAACAGTCTCAGCATTCAGAGAAATGGTTGGAGTCAATTGCTTCATTGACAACTACAACTTAACATTTACAAAATCCAAATTCCAAAGCTGCAACAGATTTGGATCCTCATATTACTATTTATTGGGCCAATACTTAACAGAGAAAATTACTGACTCGCATTAAAAAACCTAGTACAGTATCTAGCACAGAGCACAAGATTGCAGAGGAACAGACAGCAACAGGAAACAATCATGCAAAAGACACATGATAAACATTGCCTCTGTTTCTTTTAAATCAGCCCATCAATGTTACAAACTTTACATGCTGCCTAGTAGGGAAGAATAAAAAGTAAATTATTGGAGTTTCATGTGTCTTCCCGATTTGAACTGCAACTAAAACAGAAGTGGCAGTGATCTGCGCTTGACTCTGGATGCAGTTTAAAAAGAAAACACAAGGTAGTGCTTGAGAAAGTGGAGATTGACACTGTTCCAGGTACAGCTGGGCACACATTAATGAGTCTCACACCCTTTCAGCATTGTGAAATCTTACACTTGAGTGACTGTTTACATGCGTAAAGCTATATTTGTGTACATATATATAAACACAATAGATAAGTCGAATATGATGGGAGAGGCACAAGTGTTTACTTATTGCAATATATCTGTCTAAACGTTGAACTTAGCACAAATTATTTTGTGTTAAATCTGTCATTTAGGATGGTTCAGAAAATAGTTTTTCGCCCGTCCCTATCTGCTGCCATTATTTCACAGATTTGTAATGTTTCTCTGTGTTTAAGCGTCTATTATATTTGTGCAAAACTGAAAGTGTAAGTCCATTTCTAAATGGTCACGAACCACATTAAATAACCTATTAATAGGTTAAATTGGCTGAGTAAGGTCCATATCTGTACTGCCAAAATGAAGTCTATCACCTTGGACCTCTTATGTTTACAATTCAACCTCAGATTGCTGTTTTAAAAATTAAATAACAGGAAATAGCTGAAGAATGAGTCACAAAATAACCATAAAGCACATGCATTACAGTTGGAGAGACAAAATGGTTTCGGTGTAAGCTGCTTGCTTCTATTCTATATGAAGGCATTCCCTTCCTATTATGGTTAGGAGAAGGTGAAGCAGAGTGCCATGTCTATGCAGGGGCAAGTGCTGGGGAAAGAAAGGTCAAGGACAAGTAGATCCTGCTACCTCTGTTTGAAATAATAAATAAGCTGACTCACCAGAGGGGAATCATTAAAAATAATTTGCACAAGCTTTCTGTTCAGCAAGCTCTTTTGATACAACATTTCCTTCAGTGATTATCACTGCGGACATGTTCCTGCCATATGGATAGGAGCTGGGCTGGGAGGCTTCCCAATACCTGAGTGGTTAATTAAGAGCTGTTGCTGGGCCACAAGAAGCAGGTTTTAAATCCCTCTACACTATCCTACAATGAGTAGCTTTTTGCAGGCTAAGTCACAAGGGACAGTCAGAAGCGCAGGGTAATTATTTGAGATAACATACAGCTGAAGTGGGGGATTGTGCATTTGAAAGGAGGTGACGGTAGAGAAAAAAACTCTATAGTAAAAAGGTCAACATTTCTTATTTTTTAGCACACTGTTGACAGTCTGTAATGTCTTTTTGGAATGAAAGACAATGTTACCAGTTTTATGAATATCTCATTTTGAATTCGACTTTGCAATTCTAAGTGTGGAACTGCCAAACCAATCTGAATAAGCTATTCTTACCTGTCAGAGTATTCTGTTATGACTTTGATCGCTACTGTTGGAAAATAGTCAGGCTTTCTCCAATAATCTGTGAGAAAAAATACACTCACAGGGAGTAGAAACCTTGATATATTATGGGAAGATACGTCCTGTCTGTACAACATTTCAACTTATGTAAGTCAAAAACCTTCAACACTTTCATAAGAGAAAAAAATTATCACCAAGGGTGATGAGAGCTATCATCCTAGCAATCCAAAATCTAATTCAATAATATCAGCTCAATGACAAAAGCAGGGCTGTCAATGCAGAAGGAGGGTTATGAGTTCGAATAAAGGTGGGCAGATGTCTGATAATGAGACAGAGACATGCAGATGCTAATATCACTGTTCAGCAGAGCAGGATTGGCTTTGTTAAGCTGACCCAGGTAGCAGCTGTGGACTGTCAGGTTTTTGGAATGCTAGTTTCTCTTGATTCTCATTTAAGATCAGATTTGTATGCTGTCTGTCAGTGAACTTTCCTCACAGGGAACTGAACCCCAGAGTTATCAGTTTCATTTGGACATAACTAGATGTCAAAAGAAGTTTAAGTTGTTTGAGGAACCACGGTGCGCGCCTCACATTGATTGATGCTTTCATTTCTCAAAAGGCGCTCTTGATTCACCGGTTATCTCTGCAGCATTTCAATAACTGATTTGATTTTAAACTTCAGGCAAAGGAGTATCTCTATTATGTTGGCAATTGTGCTAATTCCCTGCACTGTTCTGATATCGTGCTGTCCTTATTTTGTGTCAAGGTGTGTCATATTCTATTGGTACTTAATTAACAGTGAATAATATTGAAGGCACACAATCTAACGCATCATTCTGAAACTGTGAGACATTTATAACACATTTTTTATTTATTTTTCTTAAACAGCATACAGTTCCTCTATTCTTTTAGCTTTGTTTTTCCTAAGCAATATACCATTCTGTGATGAAGAGGAAAGGCAATGTGTCATTCTCTCAGAGTTGTGGCAATACTATTCTTGAGTGATAGAGTTATCAGCAGTGGTAACAAGCAGTACTTACACATTAGTAACTATGCTTACTGATGCCCAGTTTGGTCTCCCCAAATAGCATTCACCTTCAAACATCCAGCCTTATTTTAAACACAGACAAAACAGTTGAATTCTAGAGGTGAGGTGTGAAAGACAGCCCTTTATATCAAGGTAGTCTTTTACTAAGACTGGCATCAAGGTACCTTAGTAAAATTGAGATCAGGAAATCAGGAGAGAACCCTTTACATGTTGGAGTTATTTCCAGCACAAAGGGACATAGCTGTAGTTATTGGAGGCCAATAGCTCTGCCCCACGACACCGCTGCAGGAGTACCTTAGGATAATGTCTTAGCCTCAAACATCATCGGCTGCTTCATTGATGACCTTCTTTCCATTAGAAGGTCGGATGCCTACTCATGATTGTGAAATTCCAGTCTCAGTTCCTCAGACAATTAAGCAATCTGTGCATATTTGCTGCAAGATCTAGAAAAGCATTCAGGCAAAGGCTGATTAGTGACAAGTAATACTACCACTAAGCAAGTATGATGAGGTAGCAGTCCGGAAGGGATCATGCAGGCCTTGCTTCATGTTAAAACACTGAGTATTGGAAAAAAAACTGCCCATTCACAAAATCAATATCTAACCAGACTAGACAGATTCTGTGTATAAAGGATGTGTCCGATGGTAGGGGAGTTCAGAAGCAGGGGTCATAGTGTAAGGATAAGATTAGATTAGATTACCTACAGTGTGGAAACAGGCCATTCGGCCCAACAAGCCCACACCGACCCTCCGAAGAGCAACCCACCCAGACCCACCCCCCTCTGACTAATGCACATAACACTATGGGCAATCTAGAATGACCAATTCACCTGATCTGCACATCTTTGGACTGTGGGAGGAAACCGGAGCACCCGGAGGAAACCCATGCAGACACGGGGAGAACGTGCAAACTCCACACAGCCAGTTGCCCATGGCTGGAATTGAACCTGGGTTCCTGGTGCTGTGAGGCAGCAGTGCTAACCACTGAGCCACCGTGCTGCCCCAAAGGGTTTAACACTTGAGGATTGAGATGGGGAGACATTTCTCCACCCAGAGAATGGTGAGCCTATGGAATTCACTACCACAGAAAGCAGTTGAGGCTAAAATATTATGTTTTCAAGAAGGATGTAGATATAGCTTATGTGACTAAATGGATCAAGGGATATGGGGAGGAAGGTGAGATTAGGGCATTTAGTTCAATGATCAGCCATGATCATAATGTATGATGGAGCAGGCTTGAAGGCTCAAATTACCTACTCCTGCTCCTAGCTTCTATGTTTTGATGTTGACAGGAAATATCAATGTCAATTAAAGTTCACATCACAAAGGTTCCAGGTGATGAAAATTTCCAAAAGGAGAGAATCAACATCCACTCCCAAGCCCCACCATCCCCTCATCACCACCAACACCCTTGAAAGTCAATGGCATTATCATCATTGAATCCTCCATCATCAACATCCTGGGGATCAACAAGAAACTGAATTGGATCAGCCATAAAAATACGATGGTTACAATAGGAGGTTAAAGGCTGTACATTCTGAGATGATTAACTCACTTCCTAACATCCCTAATGTCTTTCCACCATTTTCAAGGCACGAGTTAGTAGTGTGCTTGAATAATCTTCATGTTCCTGGATACATGCAGCACTAAAGAAGTTTAATAGCATCCAGGGGAAAAACAACATGCCTGACTGGCATTCCACCCACAGTCTTAATTATCCACCATTGCTGCATTGCGGGTATAGTATGTACCACAGACAAAATGTACTATAGGAAATGCTTTTGATATCACTTCTTAAACCTTTCCCACCTCAAAAGACAAGGGCAGCAGGCATCAGGGAATGCCATCGCTGCAACTCTCCTTCAAAGAACCTGCATTCTGACTTGGAAATATATTATTTTTCTTCTATTGTTAACTTGGTCAAAATTCTGAAGTTCCCTTCCCAACAATATTCTGAGAATAGCTACTCTGCCAGGACTGCATTGGTTCTAGATGGCAGTTCACATTGCCTTCTGAAGAACAACTACTGGCAATAAATGCGAACCTTTTCGACGACATTCATCTGCCATGAATAAGTGTAGAAAATGTTAACTGCTAAGAGGTGTGAAAATGCATCCCAGTTTGATTCATTCTGATTTTCCCTCTCCTGGGACAATGTATTGTTTCAATATGACCTCCCAATCCTCCCATACACAGACTGACTGAAATCATGAAAATTTGTGTGGTAGTGAACCTTCAATCAATCATTCTATCAACAGCCCTTTCATGGAACTGTTGCACAATGGGGCTGCCAGGAGCTGGGAGTCTAATTATTAAGATCATGTTTTCTGTGGGTTTTAAAACATATTGCCAGAGATTACATATAAAAAATAAATACTTCTCTAGTAAGTAAAAGTTCTAAAATGGCAGAAGTATTTTGCTTACAAGTCAAAGAAGACCCAGGAGAGCAGTACAGACCCAAAGGATCTTCAGAGAGTGAACTTGTATTATTGACTAATCTGACACTTGCTGTTAGCATAGATTTAGATTCAATAAGCAGTTGCTGTTTGATCTCTATGAGGAGTTGGAAAAGAATCTGTAGCGTTAGTCTCCCATAAATTATGCCCTCTCAGCTAGTGAAAGTGAAACATTGATACTTTTTGTGGCCAAACTGATTTACCATCATTGGCTTTAAATCATAGGGTAGTGCTACACTTAACATCTGACTTTAGGATCTGATTTTGGGAAGAAAAAAAGATTTTTTATGTGAGCCCTGTAATGTTTAAGGCAAAAATAGACCATTCAGACTTTCAATTTGACTTACTATTCAATTAAATTAAGGTTGATCTATACTTTAACTCCAATTTCCTGTTTTAACTCTATATTCCTTGATAATCTTAATTATCAAAATCTCTTCTATCCATTTGGATGAGAAGGGAACAACAGGGTGTTTTTACTCATTTGCAGAATGTTGACATCACTGATGAAGCAGGTATTTATGGCCCACTTTAGTTTGCCTTCAGAAAATGGTGGTAAGACTCCTTAACAAACTGCTGCAGCTTGTGTGGTGAAGGTGCACCCACAATGCTATAAGGTTGAGAGTGCCAGAATTTCAGCTGAACAGCAATGAAGGAATGGTGACATAATTCAAAGTC
Source organism: Chiloscyllium plagiosum (assembly GCF_004010195.1). Classification (NCBI taxonomy): domain Eukaryota; kingdom Metazoa; phylum Chordata; class Chondrichthyes; order Orectolobiformes; family Hemiscylliidae; genus Chiloscyllium; species Chiloscyllium plagiosum. Next base: position 47,003,310 of record NC_057726.1, read on the forward strand.
AAGATCTGCCCATCAAGCTGCCAACAAGTTGGTTAATGAGAAAAAGAAGGAGAAGTGCCAGGGTCAATATTTAACCCTCAACTGATGTCATGAAAACAGATTAACTGCACAGTTATCTCATTGTTGCATGTGGAAGTAACTGTGCACAAAACGACTGCCCCGTAAAAACAGTAAAATAAAGCATACAGGGAATTGCACAGACTGGCCTTACTGAAGTTCCATTTTCAGGGATGCAATACAAGTTTGCATCATTTCCAGGGTTCACTGGTTCTTCTTTCTACAAGGTAGAGGGCAGCAAGATTAAAATTTGGCACCATCAGCATAATATGGAAATTGATCCCATGTTTCCTGACAGCGTTTCCAAGAGGAGATGTGAAAGGACAGATGGAGAAGATGGATCTAGAGGTGCATTAGAGATATTAAGAAAAGCAAAGGAGGACAGGCTTCTGGCCATAACATTGTGTTTTGACTGAATCAAATGAGAGTGAAACCTGAAGTCGTTTCCCAAAGGAACACAGCACAGAAGAGAGAGAGAGAAAAATGAACAATCAATAAAGTCAAAGGCAGCAGAGGATTAGGAGAAATAGGAAAACTAAATTTAACATGAGACTTGGGACAGTCAGGTCCCTGCCCTCACAGCCCCAGTGCAAAAGTTGGAGCAGAGCTTGTTCCTGCTTGGTCAGCCCAACCTGCTGTCAATTAATGGCTGCCAGCTCATAATTGGTTTGAGGCAGCCACCCCTACCTATCCTGCTGTGGATAATAGGAGATTGTATAATGGCAACAATAATGAGGACCCATCACCCAAACCCAACCTGCTCAGTATCCACAAAAAAGAGAATGGTGTGGACATCTTATAGTCCAAAGTGTGAAGAGTGCAACTCCTGCAACCTTATGCAGACTAGAGAACTTTGGAAGGTGATTAATACTTTAGCAACTAGGGTCGATCTTTCATGCCCAAAAGACATCACTGTGCCTCACAGATATTAAGAGAATAGATTTGTAATGTTGAATGGTGTTGTGAAGAGTGTTTCTGGATAGCATTTTTAATCAAAACAGTTGCTCCACTTACAACAGTTTTTGATACTAGATGTCCTTCACCTATAATACTTCATGTATTATGTGGGTATGTTGAAGGGCCTCACAGCAAATCAAGTTGGAGCTTCCTTCTGAACTTGCAGGACTGACTGTAGCCCCCTTTTTGGGCTGTCGGACCGAAATTCTGGCTCTGACTGGTCCAAACAGCCAACACACTGTATTCTAAAGCCGTGATAGATAAATGTTTTTTTAAATTCACTTATAGGAGTGGGCATCACTGGCAGGCCAGCATTTATTGTCTATTCCTCGCCACCCCCCTTGAGATAATGGTGGTGAGCTGCCTTCTTGAACCACTGCAATTCATGTGCTGTGGATTGACCCACAATGCCATTAGGGAGAGCATCCCAGGATTTTGATGCAGCAACAGTGATGGAATGGTGATATATTTCCAAGTCAGAATGGTGAGTGGCTTGGAGGGGAACTCGCAGGTGTTCCCACATATCTGCTGCACTTATCCTTCTAGATGGAAGTGGTTGTGGGTTTTGAAGGTGCTGTCTGAGGATTTTTGTTGAATTTTTGCTGTGCAGCCTGTAGATAGTACACACTGCTGCTACTGAACGTCAGTGGTGGAGTGAGTGGACGTTTGCAAATATGGTGCCAAAAAGGTGAGCTCCATTGTCCTGGATGGCGTCAAGCTCTTGAGAGTTGTTGGAACAAATCTGTGGCAGCAGATTAGCAGACTTACTGCTGACCTCCATTTCAGCTCTGATGAAAAGTCATCTAGACTCGAAATGTTAGCTTGCTCTCTCTCTATGGATGTTGTCTGACCTGCTGTGATCTCCAGCATTTGTTATTTTCAGGACAAATTCCAGCATCTGCAGTAATTTGCTCCTAGAAATTCAAGAGTAAGTTTTATTGTGCTTGAAGTGTATAACTAAATGAAAACCTGCAAATAGTAGAATGAACAATAACAAAACATTGCTTTATAAATTGTGTACATTATACTTATTTTTGTGATGTTAATTCCAGTGAATAGCTATCTTTTAGTTCAACAATCGGGTTCAAAGATTGTTTATTCCTGATTGTCAGGTGATTGATTTTTTGAGTTTTGATGGGTAGGTTCCACTTAGAGGAAAAACTACATCCCACTTCTGGAATTACATTAATCCATTGACAGATGAGAAAACTCCTCGCTGGTTGTGGTTATTGCATGCTTCAGAATGTGCTTTATACCGCATGATACAAACATTGAAAATTTGGTATATTATGAAGTTAATGTACTGATGCAACATGTTTATGATATATTGAAGAAGTTGTCAGGATACTAAAGGTGATAAGGGTAGAATTTCCACAGGGATTCTCCCAGTCTCAAGCTATAACACTGATTGTAGATCAGAAGAAACTGTGGAGAAATGCAGTAAATAGCCATTAATGCTTTGTGCTGACATTTCTGCTAATCTTCCACAAAGTAACAGCAAATGGCCAGGAGAAACTCAACAGAAATTCCACCTGATGAAGTTTTAAGGAAAATTTGAAGTAGATTAAGAGTTTATATTACTATCTTTGTTATAATTACATGTTGAATGTGCATGCATTAAATGCCCAGTCTTGCAGATATAGTCTGTTTGATTAAAAATGCTTTATAATGCTTATGTTCAATGGAATATACAATGAACTTTTACAAAAGTCAGTATGCCATGTTAGATGACAGCACTAATATAAATTGCATTTGTACTGGCAACTTTGGATGCTACCACATCTGCAGCTACCTCAATTCCATTGGAAGTAATTACTTCTGATGTTAAAGTTCAATGTGAATTGTCTCCTAGAAATCAGAAAGTAATTCTCTCAAACACAGAAACAATAAAGGTTCTATATTGAGGGCTGCAATTGCAACAGCATTGTAATAATATCTCTATGTTTTTTCTTTTCTTTCTTTTGAATATCACCACTGAGACTTAACGCCTTCATGTACAATATTTTATAGAAAGATTGCTCTTTGACAATTATGAAGCACTATACAATCAAGTAACATATAGTTAGGGCTCACAGCCTTTCTGACAGTAAAAGCAAGAAACATTATTATCCCACAATAGAATAAGACAGTGATAGCTGAAATCTATACCCAAAATTTATGCAAACAAGCTACGTTAGCAAACTTTTGCATTTCTGTTTTTCGTTCCTGAAGTTGATTGAGCAAACATTTATTGTATGCAATTTAAAAAGAATTGCAAATCTTCAGGAAAATAGTCTATTCAAATTGTGAAATGGATGTGTAACTTGCAACATGATTAATTGAAGATGGTGGGACATAAGATTTCCTTATTCTTTTGTGGTATTATGCATCTTCAGCTTACTGGCAGTGCCTCACTGGTAATACAGGTAGTTCTTCAATAACATGATGGTTGCGTTCTTATGCAACACTGCATTATAGAAAAATTCCACTCTAGAAACAGCCAACACACGTTTTAAAAATTTGCGCTTTAGAAACAGTGCCCCAATTCATCAATCGCATTATAGTGAATTTGCAAAACGTGGATTGTACTGATCGACTTGTAATCCATATCAATAACAGTTTCAGAGATAAAAATAGAAGGCCCTGGTGAAACTCAGCAGGTCTGGCAGCATTCATTGCTAAAGAAATAGTGTTAACATTTCAAATCTAATGTGATGCATAGGTGGAATCTTACAGGTACCTGAGCGACATGAGCTATGGCTAGATTAGTGGCAGAATTGGATGAGAGGTCCAACAAGACCAATTTTGATATTGGGAGCATCGAACTGCATATTTTACTCTTAAGAATAATGCTTAAGTCTTGTGAGAATTATCACAAATTACTTGTTGCTTTTTTTTTCTATTTTCAGGAAAATTAATTTATTCCTATTTCCACACATCAAATTGTGCTAGACTTCAATAGGTCTGAGAGAGATTTGATATTAGAATAAAAGAATATAACACATTCATGCAGAAAAATCTAAATGCAGGTTATTAGACTTAGTCTCAACCCTAAGACCTGTACTCTTTAAAAAAAACACCAGTCCTTTACACAGCAAGTGTTTTCTACAAAGGGGGAATAGGAAGTATGAGAAATGAATTTTGGAACAAGCCCTCACATTTAAAATCCAGTCAAAATCCCTCGAAGAATCAAGATTCTCATGCAACTTCAAAAAATGTAAACATACAACATTTATTCTAAAGTTTTGCTTTGCTTTTAGTCATTTTGTTCAGTACTTGTGGTGTACGACTTATAAGTGATCTAGACTCTGTGTGACTTTGAACCAGTGACCCAGGCTTGGATTTTTTAAAGGATTTATCGTCCTGCTTCTCCACTTTGATAGAGATTGAATCTGGGCCATGACCTCAATCTAGACTGGGACCTTTTAGGATAGAATGACAAAGACCTTCTTGGAGAAAAAGACCTAGAAGTTCCGTTCCAGCCATGGCTGTATGAATGGGTGGACTTTCTTCCCTTCAATCATGAATGCAATCTAGTTCTGGACTTGTTCTTTCTGTGATGACAGTCATAAGCATGATGACCCTTTTCTCTAAAGTCATAGTATTGATCAATATGATCAAAAGATCAGCCTGCTGGTGGTCGCTCAAAGTATTAGCAGCAAAGCATTCCTGTTGATAATTGTAGATGGAAGTGTGAGCCACAAACAATCTTGCCATCCAAACCAGGAACAGCATCTTCAGGATCTCGAGGCTTCTCAAAATTCAGAACCGGGGGGTTCAGTGCTATCCACTCTGCATGCTCTAGTACCCTTTTATAGGCACCTGTTCCGAGATTACCTATATAGACTTTGGTTTCCTTCCCTGTGTCCATTCTTCGCCAACTGAAAGTGAAGCCTGCCCTGTCTCTCCCATTTACGTGTATATGCTTAGACATGGTTACACACAATAAACAGTAGTTCATAAATTCATAACACATAGGAGCAGAATTAATCCATCATTCAGCCCACCGAGTCTGCTTTGCCATATGATTATGGCTGATATGCTCCTCGTCCTCATCTTCCTGCCTTCTCTCCATATCCCTCCAACTCATTGCCAATTAAAAATCTGTCTAACTCCTCCTTAAATCTCTCAGACCTATTGAAGTCTAGCACAATTTGATGTGTGGAAATAGGAATAAATTAATTTTCCTGAAAATAGGAAAAAAAAGCAATAAGTCATTTGTGATAATTCTCACAAGACTTAAGCATTATTCTTAAGAGTAAAATATGCAGTTCGATGTCCCAGCATCCACTGCACTTTGGGGTAGCAAATTCCACAGATTCACAACCCTGTGGGAGAAGCAGTTTCTCCTCAACTCTGCTTTAAATTTACTACCCCTTATCCTAAGACGATGACCTATCATCTAGAATGCCCCACAAGAGGAAGCATCTGCTCCACTTCTATGTAATCCACACAATGTATCATCTTGAATATCTGAATTTGATCTCCCTTCATTCTTCAAAACTATAGGGAGATAGGCCTAAATTGTTCAATCTCTTTGTCACTTGCTAAACACCTTGTTGACAGCTGAACTCGCCTCATTAATAATCAGCTTCCCATCTTACCAAACAAGCTAGACATTGTGAAAACTCGGAATGGAAACCAGAGTGGGTAACTGGCAAATTCAGCTCATCGCTTGCTTTAAAGATCTCCTATATTACAGGCCACACGCACCCCACGCCCACAGACACTGACATCTGATATACACCAGTCTCCAAGAACACCAATAGCACATCTCCCATTCACTTTCAGCATGCTTCGACACTTCAGTGCTGCATCTTGGGTTGTACTGGCAACAATCATTGTAATACTACAGCAAGGACACAGTGCACTCAGGGACATGCACTCAACTCAAGCTGCATCTCTGGGTTCTTTACTCATAGAGTCATAGAGATGTACAGCATGGAAACAGACCCTTCAGTCCAACCCATCCATGCCGAACAGATATCCCAACCCAATCTAGTCCCAGCTGCCAGCATCTGGCCAATATCTCTCCAAACTCTTCCTATTCATATACCCATCCAAACGCGTCTTAAATGTTGCAATTGTACAAGCCTCCACTACTTCCTCTGGCAGATCATTCCATACACATACCACTCTCTGTGCAAAAATGTTGCCCCGTAGGTCTCTTTTACATCTTTCCCCACTCACCCTAAACCTATGACCTCTAGTTCTGGACTCCCCAACACCAGGGAAAAAACTTTGCCTACTTACCCTATCCATGCCCCTCATAATTTTGTAAACCTCTATAAGGCCACCCCTCGGCCTCTGACACTCCAGGGAAAACAGCCCCAGCCTGTTCAGCTCTCCGTAGAGCTCAAATCATCCAACCCTGGCAACATCCTTGTAAATCTTTTCTGAACCCTTTCAAGCTTTCCGATAGGAAAGAGACCAGAATTGCACACAATGTTCCAACAGTGGCCTAACTAATATCCTGTACAGCCATAACATGACCTCCCAACTCCTGAACTCAATACTCTGACCAATAAAGGAAAGCATACCAAATGCCTTCTTCACTATCCTATCTACCTGCGACTCCACTTTCAAGGAGCTATGAACCTGCACTCCAAGGTCTCTTTGTTCAGCAACACTCCCGAGGACCTTAGCATTAAGTGTATAAGTCCTGCTAAGATTTGCTTTCCCAAAAT